>NC_059097.1:12615541-12915541 GCF_020497125.1 Mauremys mutica | reverse complement strand
GTCTGTTCCTGGAATCTAAGCCACCCATTAAACAGATCCCAGCAGGTTTGCCACCCTCTGGCCTCCTCCCTTTCTCCACCCTGTGTATTTCCTGCCCCGCTCCAGCCTCCAAACCAGACTGACGAAACCTTAATTTGCTGTCTCTCTCATCCAGCAGGAACCCACCAGCAACAAGGAGTGATGGTCTCAAGTTGCAATGGGGGAGGTCCAGGTTGGATATTAGGAAACACTATTTCACTAGGAGGGTGGTGAAGCACTGGGATGGGTTCCCTAGGGAGGTGGTGGAATCTCCTTCCTTAGAGGTTTTTCAGATCAGGCTTGACAAAGCCCTGGCTGGGATGATTTAGTTGGGGATTGGTCCTGCTTTGAGCAGGGGGTTGCACTAGATACCTCCTGAGGTCCCTTCCAACCTTGATATTCTATGAACCCCCCAATAATCCCTACCTGAACTGGCTCCTCTGCAGCCATTTATCTTCCCTGTCCCATGGGAGGCTGGGACGAGCTGGAGCGAGAGGTGGGCGTCATTCTGCAGCCTGGCAGGGCGAGAAGGGCAGTGGTGGAGGTTTCAGAACAGACTTTAGTTCATTTCACCTCCCGATTCCCCCAGGCCCTTTCCCTGCAGACAGACACCCCAGATTCTGCTGTGCTGGGAACATGCTCCATCGCTTTATTGCCATGTAGACCTGGCCCCTCCTGCCAGGCAAAGTCCACAGAAATATTTTTAAGTCCCCCCAGTAACAAAGTCTCTGAACACAAGGCTAAAAAAGAGCAGGACCAAAGGAGTCACTGTGGGGGATTCCCTCGGACACTGACCCCACAGCAGCCACACCCCAGCAGGGGGAATATGGAGTCCGGAACTGGCTTTTCCTCTCTCTGATCCTCATCTTGTCCACAGCAAAGTGACGCTGCCCAGGGATGCAGCAATACATGTGTCTGGGCAGATCAGAGAGCTGGAAATCTCTCTCCCCCCTCATTTCTCCCACTGCCCCTTTCACTCTCTTTCCCCTGTCCTCTCTCCCTGCCCTCTGGCTGGGAAAGCCCCATTCCTGGGGGCTTTGCTCTCCCAGGGCTGGGTTTGCTCCTGGCAATTGCTAATGGGCGGAGAAGCGAGGAGGAGCTATTTGGCATGAAAGTGAATCTGCACAGTCCTCAGCACTTTCTCCAAGGTCTCTCTCACTGAGCTGGAGTCTCTGGCTAAAAATTTACTCTTAACAGAGCCCAGGGCTGCCTTAGGGGGCTAGGACCAGCTGGAGAAAGTCCTCACCTTGGCCAGGTACAGAGAAAGCTTTAATTCAGGTCACTTCCCAGCACAGAACCCCACTGTGGGAGCAGCAGCTGCTAAGCCTGGTCGCCCAGATCACAACAGAGGCTGCAGCCTCTGACCCAGGAAGCTGAATCCCCATATCCCGAGCAGACAGTTTGAGCCGCCTTCCCTCTTTTAGCAACAACCATAACTCGGTGGTAAGAGCAGCTAATGAAACCGTGTCCCCACAGGGACAATTGTTCATCTGGAGTCACTCCTTGTCTTTCCTTGCAGTGACTCCAACGACTCCAGGGGTCGGTCCTGCAGCCGGTTTTGTTCAACATCTTCATTAATGATCTGGATGATGGGATGAATTGCACCCTCAGCAAGTTCACAGATGACACTAAGCTGGAGGGAGAGGTAGATACACTGGAGGGTAGGGATAGGGATAGGGTGCAGAGTGACCCTAATTGGAGGATTGGGCCAAAAGAAACCTGATGAGGTTCAACAAGGACAAGTGCAGAGTCCTGCCCTTAGGACGGAAGAATCCCATTCACTGCTACAGACTAGGGACCGAATGGCTGGGCAGCAGTTCTGCAGAAAAGGACCTAGGGGTTACGGTGGACGAGAAGCTGGATATGAGTCAACAGTGTGCCCTTGTTGCCAAGAAGGCTAATGGCATTTGGGGCTGTATAAGTAGGGGCATTGCCAGTAGATCAAGGGATGTGACCATTCCCCTCTATTTGACATTGGTGAGGCCTCATCTGGAGTACTGTGTCCAGTTTTGGGCCCCTGCTACAGAAGGGATGGGGACAAATTGGAGCAATTCCAGCGGAGGGCAACAAAAATGCTTAGGGGGCTGGAGCACATGACCTATGAGGAGAGGCTGAGGGAACTGGGATTGTTTAGTCTGCAGAAGAGAAGAATGAGGGGGGATTTGATAGCTGCTTTCAACTGCCTGAAAGGGGGTTCCAAAGAGGATGGAGCTCGGCTGTTCTCAGTGGTAGCAGATGACAGAACAAGGAGCAATGGTCTCAAGTTGCAGTGGGGGAGGTCTAGGTTGGATATTAGGAAACACTATTTCCCTAGGAGGGTGGTGAAGCCCTGGGATGGGTTCCCTAGGGAGGTGGTGGAATCTCCACCCTTAGAGGTTTTTAAGGTCCGGCTTGACAAAGCCCTGGCTGGGATGATTTAGTTGGGAATTGGTTCTGCTTTGAGCAGGGGGTTGGACTAGATACCTTCCTAATGTCTCTTCCAACCCTAATCTTGAGTCTATGACTGTGGATTAACGCTGGTCTCAGTGACTTCAGAAGCTCAGTTCAGAACGGATGGGGCCAGAATCCTCTTCAGCAGATCCCTGGGTGGGGCTCCTAACCCCCTTCCCACCTCCCTCAGCCCCAGATCTGGGACAAGGACTCAGGGCGAGAATTTTCCCCACAGACCCGGAAGTCCCTGCAGTTTTCCAGAGGGGAGAGAAGCAAAAATCAGTGGTGGTTTCACCTCATGGTGCTTGATAAGTGGGCAGAAAGTTGCCACCACCCCATGCCGGCCAGTCGCAGAGGCAGGGGGAGCCCTGGGGGGCGGGGAGGGGGTGCTGCTGTAACAGGAGAACCAAAACAATTTAAACGTTCACATTTCTTGTCACTAGCAAATAATGGCCACCGTGGATCCACCCCAGAGGTGGCTGCATCTTAGCGCAGGGGGAAGCAACCCCTCAGGGTGACCCTTTGTCAGGGGGTTTGGGAAACTTCTGGCCCCAGGCTGCACTCAGAGCGACCCCCTCACCCCATGTGGGCTGGAGCAGAGAGAAGGGTCCTGCCAACCCTCCTGTCACCACAGCGACCCCCCAGCGAGCCCCCCGCCCTTCCCCTCCCCCCCAGCGACCCCCCCACCCCGCCCCGCTCTCCGCCCCTGCCCCCCAGCGAGCCCCCCGCCCTGCCCCTCCCCCCCAGCGATCCCCCCCACCCCGCCCCGCTCTCCGCCCCTCCCCCCCAGCGAGCCCCCCGCCCTGCCCCTCCCCCCAGCGATCCCCCCACCCCGCCCCGCTCTCCGCCCCTCCCCCCCAGCGAGCCCCCCGCCCTGCCCCTCCCCCCCAGCGATCCCCCCCACCCCGCCCCGCTCTCCGCCCCTGCCCCCCAGCGAGCCCCCCGCCCTGCCCCTCCCCCCCAGCGATCCCCCCCACCCCGCCCCGCTCTCCGCCCCTCCCCCCAGCAAACCCCCTGCCCTGCCCCTCCCCCCCAGCGATCCCCCCCACCCCGCCCCGCCCTCCGCCCCTCCCCCCCAGTGACTCCCCCGCCCTGCCCCACCCCCCAGCGAGCCCCGCTCTCCGCCCCTCCCCCCAGCGAGCCCCCCGCCCCGCTCTGCGCCCCTCCCCCCAGTGACCCCTCCGCCCTGCCCCACCCCCCAGCGAGCCCTCCCGCCCTTACCCGCTTCCCCGGCCTCAGCGCACCCCGGGGGAGGGACGTCAGGCGGGGAGCAGCAGAGGCCGGAAGTGACGCAGCGCACTGGGGGGGGCGGGGGAGAGGCCGCCGCGAGACGCTACCGTTGGGGCGGTTGCAGCAGCTCCCGGGACGTTCCAACGGCCCCGCCCTCCTCTCTCCTCCCGGCAGCCCCCGCGCGCGCTGCTCCGGCCCCTCCCGGCAGCCTCCCCGGCCTGTGCCCTGCAGCTGCTGACCCGAGCGGGGCTCGTCCCGCCCCTCCCCCACTCCAGCCCCCCCTCGATTCCCCCCGCCTGCACCCCCCTCCCCAGCTCCACTCCTACACCCCTTAATCCCACCCTTCCCCCAACACTGCCCCCTTGATTCCCACCTGCTGCCCCCAGCTCCCCCACCTGTGCCCCTCCCCCAGCTCCTGCACCCCCAGCTCCTGCACCCCCCATCCCCTCCGTTAATTCCCCCCTCCCCTAACTCCCCCTGCACCCCATCCTCCTCCAGCCCCGCCTCGATTCCCCCCACCTGCACCCCCCTCCTCCCCCGCTCCACCCCTTCACCCCTTATTGCCACCCTTCCCCCCACACTGCCCCCTTGATTCCCACCTGCTGCCCCCAGCTCCCCCACCTGTGCCCCTCCCCCAGCTCCTGCACCCCCAGCTTCTGCACCCCCCATCCCCTCCGTTAATTCCCCCCTCCCCTAACTCCCCCTGCACCCCCATCCTCCTCCAGCCCCGCCTCGATTCCCCCCACCTGCACCCCCCTCCCCAGCTCCACTCCCTCCCCCCAGCTCCACCCCTGCACCCCTTAATCCCACCCTTCCCCCCAACACTGCCCCCTTGATTCCCACCTGCTCCCCCCATCCCCTCCCTGTGCCCCTCCCCCCAGGTCCTGCACCCCCCCTGCCCTAACTCCCCCCAGCTCCCCCATCCTCCTCCAGCCCCGCCTGCACCCCCCTCCCCAGCTCCACTCCCTCCCCCCTGCTCCTGCACCCCCATCCCCTCCCCTAACTCCCCCCAGCTTCCCCCTGCACCCCATCCTCCTCCAGCCCCCCTCGATTCCCCCCCACCTGCACCCCCCTCCCCCGCTCCACTCCCTCCCCACAGCTCCACCCCTGCACCCCTTAATCCCACCCTTCCCCCCACCTTTGCCCCCTTGATTACCACCTGCTCCCCCTCAGCTCCCCCACCTGTGCCCCTCCCCCAGCTCCTGCACCCCCATCCCCTCCCCTAAACCCTGCCCCCTTGATTCCCACCTGCTCCCCCATCCCCTCAATTCCCCCCTCCCGTAACTCCCCCCAGCTCTCCTATCCCCCACCTACACCCCACCCTCCCTCATCCCTCCCAAACTCCTATCCCCCCTGCCTGATCCCCCCAACTCTACCCCCAATCCCTCCCCATCCCCCCACCTGTATCCCCATCCCCCCATCTCCATTTACCCCAACCTACCCTAACTCCCCCCCAGCTCCTCTCTCAGTGCCCACAACTGTACCCCCCCCAGTTCCTCCTCCAGTTCCACTAACCCCCTCAGAGGTAATTCCCTGAGCAACCAGCAGGAGGCGCCAGACCATCATCGTGGCATCATGGAAATGGGCCCCCCCGTACCTCGAGAGAACCTGCTTCAATACAGACACACACAATGACCACCCCTCTAATGGTCATCCACCACGCCACACTATAACCCATGTGTGGGACCTGCGAACAGCTACAGTCCAGACCTGATGGGGACCACATCCTGAAAGACATCTTTCCCCAGCCCCCTTAAACCGCCCCCTAACCTCATCAGCACAACCAGGCTCCCTACAGACCAGGGCACACCAACTCACAGCTGCGCCAGAACAACTGATGCCCAACCTGCCACCACATCCCCCCTGCTGCCATGAGCAATACCCCACAAAACCCCTGTCCAGATCCACGCGGTGGTGCGAGAACACTTTTTGTACGAGGGGTGCTGAAAGCCAGCTAAGGAAACTGTAAAAGCAGCAAAGAGTCTTGTGGCATCTTATAGACTAACAGACGTTTGGGAGCATGAGCTTTCGTGGGTGAATCCCCACTGCGTCAGATGCTGCTTTTACAGATCCAGACTAACACGGCTACCCCTCTGATAAGGAAACCGTAAACCACGTGTGTGTTCAAAAGCAACGTGAAAAGCACAATTCCTGCTCACGCCACATGGCTGCAGCACAGCTCCAGGGTTCTCCAGAACCGCGAATCGACCCTGGCTCTGTTCTGACAGCCCCAGCACATTTTACACAGTAAAACCTGGGGGGTGCTGCAGCACCTGCCACCCCCTTAGTTCTCACACCTCAGGGTCCTACACACGCCTCCCCCCCGCTCGCGGAGCCTCAGCACGCCGCGGCCACCGGCACCAGCGCTCCAGACTGCTCCTGGGCAGCTCCCGCCCTGCCACTTTGAGCGGCAATGGTAAGGGGGTGGGGCTGCGAGCTCCACCGGGCCGCACGGCATCCACACACGCTGCCCTGAGCGGCATGGGAAGGGGGCCGGGCCAGGGCTGGGAGGAGGGGTTGGATAAGGAGCAGTTGGAGGGCCCCCCCGCAGCACAGAGCCCCCCCTCCCTGCAGCACCCCCCCGCTCCAAACCCCCTCCCCACAGCACAACACCCCCGCAGCACAGAGCCCCGTCCCGGCAGCACCCCCCGCTCCAAACCCCCTCCCCGCAGCACAGAGCCCGCCCCCTTCCAAACCCCCTCCCCGCTCGCAGCGAGCGCCCCGCCCCGCCCCCCGCCCGGGCTCTGGCCCCGCCCCCCGCGCGCGGCGCGCTCGCTCCAACCGTCCTAACGGCACCGCCTCGCGCCGGGCCCGTCACTTCCGGGCGCTGCTGCCCCCCCCCTTTCTTCCCGGCGCGCGGGGAGGCCGCGGAGCCGGGTCAGTGCGGGCCGTGCGGGGGAGGGGCGGAGCTGCGGGGCGGACCCGGAGTGGGGGGGGTCAGTGGGGGGAGGCGCGGAGCCGGAGGGTGTATCAGTGGGGGGAGGGGTGGATCCGGAGCGTGGGGGGAGGGGCAAAGCCGGAGGGCGGGGTCAGTGGGGGACGGGCGGAGCCGGAGTGTGTGGGGGTCAGTGGGGGAGGGGCGGAGCCGGAGTGGGCGGGGTCCGTGCTGCCCTCTCCCCCGGGGCTGGAAGGACCCCGCCCCCGCCCCGTCCCGTCCCGCCGGCAGCTCCAGACCCGGCTGCGGGAGGCCCCAGAGGGGTCCCACCGTGGGGCCCGTGGCCGGGTGCTCTGCTCGGCGGGGGAGGGACGCCTGGGACCGCCGGGGGCTGGGAGCTCGGACAGGGAAACGCGTCAAACGGGAGGCCCGGGCTCACGGAGGGGGAGGGGACCCCCGCAGACTGAGGGGGGGGCCGCGACTGCCGAGCCGTCCCCCCGTCTCCCCCGGGGCCCAGCTGAGGATGCCGTGGGGAACGGCCCCACCCTCCTCCTGGAGTCCCGCCCTGAGGGGGCCTCGGAGGGAGCCCCTCCCGCCCCCCCTCACCCGTGCCCCCTCGGCGCCCAGGCAATTGCTGCTGGCAGGGAGGAGTCGGGGGCGGTGGGGGGAGATTTTGGCTCCAGTTTTCAGGAGATGGAGGCCCCGGGTCTGACCCCGGGCACCCAGCGGGAGGACGCCCCCTTGCCACAGGACCTGCATGTGGGGGGAGGGTTAGTCACGCCGCCTCCTCCTCTCCTGCCCCTAGCCCAGGCCGCTGCCTCCGCTCTGCACCCTGGGGTGTTCCTGGGCTCGTCCATCTGCCCGGCCACAGAGGGCTCCGAGCCACACCCCTTGCGGGGACGGACGGGGCCGAGGGAGCGGGCCCCGAGCCCTTGGGTGCACCCCGCCCCGAGGCGACGTGCTGCCTTTCCTCCCAGCTGGGGCCCAACTGCCATCCTGCCCGACACCGTGGTGACCGGTGCTGAGCTTGGGGTGCCCAGGCCCGGCGTCCTTGAGGGACCCCTGCCTCTCCCTGTACCCTCGGCCCCTGAACCCCGTCGAGAGGTGCTGTCCGCTGGGGACACTGACCCCACCTCGGCCTCTGCTCCGGATCCCGTTCCCGCTCCTGGCTCCAGTCCTGCCCCGTCGCATTCTCCGTCGCTCTCCCCTCCACATTCCCGGAGTCGCCTCGTTTCCCCTTCCCTGGGACGAGCCTCGGGGCAGTTTTCGTGTCTCCCCTTCCCAACCCTTCTCTGAGCGGCTGCGGAGGTGGGCGTGACGGCGCCGGGGCCTTTCCCTACGGGGGCCGACACTGATCCTCATCCCGCGGGTCCTGTCCATGCTCTGAGCCCAGCCCCGTGTATCCTGGCCCGGCTCCAGAGGTGAGCTCTGGGGTTCGTCTGGCCGGGATAGCACTGGGTCTCCCTGCACAGACGCGTGGGGTTCGGAGGTGGAAACCCCCTAATTTGTGGAACAGGAAACAACCCACCTAGCTGGGGTTAGGAACAAGCGCCAAACTCCCAGTGCTGGAGCCTGATCCAACTTACCACTGGCTACTATGAGATATGAAGGGGGCACCCACCCGTCAGACTTAGGGGAGATTCCCCTCCCTCATATCCCGCTCCTCACAACAAGGAGAGTGTTGGGCTTCCTACCAGGGAGCTCTCCCTGCGCCCTGCTGGGGGCTCCATCTCCTGTATCCGTCTGTGGCTAGTAGGGGGGTGATGGCTCTGCTGGGAGAGACAAGGGGCTCTCGCTTCGTCCCCTCCCCCTGGCGTTTCCTGTATGCTCTGAGCGGGGTGGGGGTGGGACTGTTGATGCCAAACCATCCAGAGCTCCCATTTGATTGGCTCCTCTCCCCCATGAGTGTGGGGCTGTGAGTGGGGCAGCAGGTCCTGAGTGTTGGACTCTTGCTCTTTCAGGGGCCGGTGACCTTCGAGGAGGTGGCTGTGTATTTCTCCAGAGAAGAGTGGGCTCTGTTGGACCCCGCTCAGAGAGCCCTCTGCAGACCCGTCATGCAGGAGAACTACAAGCCGGTGACCTCGCTGGGTAAGGGTTCCTGTCCCCTCGGTTCTTGGAAGGGGAAGTGACTAGTTAAGGTTCATGTCACCCCTACAGTGTAACCGTTATGCTGCCCTGAGGCAGCATCACCCCACATGCCAGTGACACACACACCAGCCCTCTGCCCTCTCCTGCTGCACAACACTGCGGGGACAGAGCCCAGGAGCAGTTTGGCACACGGTCAAACACCTTCTGGTTTTAAGGTGAAACTGGGGCTTGGGTCCCGCATAATGGACAGAAGCTTCCAACCTCGGCCTTCGCTCACACACTGATCCTGCTCCACGCGAACCAGCTCCGACTTGCAAACTGATCCCACTCCCCTGCCCTCGCCGTGAGGATCCCTTCGGAGTCACTGCCCTCACTGGCCCCTCACTACGCCCCGCAGATCACTAGCGTGTATCCCACCAGAGCACTGACAATCCCCATGGCCAGAACTGCCCCTTGTGCACCTTTAATGACACAGCCTACAACGCTGACAAGTGAAACGGGGCAGACTCGGTCCCTCAAGGTCACATGCACCTCTCTGCAGACCACGGTCACAGCTCTGCCAAGCTGCTCCAACTGCTCCCTCCACCATCCAGCTACAGCTACAGCTGACCCAGTGCGCACAGCTGGGGGCCGTGCGGATAAACGCCGGGATTCCCGTCTGTAGAACACAACAGAAACGATGGCGCGTTCTTCGTCCTTCCTCGTATCTGCTATAGATTCATAGAATTTTAAGGCCAGAAGGGATGATTTGGTCGTCTAGGCTGATCTCCTGTATCACCCAGACTGTAGAATTTCTTTCAGTTACTGCTGTACTGAGCTGGACACCTGGTGTTTGACTAAATCATTTTCAGAAAGGCATCCAGCCTTGGTGTGCAGCCCTGAACAGAGGGGGAATACTCCAGTCCCTGGGGTAGTTTGTTAATCTTTGCACCACCCTCCCAGGGGCTCTTATGAGCTGCAGGGATGGGAGCAGAGTTAAGGTGGCAATGCAGGGAAGACGTGTACATTTACTGTTCATTTTCTGGTTTGCAGAGGTTTAAGTTTAACCACCGTCCATATGGTGAAAGGCAGGAGACAGCCCTGGGCACCCTGAGCTCTGCAGTGTAGTAGTTTCTGGGCATTTAGTTTTCTTCATCTTTTGTAGTGGACGTTTTGCCACTATAACTGTGTCCACACTCATCGTTTTACCCATATAGCTCTGTGTGTGTGTGTGTGTGTGTGTGTGAGAGAGAGAGAGAGAGATTGGGGGGGAGGAGGGTGTGATTTTTCACAGCCCTAAGCAACGGAGCTATCTTGGCAGATGTGTAAAGAGGAGACCACGCCAGAGTCTGCATGTGGCTTTTACAGCACTTCAAACTATTCTCAAGAGGGAAGCGACAGACCCACTCAAACCGCTGGGCCCTCTGCGAGTCTCCCTGGAGAGTCCAGCCCCTGTTCCATTGGACGCTCTCAGTACTCTCAGGTTCACAGATATTCCAGCTTAACAGTTACACCTCCCGTCACCGCTGCATTTAGCACAGCACCGAGACGATGTCTACACTAGCACTTTGGTCGGTAACGCTTTTGTCTGTCAGGGGTATGTTTGGGTGTGCGGGGTGTCTTTGCTGCTGCATGATTGGGTAATTCCCATTCCAAATGACATGTCTGATTGACCGGTCAGTTCATAACTCTGGTGTTTGTAACGCTGAGGTTGTCGTGTGTTTGAAAGGTGTCATGGAAGGCTGTGGCTGCACTACAGACACTCTAAACCAACAGGCGCGCGTTCCCCCCTCGACTTAATTACCGCAGGCCCCAGGAGCGGCAGTCGCTTTGTTGGCAGGAGACGCTTTCCCACTGACACAGCGCTGGCCACACCGACACGCCACTGTAGCTTACGTTGCTCAGGAAGGTGGCGTCTTCACACCCCAGAGTAACATTATTTATGCCGACACAATCTGTAGTGCGTATCTAGCCTAAGATACCAATTAGGGCTGTGAAGTGATTAAAAAACATAATCAGGATTAATTAGACTGTTACAAATAATACTTAAATAAATGGTATTCTATTTTTGGATGTTTTTACATTTTCAAATATATTGGTTTCTATTACAACACAAAATACAAAGTGTACAGTGCTCACTTTATATTTATTTCTCATTACAAATATTTGCACTGTAAAAAACAAAAGAAATAGTATTTTTCAAGTACTGTAGTGCAATTTGTCATGGAAGTTGAACATACAAATGTAGAATTATGCACAAAAAATAACTGCATTCAAAAATAAAACAATGTAAAACTTTAGCGCCTACAAGTCCACTCAGTCCTACTTCTTGTTCAGCCAATCGCTCAGACAAACAAGTTTGTTTACATTTGCAGGAAATAATGCTGCCTGCTTCTTGTTCACAATGTCACCTGAAAGTGAGAACAAGCATTCGCATGGCACTATTGTAGCCAGCATCACAAGGTATTTACATGCCAGATGCGCTAAAGATTCGTACGTCCCTTCATGCTTCAAACACCATTCCTGAGGACGTGTGTCCATGCTGATGATGGGTTCTGTTCAATAACAATCCAAAGCAGGGCAGATTGATGCATGTTCATCTTCACTATCTGAGTCAGATGCCACCAGCAGAAGTTCAGTGCCGTAACAAGGGCGAGGCAAGTGTAGCGCTTGCCTCGGGCGCGCAAAGCTGAGGGGTGCAGAAAAGCCCCTGCCAGAATGAAAGCTGCTGCTGCCTGTGGCAACAGGATGCCAGCAGGCAGCCAGCTGCTGCATGTTAGGAGGGGGAGGTACATTAAGAGACAATGCGAATGCAGTTTGCATAAAAGAAACCATCAAACTAACAAGGGACACAGGTAACCACTCAGCATCATGGCAGGGGAGGATATCGCAGGAACAGACCAAATTCCATTTTAGCAAACACCAGCAGGGAAAGAAACAAGCATGGAACTTCCTTCAGCGCTAGACTCCAGGCCTCCTTCCTCACAGCTTGAATGAACGTTACTTTGGAGAGGAACCTCCAGAAAACTCCCTTTCAAAGGTTCACTGAACTATACAAAAGAGAGGCAGAGAACCCCAACTTATCTTCCACTTAAGAAGACAACAGACGCAAGCCCTTTGGACTTTGTGGGAGATGTTGAGTAAGGGGGTGGTCTGTCCTCTTGCTGGAAAGTAGTGTGGTAAGAATCTTACCTTGAGCCAAGATTGTAGTTTTGTTAGGTCCTTGTCTCCAGAAATTTTTCACTTTCACTTTCACTTGCTTGTAACCATTTCTGACTTTCTCCTTTATACCTGAACTCACCTTCATGCTTCTGTTTCTAAACCTGTTTTACTCTTAATCTAAACGATTCCGGTGCTGTCTTTGAATTCAGGTGATAGCCAGCTCCAGTTGAAGTGATAAGCTGGGCCATTTTGTCTCCTCTGAGGAGCAAACAATCATTATTCCTCTGAACGATCCAGGAAAAAGTCGCCATTGCAGAGCACGTGGTTTGGGGGGAATTCAGCTGCTGCTGACTCTTGCCAGGTTTATTCAAGGCTGGTAGGATCCAGAATGTGCCGGGGGTGTAAGAAGCAGGCGGCTGCAGTCAGAGCTGCTGGCCCAGGGTTATTTATCTCACTGACACTCAGCGCGTCCTTGAATGCTGGCTGGGAGCATCCAGACAAGGGAGCTCCAGCAGCAGAACATTGAAAGTCACCCAGGATTACAGATGACACAACTCCTCACGGGTCTGGATTGCCCCCCAGCATGTGAAAATGGCCTTGGTTGGTAGTGAAACATCTGAGAGTCTTTCTCCTCCATCAGCAGCTGCAATAGCCACCATCTCTCTTCTCTGCAGGCTCCTTGGATCTTGGGGGCCATCATTCCTGAAGTCACCTGGCCTGATGCTTATTTTTCACAGTCTGCTTGGCCAGAGGAATTAGAATATGTTGCTCCTGAATTCTAGCGGCTAATTTCCGAGCATTCTCCACACCCAGGGATTTTCATACTCCCTCCCGTTACACCTGACTCACTGGATTCCCTAACGCTGCACTATGCGCTTTCCTGACATCTAACAGTGGTGAGATCCTGCAATCAGTGATATCCCTGCCCTTCCTATTCGCTTTCTCCGCTGAACCCCACCAGCCCATGCTGACTGTTCCCAGATTGCCCAGGACTCTCGCATTGTCTCTGGACCTCTCTGTCAGCAAGAAGCAGAGCCCGGGAGACTTGCCCTCTGTCTGGAGTCTTCACTTTCTGAGGCGTTCATTTACCGTCTGTGTGTTTTAGGAGCCTCTTTGCTAATGAGTGTCTGTGACGTTACCCAGGGTACGCTCTGGACTGTTGAACAGCTGTCCCCCGTCACTTCTCCAGCCTGGGGTGCCTTTCCACGCTGCTTTGCTGTGAGAGCAGTCACTCCTGGGCAGCCGACACACATTCTCCAGCATGTCACTCGCAGTATTGAGTGCTGCTACTCAGCCACTCGTGAATGATGTCAGGCCTCAGCTGAACTGGGTATCTGGCCTGTCACCACCATGCCCAGAGGGGCTCCCCTCCCCCTTCCCCTGTCACAAAGGCCGTGAGGAACCCTGCTCAGGCAAGGTGTGAACATTAAACCCAGGGGCGTGGGGAAATCCTGAGGGGGAGAGGAATATCCCAGCCCACCACTAAGAGGAAGTAGAGAACCCACTGAGCTGGAGAAGGAGCTCTGTCACACTTTATATACGCAGTGTTTCTATTTTAACACACAGTTTAACAGGACAATAATGTTCAGCGTATTATGAGTTTCCAAATTATGCCTGACAAGGCATACTTGGTACAAAATATATCATAATTTTGCAAAAGAGTGAATACAGGGTTACAGACTGTTGCAGTGTCTGTCTGTGTGTGTTCCTAGCAGATGTGTGTGTATTTTAATCCCTCATGAGCAGAGTGTTCTGCACCTTTGAGGACCTGGGGAGCTGGCCCTGGGATTTCACTGGTTTACTAAGGACTGCGTTTTAAATCAATAATTATTTTTCATGATAAAGTCTTATGAATTCACCTGATCTCCTTTGTTTTCTTTCGTCTGAGCAGGGTTACCAGTTTCCAAACTTAATGTGATCTCCGAGGTGGAAGAAGGGGAAGAGCCGTGGGTCCCAGACCTCCGGGATTCAGAGGAAAGAGAGATCCTCAGAGATCCCTGCACGGGTGAGGAACATTTAACCAACTCAGGATCTGTAAGTGCCTGAGCAAAAAATCTGGGGATACCCTACAAAGAGCTTGGGAGGTCTCAGTTCAGGATTGACCCCAGCAGGTGTTGTATCGTCAGGGCAGATACAGCTCATGGCGTCCTACAGATCCTAATGGACACCCGGCAGTAGCTTCCTCCCTTCCGTCTGAGCATTTGGATGGGATGTGAAGGCAGAATTTGGGAGAATTCAGTGCCTGTTTTTTGACATCTCTCCAGCACTTATTTTGGTTTGCTCTTCCCTTCTCCAGCCCAGTTTGAGGTTTCTGTCTCTGTCCCAGCAGGTGACGCGATGGTGAGTGAGAATGAGGAGCAGAATTCTCAGCAGGAAGATACTGAGCAAGTGGAACTACACGGAGCATTATCAAAAATATCCAAAAGGAACATGTGCAGAAGTCATGAGGAGGGAAAAGCCTGTGAGATAGAGACAGAGCAGGGAAACCAGCCAGGGGAGAAATTGAGTACATTAATTTACTGTTGGGGAACTCACAAGGACCACAAAGAAACCACAGTCCAGCAGAAAATCCTCAGAGGAAAGAGAAAATACACGTGCACTGAGTGTGGAGACAACTTCAGTGACTGCCCAGCCCTTATTAAACATCAGAGACTCCACACGGGAGAGAAACTCTACCAATGCTGCAAGTGCGGGAAAACCTTCAATCAAATGTCACACCTCACTCAACATGAGATAATCCACACTGGGGAGAGACCCTATGAATGTAGAGAGTGTGGGAAAGCCTTCAATCGCAGCTCACACCTCACTCAACATCGGAGAATCCACGTGGGAGAGAGACCCTATGAATGCTGTGAGTGCGGGAAAACCTTCAATTGCAGCTCACATCTCACTCGACATCGGAGAATCCACATGGGAGAGAGACCCTATGAATGCTTTGAGTGTGGGAAAACCTTCAATTGCAGCTCACAGCTCACTAGACATGAGATAATCCACACAGGAGAGAGACCCTATGAATGTAGAGAGTGCGGGAAAACCTTCACCCTCAGCTCGTATCTCACTACACATGAGCGAATGCACAGGGGGGAGAGGCCCTTTCAGTGCTCTCAGTGTGGGAAAAGCTTTACTCGGAGCTCATCCCTCATTAGACATGAGAGAATGCACACGGGAGAGAGACCCTATAAATGCTGTGAGTGCGGGAAAAGCTTCACGTCCAGCTCAAACCTTATTCAGCATCAGCGAATCCACACCGGGGAGAGGCCCTATGAATGTGGCGAGTGCGGGAAAGCCTTCAATTGCAGCTCAGAGCTCACTAGACATGAGAGAATCCACACAGGAGAGAGACCTCATGTATGCAGAGAGTGTGGGAAAACCTTCACTCTCAGGTCAGATCTTACTACCCATGAGAGAATCCACACAGGGGAGAGGCCCTTTCAGTGCTCTCAGTGCGGGAAAACCTTCACTAGGAGCTCAGACCTTACTAGACATGCGAGAATCCACACAGGAGAGAGACCCTATGAATGCTGTGAGTGCGGGAAAAGCTTCATTTCCAGCTCAAAGCTTATTCAGCATCAGAGAATCCACACCGGGGAGAGGCCCTATAAATGTGGAGAGTGCGGGAAAACCTTCAGTTGCAGTTCAAAGCTCACTAGACATGAGAGAATGCACAGGGGGGAGAGACCTTATGAGTGCCGGGAGTGCGGGAAAACCTTCACTTACAGCTCAGATCTTACTGCCCATGAGAGAATCCACACAGGGGAGAGGCCCTTTCAGTGCTCTCATTGTGGGAAAACCTTCACTAGGAGCTCAGACATCACTAGACATCACAGAATCCACACGGGAGAGAGACCCTATGAATGTTGTGAGTGCGGGAAAAGCTTCATTTCCACCTCAAACCTCATTAAACATCAGCGAATCCACACTGGGGAGAAGCCCTATAAATGTGGTGAGTGCGGGAAAGCCTTCAATTGCGGCTCACAGCTCACTAGACATGAGAGAATCCACACGGGAGAGAGACCCCATGAATGCTGAGAGTGCGGGGAAACCTATCCTCACAGCTCAGATCTTACTAACATGAGAGAATCCCCCGGGAGAGAGAGACCCCATGAATGCTGAGAGTGCGGGGAAAGCTTCACTGACAGTTCAAATGTTGCTCAACATCAGAGAATCCTCACAGGCGAGAAATCCTATGAATGCTCTGAGTACGGGAAAACCTTCACTCTCAGCTCACACCGTACTAGATATTGGAGAATCCACACGGGAGAGAGATCCTATTAATGTGAATTTGGGAAAACCTTCAGTCAAAGCTCACACCTCAGTACTGGGGCTGTCCATTAATCACGTGAGTTAACTACGATTAACTCAAAAAATGAATTGCGATTAAAGAAATTAATCGTGATTATTCACAGTTTTGATCGCGCTGTTAAACAATAGAATACCAATTGCCATCCAAAAGTATTTAAATACATGGTATTCTGTGATTGTTTAACGGTGCAATTAATCATTATTTTTTGTAATCACTACTCACTGCACATCAGAGAATCCACACGGGAGAAGGCTCCTATAAACGCTGCGCGTGTGGGAAAACCTTCAATTGCAGCCCCCAGCTCACTTGACAGCGGAGAATCGACACGGGAAAGAGACCCCTTGAATGCTGTGAGTGTGAGAAAAACTTCACTCGGAGCTCAGCCCTTATCGGAATCGGCAAGGGAGTTAAACATCATAAAGACCTCTAGGGCTATCAATACATTTTTTTCTTTAACACTTTCGCTGTAGTGACCTTTAAAGCTGTGCGAACCATTTGCATCAGCATTATCCCTCAGCTTGTCCAGGTGATTTGCTCATTTTTCCCTTGGGCAGCTCACCCTTTTCTGGGGTGGACCCGATTGTCCTTTCTAGCCACTCCGTTGTCCCCTGAGTAACAGGAGTTTGTGTCTCCTTCCATGAAACAAGGAGCATCACATTTATACCGTTCCTCTTATTGTACGGTTATTTTTTTATAGTCACCAGTGATACAGATTGTATCATTCTCAGTTGTTCTCCCATTGCTGTGGAGTGTGCTCAATGGCATTTTTGGACCCTTTTTTTCATTTATGATACATTTAAATATAATGAAGAGAAGCAGGAGCAGAAAAACAATGTCATTTCAGCCTCTGTGACCCTGGAAGGAGATGGGGAGATTCAGAGAGATCCCCTCCTTCCCCATCATTCCAGAACTGTTACCGCCTCTCTGAGCCAGGCAGAGTTTATCTTCTTCACAGTCTGTCGCTCCACCTCTCAGAGTGTCGTGTGGTGCCGTGTTCTCAGCTGTCTGGGCTTGGAGGAGATGCTTTGACTTGTTTAATCAGTCGTGGGGAGATGAAAGTGTCAGTTCCTGGAAGGGGAATTCAACTGGATCCCAAACACAGAGTGATCCTTTGGATTTTAAATCCCAGTTTCCGTTTATTGGCAAAGCCACTTTGGGGAAGGTTAGATGTTTTTTGCCCACATTATGAGGCTGTTAGGATGCTAAAACTTTTGCATATAACATAACTCAGTAATGAGACACTGCTGAGTGAAGCAGGTTTGAGTGGATCAGAGGAGAATCTGATGGGAGAATCTCTTGTCTTAATTCTGAGTCATCAGATGTAACCTGTTCTGGAATTTCACTGGGTATTTTCATTTTCATTTAGTCTATCCGAGAGGTGGGTTTCTCTCTTTCCCGAAGGCTGGTTGGTCACCCAGCTGGAGATTTGTTTAGTTGGACAGGCTGGAGCTCAGATTTATTGGAGACTTCGAGACACATGACCATTCGCTAAAGTCATGACTTCTCACTTCAGTGCTGCTTTCCCCCCGATCCCTCCATGACGACGTGGAGAAAGTTCAGGTGCAGTTCTGTCAACAGGAGCGAACTCTCCAGTTCACTGGCCATGCTAATAAAGCAGCAGCCGTGATTTAAAATGGTGAACAGCAGCAGACCCAAACTGTGCAACTAACTGAAGCAAGCGCAGATGATCACAGTGGAGTTCAATTGTTTAAGCCAGCGGTTCTCAGACTTCGTTTCACCGTGACCCCCTTCTAACAACAACAATTGCTACAGGATTCACACACACACACCCCCGGCAGAAGCTGAAGTCAGAGAGCTTCAGCCCCAGGCAGCAGGGCTTGGGCTTCAGTCCAGGGTCTAACGCCAGCCCTGGCGATCCCCTTAAACCGGTTTGGGAACTGCTGGTTTAGTCAGTATTGTCTCAGATGATCCGGGGAAGAGAATTCCACAGTAACTGACTGGGAACTAGACAAAATGCCCATGTGCAGTATTCGGTTCCCAGAGCATGTGTAAGCCAGGCCCTGCGAAGGTGGCTCCTAGCTAGTCCTGTGCTATGGGAAATGCTGCCCTTCACGACGCAGATGTGGAGGAAATAGAAGTGGGGGGTTGGTTTGTTTTTGTTGAATTTACCCTAACCAATGTCACAGCAAGGATCTTTCTAGCAGCTGGAAGTATAAAAGAGGGAGAACAACATCATCACTGGCCTCTCCCCACCTCATATCAACACCTGGAAGATTGTCTGGAGGACAAAGGCTTTGAACGAGGAGCTTGGTCCCAGGCTGGAAGGGAGCTCAGTCTGAGTACTGAGAGCTGTGAGCTGCCTCTAACGTCTGTTAGGGGGAGAGACTGTTCGAGTCAAATCTTGCTTAGTCTGTTACAGTTCGAATTTAGACTCTGTTTCTATTTTTATTTGGTAGGTAACCCATTTTTCTCTCTAAGCCTGTTACTTATAGTCACTTCAAATCTGTCTGTAGTTAATAAATCTGTTTTATATTTGACCTAAACCAGTGTGGTTCTGGTTGAAGTGCCTGGGGAATCTCTCCTCAGGTTACAAAGGCTGGTGCAGGGCCATGTCCCTTGGAAGAAGTGGCAAATTAATTAATGAGCTTGCACTGTCCAAGGGAGGCTGGAGCAGTGTAAGACGGTATGTTTCTGGGGCGTAAGGCTGGGGTGATTGGCTGGTGCCTCTCCGTATTTTCCATGAGTGACTCAGGGAGCATTCATGCAATTTAGCTGGGTGCAGGGCTCCATGTGCCAATGGCTGAGTGATCACAGGACCGGTTGAGATTTGCTGCTTGTCACTGGCACAGCATTGAGAGAGACAACCCAGGCAGGAGAGTTAAGGAGGCACAGCGGTCCCACAGTGCCAGGCTGTACCGGGGGGAGCCCATTGCAGGGAGTTAGGTCGGTATAACCATTGCTCAGGGCTGTGGATTTTTCAAACCCTGAGCAGTGTCGTTATACCGATATAGGACTGTAGTACCTTAGGTCGACCTATTGCTGTGTCTACACCACGCTGGTTTGACGGGAGAAACTCTCCCATTGACTTACCTTATGCTTCTCGTTCGGGTGCAGTACCGGAGTCGACGAGAGAGCGACTGGCGGTTGTTTCAGTGGGTCTAGTGAACACCCGCTAAATCAACCCCCGGTGGATCAGTCGCCGCAGCGTCGATTCACCGGTAAGTAGATACAAGCCCTTAAAAAATAAAGGAGATGAAAAAGCCAAGAGCTGGAAAAAGCCAGCGAGAGCTGCTTCCGCGTGGTGGTTTGGGTCTGAGCACTCTCCTGAGTATTCATGCCAGTGCCCAACCTGTGCCTAAATCTAACGTCCTCACCCCCATAATATCGGGGTGCACTTCTCCTATAGGCTAGCACAGTCATACCTGTTAATGCCAATGAGCTCGTTCTCGAAACCTGTTGCACAAACCAGTTTCTAGTCGTTACGTCCATGTTCTTGTGGTTACCGCTAAGTCCCAAATGTCTTAGGGAGACATGTTCAGTTCCCCAAAAGCCAAAAGGGGAACCATTAGGCCATTTATCTGTGCCAAAGGTCACAAGCCAAACTTATGCTGGGTTGGGGAGTGGGGAGGATGGGGGTGCAGGGGGTGGAGCTGGAGGAGGGGCGGGATGAGCGCGGGTCAGTATCCGCAGGACACAGGCTGGGTCCAGAGCAGCGCGCGGGGGGCTGCCGGGAAGTGGGCGCGGGTCAGAGCAGCGCGGGGGGGGCTGCCGGGAGGTGGGCGGGGCCAGAGCAGCGCGCGGGGGGCTGCCGGGAGGTGGGCGGGGCCGGAGCAGCGCGGGGGGGGCTGCCGGGAGGTGGGCGGGGCCGTTGGAACGTCCCGTACGCTGCTGCGACTGCCCCAACGGCTGCATCTCGCAATGGCCTCTCCCACCCTAATGTGGTGCATCACGTCCAGCCTCTGCTGTTCCCCGCCTGACGTTCGCCCCTGCCCGGTGCGCTGAGGCCGGGGAAGCGGGTAAGGGCAGTGGGGGGGCGCGATGGGGGAGGAGAGCGAGGCTGGGGGAGGGATGGAGAGCGGGACCGGAGGGGGGGCAGAGAGTGGGGCCGGGTGGGGGGGGGTTGCTGGGGGGGGAACGGGGCTGTGCGGGGGGCTCGCCTATCCCCTCCCCCCACCGCTACCCCCTTCCCACCTCCAGCGACCTGCCAGTCCCCCATCTCTGGCCCCCCGAAAGCCGTTCCTGGCCCGTTTTCTCAGCAGATCTCAAAGACGGGAAGAAAACACCCTAAACACTGTGCCCCCTTTTCTCTCTCGGTGTCTGTTACTAATGGAATGTGCCCAGCGATTCCCCCCGTCTCTCTAATGCTAAAATACCCACCACATCTCCAATTTACCCCTTTTCTCGGCTCCTTCAGCCTGGGTGTCCCCTCTGTGCAAGTGTCGCCCCCTTTTCTCTAGTCGTTTATCAGATATTGCTGTGAAACGCAGCCCGATTGTACCTCCTCTCCACCCCGACGTAAAACCCCTCCGCTTTCCCACTGGCCTCTCGACTATTCAAACCTGGATCCAAAAATCCCTCACATTTCGGCCCTGTTCTCCTCCACTTCTGATCTCAGATCTCAGGTTTTGCCTCTTTCTGTGTCATCATCAAACGTCAGTTAAAAATCCTCTCGGGCTTGGGGCTGTTCCCCAGGTTCCTAAATCCCAGCAACTTCCCCTTCCTTGGAGGGAGCCTGTTCCCTGAGTCATTCTCCGTCCTGGAGGTTGCAGGGGGTTAAATTGCCCAATGATCATCTTCCCTCGTTTATCTTTCTTAAAAGGTTTTCCCCTGAAAGAGACCAGCCCCAGAGGCCTCCCCCTGTTTGGGGGATCAGTGGGTCCCGGCTGGTAGCAGGAGAGTTGGCAGGACCCTTTTCTCTGCTCCAGCCGACACGGGGTGAGGGGGTCGCTCTGAGTGCAGCCTGGGGCCAGAAGTTTCCCAAACCCCATGACATTATTTTAAAAATAATGTAAAAGTTCACATTTCTTATCACTAGGAAATAATGGCCACCATGGATCCACCCCATCAGGGGCTGCTTCCCACAGTGCTAAGATGCAGCCACCTCTGGGGTGGATCCATGGTGGCCATTATTTCCTAGTGATAAGAAATGTGAACTTTTAAATTATTTTGGTTCTCCTGTTAAAGCAGCACCCCCCCCCCCAGGGCTCCCTCTGCCTGTGCGACTGGCCGGCATGGGGTGGTGATAACTTTCTGTCCACTTATCAAGCACCGTGAGGTGAAACCACCACCGATTTCTGCTTCTCTCCCCTCTGGAAAACTGCAGGGACTTCCGGTTCTGTGGGGAAAATTCTCGCCCTGAGTCCTTGTCCCAGATCTGGGGCTGAGGGAGGTGGGAAGGGGGTTAGTAGCCCCACCCAGGGATCTGCTGAAGAGGATTCTGGCCCCATCCTTTCTGAACTGTGCTTCTGGTGTCACTGAGACCAGTGTTAATCCACAGTCCGGGAGGACTCAGGTTTCAGCTTCATCTCCCCTGCAAGGCGGAGCTCAGGCTACTGAGGCTGACGCCCTCTGACTTCGGCTTCCGTGGCTTGGGGCAGGGGTCGTGTCGTAATTTTTGTTGTCAGACGGGGGTCACGGTGCAATGAAGCCTGAGACCCGCTGGCTCAAACAACTGAACTCCACCGTGATCATCTGCACTTGCTTCAGTTAGTTGGGGTTCTGCTGCTGTTCACCATTGCCCAGTGGAGATTTTAAATCACGGCTGCTGCTTTATTAGCATGGCCAGTGAATTGGAGCGTTCGCTCCTGTTCACAGAACTGCACCTGAACTTTCTCCAGGTCATCATGGAGGGACGGGGGGAAAGCAGCACTGAAGTGAGAAGTCATGACTTTAGCGAATGGTCATGTGTCTCGAAGTCTCCAATAAATCTGAGCTCCAGCCTGTCCAGCTGGGTGACCAACCAGCCTTCGGGAAAGATAGAAACCCACCTCACAGAGAGGCAGACGACATGAAAATGAAAGAGTCAAGTGACCTTTCAGAGCAGGTTACGTCTGGTGACTCAGAATTAGGACAAGAGATTCTCCCACCACATTCTCCTCTGATCCTTTCAAGCCTGCTCCATTTAGCACTGATTTTTGGCGAGGGGACGCCCCGGAGCGGGAGGCAGGAGAGGGGGTCCCGGTTCCACCTCTATATCAAGTCCAGTCCATGTTTCCTTTCTTCTTCCTTCCCCTCCATTGCTTTACCTTGCAGTTCCAGGACCCTTAGGTGTGCAGCTTCCTGGCTGGCGTTCTCTGCTCCGGTCTGCAGGCGCTGTAATGCCCTGTGTCCCCTGTGTTCTTTCCCCTTCTCTTCTGCCTGCAACCTGCACACATCCAGCTTCTTACTAGTCTCACTTTCATGCAGTTTCCTGTTTTTCTCTCCCTACTTCCCTTGCCCGAAATAAGGAAACAGAAAATAACCGGTAACTTCTTTGACTGATCTTCAGCCACTACATTTAAAACTCACATAAAATCACCACCAGTGTCTCAGAGCAGCCAGCTGTGCATATGATCCTGCTCAACTGTGCCACTATGATGGGTTCCCCCCTGGGGTGCCACCTGGCACTGGGATCCCACTGAGACCCCCTGACCCACCAGCCTGGGTTTCCACTCACACTGTACTGCTGTGACAAGCTGCCAACCCCTCTAGGCTTCACAATGCGCTTCCACCAGCGCACATACGGGTAGCGAGTGACACACTGTAAGCGTCCGCTGCTGGGGGTTCGCCCCTCCCTGGGTGGCTGGGAGCCAGGCCGCCTCACTTCACGAGTCCGGTGCGTTGGTGAATTAGCCTGGTGGGCCAGGGAACGGCCAGGAGCTCAGGCCCTCCGGCAGGGGCTGAACAAACAGCTCAGTAGTTTAAGAAGCCCAGGCTCCGGGCCCTGAGCGTCGGGGCGAGGGGGAGACGGCCACCCGTGAGTGGGGTGGCGGGGGGGACGCAGGCCAGGCCACTCCTCTGCGTCCCAGCCCGGGGCCCTACCAGCGGCAGGCCGTCTGCTGCTGTGTCAGTGGGGATCCTGGCCGCTCTGGGTGTGGTGCAGCCAGACTAGGGTCGGCTGCCCCCGGGCTACTTCCGACCTCCCCCTCTGCCGGTACCTCTGTCTCGGCGGCGTCTTCCGCAGCGTCCCACACCATGGGCTCCTCGGGGTCCCTTTGTACCGGTCGGCTTAGGGGCTCTTCCAGCGTCGGGTCGGCGTCCAGTCTCCGCAGGTATGGCCAGTCCTCGGGTCGGTCGCAGGCGGCCGGAGTCTCCCCAGCGGGAGCTGGGGCACCAGCGTCTGGCCTCTCCGGCGGCCAGGCAGCTGCTGAGCCCTGGGGCTCGGCTTTTATACTTCCTGCCCTGCGCCGTGACCTCTGGGGGGCGGGCGCAGGCTCCAGTGACTCCGCCCACTTTGGCGTCCGTAGGGACTCGTCCCTCTCTGGAGCGGCTGGGAGCCAGGCCGCCTCACTACACACACCCGGCTGCAGTTACACACACACGGGTTCTTTAAGCGGTCCCTGCCGAGGGAGGCACAGCTAAGGCACCACCCCCACCCCCGGAGGGTAAACCCAAAATTATACCGCCTTGCACTGCACAGAGAACTGTACAGCGTAAGCTCATGAAATTCGCCTCCTCCCTCAATGAGGAGAGCAATACACAACAGCTTTCTGCTCCAAGATATGACTTCCCACACACTGGTTTTAGACAAACAAAAACAAGTTTATTAACCACAGAAGATAGATTTTAAGTCGTGTGGAAGAAAAGTAGTTATAAGAGATAGCAAATAGATCAAAGCAGATTACCTAGCAAATAAAAATCACAATTTAAACTTAATATACTAAAGAGATTGGATATGAGTAGCAAATTCTCACCCTAGATGATGATTTAAGCTGGTTGCAGAGATTCTTAAGGGACTGAACAAGCAGTAGGACTGAGTGGACTTTTAGACTGTAAAGTTTTACATTGTTTTGTTTTTGAGTGCAGATCTGTAACAAAAAAAATCTACATCTGTAAGTTGCACTTTCATGATAGAGATTGCTCTACATTACTAGTATTAGATGGACTGAAAAATACTATATTTTCTTTATCATTTTTACAGTACAGATAGCTGTGAGAAAAATAATATCAACTGAGCACTGTACACTTTGTATTCTGTGTTGTAGGTGAAATCAATATATTTGAAAATATAGAAAGATATCCACAAATATTTAATAAAGTCAATTGGTAGTCTATTGTTTAAGTGCTATTAAAACTGTGAATAATCACGATTAATTTTTGTAATCGTGATTAACTTTTTGAGCAAATTGCATGAGTTAACTGTAATTAATGGACCTAGTACTGAGGTATGAGCTTTGAATGAAGGTTTTCCCGCACTCACAACATTCATAGGATCTCTCTCTCGTGGGGATTCTCCAACATCTAATAAGATGCGAGCTGAGAGTGAAGGTTTTCCCACACTTGCAGCATTCACAGGATTTCTCCCGTGTGGATTCTCTCATCTGAGCTGTGAGGATAGGTTTCCCCGCACTCTCAGCATTCATGGGGTCTCTCTCCCGTGTGGATTCTCTCATGTCTAGTGAGCTGTGAGCCGCAATTGAAGGCTTTCCCGCACTCACCACATTTATAGGGCCTCTCCCCAGTGTGGATTCGCTGATGTTTAATGAGGTTTGAGGTGGAAATGAAGCTTTTCCCGCACTCACAGCATTCATAGGGTCTCTCTCCCGTGTGGATTCTCTCATGTCTAGTGACATCTGAGCTCCTAGTGAAGCTTTTCCCGCACTGAGAGCACTGAAAGGGCCTCTCCCCTGTGTGGATTCTCTCATGGGCAGTAAGATCGGAGCTGTAAGTGAAGGTTTTCCCACACTCACGGCATTCATAAGGTCTCTCCCCCCTGTGCATTCTCTCATGTCTAGTGAGCTTTGAACTGCAACTGAAGGTTTTCCCGCACTCACGGCATTTATAGGGACTTTCCCCGGTGTGAATTCTCTGATGCTGAATAAGTTTTGAGCTGGCAATGAAGCTTTTCCCGCACTCACAGCATTCATAGGGTCTCTCTCCTGTGTGGATTCTCACATGTCTAGTAAGGTCTGAGCTCCTAGTGAAGGTTTTCCCGCACTGAGAGCACTGAAAGGGCCTCTCCCCTGTGTGGATTCTCTCATGGGTAGTAAGATCTGACCTGAGAGTGAAGGTTTTCCCACACTCTCTGCATACATGGGGTCTCTCTCCTGTGTGAATTCTCTCATGTCTAGTGAGCTCTGAGCTGCAATTGAAGGCTTTCCCGCACTCGCCACATTCATAGGGCCTCTCCCCAGTGTGGATTCTCTGATGCTGAATAAGGTTTGAGCTGGATGTGAAGCTTTTCCCGCACTCACAGCATTTATAGGGTCTCTCTCCCGTGTGCATTCTCTCATGTCTAATGAGGGATGAGCTCCGAGTAAAGCTTTGCGCACACTGAGAGCACTGAAAGGGCCTCTCCCCCCTGTGCATTCGCTCATGTGTGGTGAGATACGAGCTGAGGGTGAAGGTTTTCCCACACTCTCTGCATACATGGGGTCTCTCTCCTGTGTGGATTATCTCATGTCGAGTGAGGTGTGAGATGCGATTGAAGGTTTTCCCGCACTTGCAGCATTCGTAGAATTTCTCTCCCGTGTGGAGTCTCTGATGTTTAATAAGGGCTGAGCAGTCACTGAAGTTGTCCCCACACTCAGTGCATGTGTATTTTCTCTTTCCTCTGAGGATTTTCTGCTGGACTGTGGTTTCTTTCAGGTCCCTGTGAGTTTCCCAAGGGTAAATTACTTTTCTCATTTTCTCCCCTGGCTGGTTTCCCTGCTCACTCTCTGGACTGCGCTGAACCTCACAGGCTGTTCCCTGCTCATGACTCCTGGACACGTCCGCTTTGGAGCTTTGCGATAAGGCTCCGTCTGATTCCACTTGCTCAGGATCTTCCTGCTGAGAATTCTGCTCCTCATTCTCACTCACCATCGCGTCACCCGCTGGGACAGAGACAGAAACCTCAAACTGGGCTGGAGAAGGGAAGAGCAAACCAAAATAAGTGCTGGAGAGATGTCAAAAAACAGGCACTGAATTCTCCCAAACTCTTCCCCCAAATTCTGCCTTCACATCCCATCCAAATGCTCAGACGGAAGGGAGGAAGCTATGAGCTATATCTGCCCTGACGATATGACACCTGCTGGGGACAATCCTGAACCGAGCGCTCCCAAACTCTTTGTAGGGTATCCCCAGATTTTTTGCTCAGGCACTTACAGATTCTGAGTTGGTTAAATGTTTCCTCACCTGTGCAGAGAGATCTCAGGATCTCTCTTTCCTCTGAACCCTGGAGGTCTGGGACCCACGGCTCTGCCCCTTGTTCCAGCTGGGAGATATCAGGTTTGGAAACTGGAAACCCTACTCAGAAGAAAGAAAACAAAGGAGATCAGGTGAATTTATATGATTTTGTCATGAAAAATAATTATTAATTTAAAACGCAGTCCTTAGTAAACCAGTGAAATCCCAGGGCCAGCTCCCCAGGTCCTCAAAGATGCAGAACACTCTGCTTAAGAGGGATTGAAATACACACATATCTGCTAGGGTCACACACAGACACTGTGACAGTCTGTAACCCTGTATCCACTCTTTTGCAAAATTATGATATATTTTATACGAAGTGTGCCTTGTCAGGCATCATTTGGAAACTCATAACATGCTGAACATTATTGTCTTGTTAAACTGTGTGTTAAAATAGAAACACTGCATATATAGTGTGACAGAGCTCCTTCTCCAGCTCAGTGGGTTCTGTACTTCCTCTTAGTGGCGGGCTGGGATATTCCTCTCCCCCTCAGGATTCCCCCATGCCCCTGGGTTTACTGTTCACACCTTGCCTGAGCAGGGTTCCTCACGGCCTTTGTGACAGGGGAAGGGGGAGGGGAGCCTCTTAATCTCTGGTAGCCCCTCTGGGCATGGTGGTGACAGGCCAGATACCCAGTTCAGTCTCTCCCCTCTGGTGGGTTCTCTTCCCCAAGGGCTGTTTGCCGTGTTGGGCAGGGTTTCCCCAGCCCTTCGCCTCTGTACCTGTGGGGTTTCCCTCCTGGTGCTCTTCAGCGTCTGCACCGCCCGGCTCTCCAGTAGTCCGCCTGCCTGCCTCCCACAGCACCTATCACGCGCTCCTATCTGGCTGGAGCGGAGGCTCTTAACAGGTTCTGGCAGGCCCCTTGATTGGCCCCAGGTGTCTTAATTAACCTGGAGTAAGCCCTGTTCAGTTACCAGGGGAAAGGAACCTGCTTATCCTGGGGCTAATATACTTGCCTTCCACCACTCTCCTGCAGCCGGCTGGCCTGACCCCCTCACAAAAGAGAGAAGATTTTACTGCAGGATGTTACTGAAAAAACTGTTACCGTTCTGGGGAACACCCACAGCCCAGTTCCTCAGAGACAGCAAGGCCAACACCTGGTTAAATGGCCACTCTCCGGTAGTGAGCTGGAGAAGGCGTGAGCGAGAAATTGACATTTTATCCCAGGGAGGACTGGAACCACGACAGACAGCCCGTCACCACGGCTCAGCTGAACACCGAAGCTGTTTCTAGCACAAAGGCCTGAATTCTAAAAAGAGGTGGGGAAAACACTCGATGCTCTGTCTCTCCTGCCCCTTTTCTCTCTGAACAACTCCTGAAGAACTGAACTTTGGGAGGCGGGGCCCCTGGCTGAAAGGAAACCCAGCCTGTCACGGCATGTGGAGAGAAAGAGACATTGGCTGTGGATCTGCTCTAGCTTGTGAAGTCAGACGATAGTTTGCGTTTCATCTTTTATTTCTTTTGGGAGCAATTCTGACTTTTATGCCTCATTCCTTGTGGTCACTTCAAATCTTTTCTTTCTGTAGTTAATAGATACAACAATAGAACAACTTTACTGTTGGATTACAGTGTGTGAGACATTCCACTTGGGATAACAAGCCTGGTGCATGGATGAAGTGACAGACTTTGTATGACCTTGTATTGTTCAGTAATGTGCTGGAGAGTGCCAGACACACATTTCTGGGGGAGAATGGGCCGGTATTCCCCTGGGGTGTCATTCACGAGTGGCTGAGTAGCAGCACTCAGTACTGCGAGTGACATGCTGGAGAATGTGTGTCGGCTGCCCAGGAGTGACTGCTCTCACAGCAAAGCAGCGTGGAAAGGCACCCCAGGCTGGAGAAGTGACGGGGGACAGCTGTTCAACAGTCCAGAGCGTACCCTGGGTAACGTCACAGACACTCATTAGCAAAGAGGCTCCTAAAACACACAGACGGTAAATGAACGCCTCAGAAAGTGAAGACTCCAGACAGAGGGCAAGTCTCCCGGGCTCTGCTTCTTGCTGACAGAGAGGTCCAGAGACAGTGAGAGAGTCCTGGGCAATCTGGGAACAGTCAGCATGGGCTGGTGGGGTTCAGCGGAGAAAGCGAATAGGAAGGGCAGGGATATCACTGATTGCAGGAGCTCACCACTGTTAGATGTCAGGAAAGCGCATATTGCAGCGTTAGGGAATCCAGTGAGTCAGGTGTAACGGGAGGGAGTATGAAAATCCCTGGGTGTGGAGAATGCTCGGAAATTAGCCGCTAGAATTCAGGAGCAACATATTCTAATTCCTCTGGCCAAGCAGACTGTGAAAAATAAGCATCAGGCCAGGTGACGTCAGGAATGATGGCCCCCAATATCCAAGGAGCCTGCAGAGAAGAGAGATGGTGGCTATTCCAGCTGCTGATGGGGGAGCAAGACTCTCGGGATGTTTCACTACCAACCGAGGCCATTTTCACATGCTGGGGGGCAATCCAGACCCGTGAGGGGTTGTGTCATCTGTAATCCTGGGTGACTTTAAAGGAGTAACACTCGGATGCAGAAACTACAGAACCTGAACCACCAAAAAAGAAAATCAACCTTCTGTTGGTGGCATCTGACTCCCAGACGATGAAAATAAACATGCATTGGTCCTCACAGTATTGGATCGTTATTGAGCAGACCCTGTCATCAGCCAGGACGCACGTCCTCAGGAATGGTGGTTGAAGCATGAAGGGACATACGAATTTTTAGCACATCTGGCATGTAAATACCTTGCAACGCCAGCTACAACAGTGCCACGCGAATACCTGTTCTCACTTTCAGGTGACAATTGTGAACAAGAAGCAGGCAGCATTATCTCCTGCAAATGTAAACAAACTTGTTTGTCTGAGCGATTGGCTGAACAAGAAGTAGGACTGAGTGGACTTGTAGGCTCTAAAGTTTTACATTGTTTTATTTTTGAATGCAGTTATTTTTTGTGCATAATTCTACATTTGTAAGTTCAACTTCCATGACAAATTGCACTACAGTGATTGAAAAATACTATTTCTTTTGTTTTTTACAGGGCAAATATTTGTAATGAGAAATAAATACAAAGTGAGCACTGTACACTTTGTATTCTCTGTTGCAATAGAAACCAATATATTTGAAAATGTAGAAAACATCCAAAAATATTAAATAAATGATATTTTATTATTTTTAACAGTCTGATTAATCGCGATTAATTTTTTTAATCGCTTCACAGCCCTAATTGGTATCTTAGGCTAGATACGCACTACAGATTGTGTCGGCATAAATAATGTTACTCTGGGGTGTGAAGACGCCACCTTCCTGAGCAACGTAAGCTACAGTGGCGTGACGGTGTGGCCAGCGCTGTGTCAGTGGGAAAGCGTCTCCTGCCAACAAAGCGACTGCCGCTCCTGGGGCGTGCGGTAATTAAGTCGAGGGGGGAACGCGCGCCTGTTGGTTTAGAGTGTCTGTAGTGCAGCCGTAACCTTCCATGACACCTTTCAAACACACGACAACCTCAGCGTGACAAAGTTATGAACTGACCGGTCAACCGTACATCTCATCTGGAATGCGAAACACCCAATCAGCCAGGAAGAAAGACACCCCCCCGCAACCCCCCAAAAGAGAAGCAAACACAGAACTGTCCTGTGCTAAATGTAAACGACTAAAAAAAATAAAGGGGAGTTTTCAAAAAAAAGATTTGCCACGAAAAGGCAAGTGTTTCTGTGCTAGTTTCACTTAAATTAAGATGGTTAAAAGCAGCATTTTTCTGCTGCATAATAAAGTTTCAAAGCTGTATGACGTCACTGTTCAGTTGTAAACATTTGAAAGAAGAACCACAACGTTTTGTTCAGAATTAGAAACCAACTCCCGCCCCCAGGTGTTTGTAACTCTGAGGTGCTACTGCCCAGGTTACGATTTTGGGGAGCTGGGGTACTCGGAACGGTTCGTGCCCACTGAAACCAACTCCCTACAGGACCCACTCCATGGTGCATCTCCTGCCCCCAGGCGTCCCAGCTCACAGCAACTCTTCACCCCAAACCTACCCCCCACCTCTCTGCTCGCCAACACCCTCCCTCCCCGGCCTGGACCCTCCCAAGGACTGGTATGGATTGTTTCTGTTACCGTAATGCTCATAGCCCCAGCCAGTGACCATCACCCCCTTGTGCCGGACGTTCTACAGACACAGACCAAACACACGGTCCCTGCCCCTCAGATTAGCTGACAATCTAAGAATGAGACCAGAGACAGATGGGATGGGGGAGGTGCCGCAGTTTCTACGCTGAGCCAAATGCTAGTGAAAAGATTGTGAAATCTTCAAGAGAGGAAATTTACACAAAATAATAACAGCAGGATCCTGTGTCTGAGCGAGGTACATTTGTCTGTACAGAGGGGCACCCTGCATCCTCCAGCGTGGAGGCAAGCTGGCAGCGTGATTGGTCTCATGAACAGAAGATCTCAGCCCAGCCCGGCTGTGAAACGCTGGAAGGACTTTGCTGTAGAACATACAACAGGCTCCAGGTCTGTACGTCTAGGACCCAGCCAGAGGGCTCTGATTGTACTTTGTGTGCAACTGTTTTTTCCCAAGACTTCTACTTGCTGTCCCTGGAATCTCTAGACTTCATGGATTGAACTACGACTCGTCTCAGACGACGTCTGCGCTGCAGAGGCACAGCTGTACTTCGCCCCTCCATGCCAACGGGAGAGCTCTCTCCTCTCGGCAGAATGAAACCCCCTACAAGCAGACGTAGCTACGTCGGCATGAGAGCGGGCCCCACCAGCAGAGCGCTGGCCACCCCAGAGCTTTTGTGGGTGAAACTTCAGTTGGTCAGGGGTGTGTTTTTCCATACCCCTGACTGACAAAAAGCGTTACCGACCAAAGTGCTAGTGTAGACATCGTCTCGGTGCTGTGCTAAGTGGAGCGGTGACGGGAGGTGTAACTGTTAAGCTGGAATATCTGTGAACCTGAGAGTACTGAGAGCGTCCAATGGAACAGGGGCTGGACTCTCCAGGGAGACTCGCAGAGGGCCCAGCGGTTTGAGTGGGTCTGTCGCTTCCCTCTTGAGAATAGTTTGAAGTGCTGTAAAAGCCACATGCAGACTCTGGCGTGGTCTCCTCTTTACACATCTGCCAAGATAGCTCCGTTGCTTAGGGCTGTGAAAAATCACACCCTCCTCCCCCCCCCCCAATCTCTCTCTCTCACACACACACACACACACACACACACACACACACACACACACACACACACACACACACACACACACACACACACACACACACACACACACACAGAGCTATATGGGTAAAACGATGAGTGTGGACACAGTTAGAGTGGCAAAACGTCCACTACAAAAGATGAAGAAAACTAAATGCCCAGAAACTACTACACTGCAGAGCTCAGGGTGCCCAGGGCTGTCTCCTGCCTTTCACCATATGGACGGTGGTTAAACTTAAACCTCTGCAAACCAGAAAATGAACAGTAAATGTACACGTCTTCCCTGCATTGCCACCTTAACTCTGCTCCCATCCCTGCAGCTGGTAAGAGCCCCTGGGAGGGTGGTGCAAAGATTTACAAACTACCCCAGACCCTGGGGTATTCCCCCTCTGTTCAGGGCTGCACATCAAGGCTGGATGCCTTTCTGAAAATGATTTAGTCAAACACCAGGTGTCCAGCTCAGTACAGCAGAGACCGGAGGAAATTCTACAGTCTGTGTGATACAGGAGATCAGCCTAGACAACCAAATCATCCCTTCTGGCCTTAAAATTCTATGACTCTATAACAGATACGAGGAAGGACGACGAACGCGCCATCGTTTCTGTTGTGTTCACAGACGGGAATCCCGGCGTTTATCCGCACGGCCCCCAGCTGTGTGCCCTGGGTCAGCTGTAGCTGTAGCTGGATGGTGGAGGGAGCAGTTGGAGCAGCTTGGCAGAGCTGTGACCGTGGTCTGCAGAGAGGTGCATGTGACACCTGAGGGACCGAGTCTGCCCCGTTTCAGTGCTCAGTGTTGTAGGCGGTGTCACTAAAGGTGCACAAGGGGGAGTTCTGGCCACGGGGATTGTCAGTGCTCTGGTGGGACACACGCTAGTGATCTGCGGGGCGTAGTGAGGGGCCAGTGAGGGCAGTGACTCCGAAGGAATCCTCACGGCGAGGGCAGGGGAGTGGGATCAGTTTGCAAGTCGGAGCTGGTTTGCGTGGAGCAGGATCAGTGTGTGAGCGAAGGCCGAGGTTGGAAGCTTCTGTCCATTATGCGGGACCCAAGCCCCAGTTTCACCTTAAAACCAGAAGGTCTTTGACCGTGTGCCAAACTGCTCCTGGGCTCTGTCCCCGCAGTGTTGTGCAGCAGGAGAGGGCAGAGGGCTGGTGTGTGCGTCACTGGCATGTAGGGTGATGCTGCCTCAGGGCAGCGTAACGGTTACACCGTAGGGGTGACATGAACCTTAACTAGTCACTTCCCCTTCCAAGAACCGAGGGGACAGGAATCCTTACCCAGCGAGGTTACCGGCTCGTAGTTCTCCTGCATGACGGCTCTGCAGAGGGCTCTCTGAGCGGGGTCCAACAGAGCCCCCTCTCCCCTGGTGAAATACACAGCCACCTCCTCGAAGGTCACCGGCCCCTGAAAGAGCGAGAGTCCAACACTCAGGACCTGCTGCAATACTGACAGCCCCACACTCATGGGGCAGAGGAGCCAATCCAATGGGAGCTCTGGGTGGCTCACAGTCAGCAGAGTCCCATCCCCACCCTGCTCAGAGCATCCAGGAAACGCCAGGGGGAGGGGACGAAGCGAGAGCCCCTCCTCTCTCCCAGCAGAGCCATCACCCCCCTACTAGCCACCGACTGATACAGGAGATGGAGGCCCCAGCAGGGCGCAGGGAGAGCTCCCTGGTAGGAAGCCCAACACTCTCCTTGTTGTGAGGAGCGGGATATGAGGGAGGGGAATCTCCCCTAAGTCTGACGGGTGGGTGCCCCCTTCATCTCTCATAGTAGCCAGTGGTAAGTTGGATCAGGCTCCAGCACTGGGAGTTTGGCGCTTGTTCCTAACCCCAGCTAGGTGGGTTGTTTCCTGTTCCACAAATTAGGGGGTTTCCACCTCCGAACCCCACGCGTCTGTGCAGGGAGACCCAGTGCAATCCCGGCCAGACGAACCCCAGAGCTCACCTCTGGAGCCGAGCCAGGATACACGGGGCTGGGCTCAGAGCATGGACAGGACCCGCGGGATGAGGATCAGTGTCGGCCCCCGTAGGGAAAGGCCCCGGCGCCGTCACGCCCACCTCCGCAGCCGCTCAGAGAAGGGTTGGGAAGGGGAGACACGAAAACTGCCCCGAGGCTCGTCCCAGGGAAGGGGAAACGAGGCGACTCCGGGAATGTGGAGGGGAGAGAGACGGAGAATGCGACGGGGCAGGACTGGAGCCAGGAGCGGGAACGGGATCAGGAGCAGAGGCCGAGGTGGGGTCAGTGTCCCCAGCGGACAGCACCTCTCGACGGGGTTCAGGGGCCGAGGGTACAGGGAGAGGCAGGGGTCCCTCAAGGACGCCGGGCCTGGGCACCCCACGCTCAGCACCGGTCACCACGGTGTCGGGCAGGATGGCAGCTGGGCCCCAGCTGGGAGGAAAGGCAGCACGTCGCCTCGGGGCGGGGTGCACCCAAGGGCTCGGGGCCCGCTCCCTCGGCCCCGTCCGTCCCCGCAAGGGGTGTGGCTCGGAGCCCTCTGTGGCTGGGCAGATGGACGAGCCCAGGAACACCCCAGGGTGCAGAGCGGAGGCAGCGGCCTGGGCTAGGGGCAGGAGAGGAGGAGGCGGCGTGACTAACCCTCCCCCCACATGGAGGCCCTGTGGCAAGGGGGCGTCCTCCCGCTGGGTGCCCGGGGTCAGACCCGGGGCCTCCATCTCCTGAAAACTGGAGCCAAAATCTCCCCCCACCGCCCCCGACTCCTCCCTGCCAGCAGCGATTGCCTGGGCGCCGAGGGGGCACGGATGAGGGGGGGCGGGAGGGGCTCCCTCCGAGGCCCCCGCAGGGCAGGACTCCAGGGGGAGGGTGGGGCCGTTCCCCACGGCATCCTCAGCTGGGCCCCGGGGGGGGGGGGGGACGGGCGGCTCGGCAGTCGCGGCCCCCCCCAGTCTGCGGGGGTCCCCTCCCCCTCCGTGAGCCCGGGGCTCCCGTTTGACGCGTTCCCCTGTCCGAGCTCCCAGCCCCCGGCGGTCCCAGGCGTCCCTCCGTGCCGGGCCAGGGGGCGGCCTCCCCCGCCGAGCAGAGCACCTGGTCACGGGTGGGACCCCTCTGGCGCCTCCCGCAGCCGGGTCTGGAGCTGCCGGCGGGACAGGACGGGACGGGACGGGGACGGGGGCGGGGTCCTTCCAGCCCCGGGGGAGAGGGCTGATGACAGAAAGGGGTTCCCCAGGGTGGGGAGGAAGGGCAGGACGGAGGTAAAATCCACCCGTACGCCCAGGTCTTCCAGGGGCTCAATGGGAACATATACGCCCCCTCCCCCAGGCCCTTCCGCAGTGGCCTCCGCTGCCAGGAAGACAACGACCTCCTGGAGGCCGGCACCGCGGCCGTGGGTCCCGCCCCCGCACGCAGCTCTGCACGTGGGGAGAGGCCGGCACCGCGGCCGTGGGTCCCGCCCCCACCCGCAGCTCTGCACACGGGGAGAGGCCGGCACCGCGGCCGTGGGTCCCGCCCCCACCCGCAGCTCTGCACACGGGGAGAGGCCGGCACCGCGGCCGTGGGTCCCACCCCCGCACGCAGCTCTGCACACGGGGAGAGGCCGGCACCGCGGCCGTGGGTCCCACCCCCGCCCGCAGCTCTGCACGTGGGGAGAGGCCGGCACCGCGGCCGTGGGTCCCGCCCCCACCCGCAGCTCTGCACGTGGGGAGAGGCCGGCACCGCGGCCGTGGGTCCCGCCCCCACCCGCAGCTCTGCACGTGGGGAGAGGCCGGCACCGCGGCCGTGGGTCCCACCCCCGCACGTAGCTCTGCACGCGGGGAGAGGCCGGCACCGCGGCCGTGGGTCCCACTGCCCACACACAGCTCTGCACGCGGGGAGAGGCCGGCACCGCGGCCGTGGGTCCCACCCCCGCACGCAGCTCTGCACGCGGGGAGAGGCCGGCACAGCGGCCGTGGGTCCCGCCCCCGCACGCAGCTCTGCACGCGGGGAGAGGCCGGCACCGCGGCCGTGGGTCCCGCCCCCGCCCGCAGCTCTGCACGTGGGGAGAGGCCGGCACCGCGGCCGTGGGTCCCGCCCCCGCCCGCAGCTCTGCACGTGGGGAGAGGCCGGCACCGCGGCCGTGGGTCCCACCCCCGCACGTAGCTCTGCACGCGGGGAGAGGCCGGCACCGCGGCCGTGGGTCCCACTGCCCACACACAGCTCTGCACGCGGGGAGAGGCCGGCACCGCGGCCGTGGGTCCCACCCCCGCACGCAGCTCTGCACGCGGGGAGAGGCCGGCACAGCGGCCGTGGGTCCCGCCCCCGCACGCAGCTCTGCACGCGGGGAGAGGCCGGCACCGCGGCCGTGGGTCCCGCCCCCGCCCGCAGCTCTGCACGTGGGGAGAGGCCGGCACCGCGGCCGTGGGTCCCGCCCCCGCCCGCAGCTCTGCACGTGGGGAGAGGCCGGCACCGCGGCCGTGGGTCCCACCCCCACACGTAGCTCTGCACGCGGGGAGAGGCCGGCACCGCGGCCGTGGGTCCCACTGCCCACACACAGCTCTGCACGCGGGGAGAGGCCGGCACCGCGGCCGTGGGTCCCACCCCCGCACGCAGCTCTGCACGCGGGGAGAGGCCGGCACCGCGGCCGTGGGTCCCACCCCCGCCCACAGCTCTGCACGCGGGGAGAGGCCGGCACCGCGGCCGTGGGTCCCACCCCCGCCCGCAGCTCTGCACGTGGGGAGAGGCCGGCACCGCGGCCGTGGGTCCCGCCCCCGCCCGCAGCTCTGCACGCGGGGAGAGGCCGGCACCGCGGCCGTGGGTCCCGCTGCCCACACATAGCTCTGCACGCGGGGAGAGGCCGGCACCGCGGCCGTGGGTCCCACTGCCCACACGCAGCTCTGCACGCGGGGAGAGGCCGGCACCGCGGCCGTGGGTCCCGCCCCCACACGCAGCTCTGCACGCGGGGAGAGGCCGGCACCGCGGCCGTGGGTCCCGCCCCCACACGCAGCTCTGCACGCGGGGAGAGGCCGGCACCGCGGCCGTGGGTCCCGCCCCCGCCCGCAGCTCTGCACGCGGGGAGAGGCCGGCACCGCGGCCGTGGGTCCCACCCCCGCACGTAGCTCTGCACGCGGGGAGAGGCCGGCACCGCGGCCGTGGGTCCCACTGCCCACACACAGCTCTGCACGCGGGGAGAGGCCGGCACCGCGGCCGTGGGTCCCGCCCCCGCACGCAGCTCTGCACGCGGGGAGAGGCCGGCGCCGCGGCCGTGGGTCCCGCCCCCGCACGCAGGTCTGCACGCGGGGAGAGGCCGGCGCCGCGGCCGTGGGTCCCGCCCCCGCACGCAGGTCTGCACGCGGGGAGAGGCCGGCGCCGCGGCCGTGGGTCCCGCCCCCGCACGCAGGTCTGCACGCGGGGAGAGGCCGGCGCCGCGGCCGTGGGTCCCGCCCCCGCACGAAGCTCTGCACGCGGGGAGAGGCCGGCGCCGCGGCCGTGGGTCCCGCTGCCCACACGCAGCTCGGCACGCGGGGAGAGGCCGGCACCGTGGCCGTGGGTCTCGCTGCCCACACGCAGCTCTGCACGCGGGGAGAGGCCGGCGCCGCGGCCGTGGGTCCCACCCCCGCACGCAGCTCTGCACGCGGGGAGAGGCCGGCGCCGCGGCCGTGGGTCCCGCCCCCGCACGCAGCTCTGCACGCGGGGAGAGGCCGGCACCGCGGCCGTGGGTCCCGCCCCCGCCCGCAGCTCTGCACGTGGGGAGAGGCCGGCACCGCGGCCGTGGGTCCCGCCCCCGCCCGCAGCTCTGCACGCGGGGAGAGGCCGGCACCGCGGCCGTGGGTCCCACCCCCACACGTAGCTCTGCACGCGGGGAGAGGCCGGCACCGCGGCCGTGGGTCCCACCCCCGCACGCAGCTCTGCACGCGGGGAGAGGCCGGCACCGCGGCCGTGGGTCCCACCCCCGCCCGCAGCTCTGCACGCGGGGAGAGGCCGGCACCGCGGCCGTGGGTCCCACCCCCGCCCGCAGCTCTGCACGTGGGGAGAGGCCGGCACCGCGGCCGTGGGTCCCGCCCCCGCCCGCAGCTCTGCACGTGGGGAGAGGCCGGCACCGCGGCCGTGGGTCCCACCCCCGCACGTAGCTCTGCACGCGGGGAGAGGCCGGCACCGCGGCCGTGGGTCCCACTGCCCACACGCAGCTCTGCACGCGGGGAGAGGCCGGCACCGCGGCCGTGGGTCCCGCCCCCACACGCAGCTCTGCACATGGGGAGAGGCCGGCACCGCGGCCGTGGGTCCCGCCCCCGCCCGCAGCTCTGCACGCGGGGAGAGGCCGGCACCGCGGCCGTGGGTCCCACCCCCGCACGTAGCTCTGCACGCGGGGAGAGGCCGGCACCGCGGCCGTGGGTCCCACTGCCCACACACAGCTCTGCACGCGGGGAGAGGCCGGCACCGCGGCCGTGGGTCCCGCCCCCGCACGCAGCTCTGCACGCGGGGAGAGGCCGGCGCCGCGGCCGTGGGTCCCGCCCCCGCACGCAGGTCTGCACGCGGGGAGAGGCCGGCGCCGCGGCCGTGGGTCCCGCCCCCGCACGCAGGTCTGCACGCGGGGAGAGGCCGGCGCCGCGGCCGTGGGTCCCGCCCCCGCACGCAGGTCTGCACGCGGGGAGAGGCCGGCGCCGCGGCCGTGGGTCCCGCTGCCCACACGCAGCTCTGCACGCGGGGAGAGGTCGGCACCGTGGCCGTGGGTCCCGCTGCCCACACGCAGCTCTGCACGCGGGGAGAGGCCGGCGCCGCGGCCGTGGGTCCCACCCCCGCACGCAGCTCTGCACGCGGGGAGAGGCCGGCACCGCGGCCGTGGGTCCCGCCCCCGCCCGCAGCTCTGCACGTGGGGAGAGGCCGGCACCGCGGCCGTGGGTCCCACCCCCGCACGTACCTCTGCACGCGGGGAGAGGCCGGCGCCGCGGCCGTGGGTCCCGCCCGCGCACGTAGCTCTGCACGCGGGGAGAGGCCGGCGCCGTGGGTCCCGCCGCCGCACGCAGCTCTGCACACGGGGAGAGGCCGGCAGCGGGAGGCAACGGGCACCAGGCCCCCTGGTGAAGGTGGGAAAGGGGCCCCGGGCGCCAGGGATGGGACTGGCTGCGGCCGATGAAGCAGTGGTGTGTGCAGGGGCTGCCGCCCCCTGGGTCTACGCTCTGGGGCCGAGGGAGGGACACCCCCAGAGCTGGTGCAGGGAATCGCAGAAGGGGGGCCTGGGGCGGATGATGGGGGGGACGGCCCCGACCACAGGGGGGTTTCGCCTTCCCAGGGGGCTCCCCCGACACTGGAGGGGGCAGGGGCCATGGCAGCAGCAGGGTCCGTTCTCGTGTCTGCCGGCGGCGCCCCCAGCGGGGCGATGGCCGAGGGGCCGGCGGTGCTGGGGGAGGTGGCAGCAGGGCGAGATGGGGGAGCTGGCAGGAGGGGGCCCCCCCATTGTGGGAAGGGGCAGGAGGGAGCACCGGTGGTGTTGGGGGGGAGATGGAGGGCGAGGGGGAAGGCCAACCACTCCTCCCCACTGGGCTGCGGGCAGGGCGGGAAGGTGCCCGTGGAGGGGGGCTCGGGGAGGCCGATCGAGCAGGGCAGGGTGGGGGCACTGCTCCTCCGGCTGACAATATCCGGGGGGGGGGCGCAGTGAGCGGGGGGGGATGTAAAACAGGGGAAGGGGCACACGTGCTTGGGGAGGGAACGTGGCGCACGCAGCCAGGGGGCTGAGCGAGGGGGCAGCGGTGGAGGGGAAGGGGGCAAACCGCTGCAGGGAGGCTGGTGGGCTAGCGGGGGGGGGAGCCCACTGGCCACGCAGAGCTGGGGAAGGGAAGACCCGTCGGGGGGGGGAGGCCGCGCCCCCGCAGGACTCATGGCCGCAGTCCGGCCAGGTGCTGACATGGGTGAAGGAAGCAGCCGCGTCGAGGGGCCCAGAGGGTTGGTGGGGGAGGCGGGCGGGGGGCGGCAGGCGGGCTGGGGGGGCTCCGTGCCCCCTCCCCACAACAGCAGTAGCTACCCCCAGCACAGCAGCAGGGCTGGGAGAGTCCCTTAGTCCGGCCACAAAGCCCGTCCCCGTGTCCTGCAGCCGTCCTGGGACTCCTCCTGCACCCCAGCGGGCGGCTCCGAAGCAGCAGCAGCAGCCAGGAGACCCCAGGGATGGCGGCGGGGGCCGCGTCCCTCCCCAGGGCAGGGCAGCCAGGGAGAGCTGCAGCCCCTGTACGGGGGCTGGGGGGCTCCCTCTGACCCAGCAGTGGATGGTGGAACTGGAAGTATAAAAGCCGGAGCCCCGAGCTTGGCTGGAGCGGAGACAGACGCATCCTGGTAGCTCCAGGCTGCGGCGCCAAGAGACACCCTGCTGCCGGAGGAACCCGGGGAGCTGCCGTGACGGCCACTGGCTACCAGCCCCGGGTAGACCGGACCCCCGCTGGTCCAGGCGCACCCCGAGGGGAGGGGAGCACGGTCAGCGCACTGCGGCTGGGCTCCCTGCTGACCCACCACGGTTAGGCCCTGGTGGAGTCGGGTAGCCCCGGGCCCCCCACCGCTGGGGTAGCAGCCTGCCCACCGTAGGCCAGGGCTCACCTGCCAAAGCCAGGGTGCTGGACTGTTCCCGCTCTGCCCCGCTCCTGGGGGGCCCTGCTCCTGCCGGAGGATCCCAACCCAGACACTGACTGGGGTCGGGACACCGACACCTGGGCTGCTAATGCCCCTGAGACGAGGCAGGTGCTGCGGCCTCCCTCCGACCCAGACGGGGAGGGACGATGACACCACCGCTCAGGGCCGGCTTTAGGAAGGGGGGGGGCCAATTCGAACACTTTCAGCAGGGCCCCGGCAGGGATGATTAAAAAAAACCATGTAAAAAAAAGCCTTTCATTTCTTCCATGTCTTATTTACTTTCCATAACTATATAAACAACAACAAAATGACAGATTCTGTACATTGCGTCATGGATGATAAATATCCAGTTGGTTAAGAGGAACGTCCTCGTACACCTCACCTACATGCTTTTAAAACTCTCTCTTCCTTGCCATTTGTTCAGCAAACTCTTTCAGTACGTTGCCTAACTGTAAGCTCCTCATCACGTCACATTCAATCGACATGATTGCCAAACTGTTTAATCGGTCTTCCTGCATTGCTGATCGCAGATATGCTTTAATTAGATTTACCTTGGAGACGCTCCTCTCTCCTGAGGCTACAGTTTCCGGAATAGTCAGGAAGATTCGAATTGCTATAAATAAATTTGGGAATGTTGTTGAGCGGTTATTATATGCAAGAAATTGAAGCATCTGTAGGGGGTTTCTACAATCAGACGGAAGAACTGGCTTTAATGCTTCCAGTTCTGCACAAAGCATGTCGCCATTTATGTCAACTGATTTTACAGCTGAAACTTGTTCGTTTTCCTGCACTAGTTTCACATCTGTCAGTGCGAGTTCCAGATCGGCAGCAGCTTTTCGTATAGTGTCCTTGGGAAGATTTTTGAATTCGCATAAAAATCCAAATAAACTCTCGTGCTTTTGTAACTGTTCAAAGCTTGGTTCAAGCGCCTGTAAGGCTTTGTCTAAGACGTGATTGAAGCACTGCTCTCTGTAAGCTTCCTTTGGATCAGAAAAGGGCTCGTCTGCAGACTCGGACTCAAATTGTTTTTTTCGTTTGCGCAAACGTTTAGTCTGGAATACTGGAGTCACATCTAGATCTTCGGCAAGCTCATTGGCAGCAGTTAACACTTCTTGAAAACCCCTCTCTCTGTACGTTTTTAACCGGTCACAAAGCTTTTCGACTGAAGAAATTCCTGCAGAAATATCCATCGTATCACGCTGTAGCTCTTTGCTCACAAAATTCACTTGAGACAGTAAATCATGCCAGAAAACTAGCGAAACCAAAAACTTATAATCCTTCATTTGACTAGCCAGCGATTCAGCTTTATTTTTTGCTTGAGCATCATCCATTGTTTCTGCTACCTCTACGAGTGCATCGTAAAACTCCCCTGCTTGGAACCGCAGAGCCTGGACGCTTTGCAGTCTACATTCCCATCGTGTTTCGCAAAGAGGCTTTACCGGAAGGCCAGTAACATGTTTGCTAAGAACAGTCCAGCTTTTAGTAGACGCGGAAAAAAGGACGTAAATACGCTGCAGGGCTCCAAAGAAACTCATCACATCACGACATGTTTTGGCCACGGCTCCCAAAATGAGATGATAGTTGTGACATGCACCTGGTGTACAAAAAGCTCTTGGGTTTGTTTTCAGAAGTCGTGCTTGGGCACCTGAGACGTTTCCCTTCATAGTCGCGCCGCTGTCATAGCCCTGCCCACGGATATTTGCAACGTCCAATCCCAGGTCTTCGAGTTCACTTAGAAGGATATTGTACAAATATTCACCTGTGCTGCTTTCTACTACTATGAACTTAATGAAATGTTCATATACTCCTGCCGGAATATTTGGCGATGCACCATCAGCCACATACCTAATTGTCAATGACATTTGTTCTTGGTGACTAATGTCAGAAGTGCAGTCGAGTATAATAGCAAAATACTTAGCAGCCTTCACTCGAGCTATTATTTCCTGCTTAACAGCGTTCCCTACAATACTCACAAGTTCGTTTTGAATGTGGTTTCCTAAATAATGGTCATGTATTTCTTTGTTCTTGATTCTTCGTAAATGTTCCTGCATCACTGGGTCAAACTTTCCCAGTAATTCAATCACTCCGAGAAAATTTCCATTGTACGATGTTCCCAGCTGTTCATCAGACCCACGAAATGATAAGTTTCGTTCCGCTAGCAGCTGAACGACGGCAACTAGTCTCTCAAAAACTTGATGCCAGCGTCTTGCTTCTCGGTCAGTAAGTTTTGAATGTATTGCGTCAGTGGCTTTTTCAGCAGATAACCTTTGCTGAAGGTCGCAGCAACTAAGCAGAGCTTGTAGATGTCCTTTTGAGTTTTCGTGCTCAGCCAATCTCGTATGAATATTAGACCAGTCATTAAAACCATCAGATGCTAAGGAACTTGTCACATTATTGCACAAAATCTTACAGTAATAACAAAAGATCTTGTCGGCTGACACGGAGTAGATCACCCATGGACGAGGTACAATTTCACCATTTGAAAGTTTCCTTTGGCAGTGATACTTTGAAAAGTGTTTCCCAATCTTATTTTTAGGGAAATCTTCCACAATAATTTTAGGTGGCCCTTGTTTGACTAAATACTCCCGGAGACGCTGGCTAATGTATTCTGGCCAAGCTGCGGGATCATCAGATATTTCTATCTGCTCAGCAGAGTTGAAGTTGCCTTTCTGCTCTGGATCTAAACCACCTGCATCTTGATTATCAGACCAGCATTCTTGACCTTCAGCACCAGTTACAGCCCTTTTTGTAGTCTTCTCCTCACCGTGACGGTCCTGAGGGTCTTCTTCAGACTGATCTGGCTCTTCAAAGTCTTCGCCGCTGCTGTCGTTCTCTGTCTGCGTCGTATGTTCTACTGGAGGATTTTCAGCCATGTCTGCGTCTTCACTGAGCTCTTCTGGCTCAACGGCAGAATCAGGTCTGCTAAAATACTTGCTTAACGCACCCTTTTGCTTCTGTCTTTCAACTGCCTTTGCCTTGTAGATGGCTCTTTTCTTACTCCCACTTGAGTACTTTCTACCAAGGTCTCTTGATCTCTTACCCATATTGATAGACGTCACCACATTCTAAAGGAATATTAATTATAGATTTTCACTTTCATATTAGGAAAATAATGTATGTTGTGATAGTTGTACAACTGAGTTTCTTCAATAATGTTTATTTTATAAAAATTTATAAAATATTTCCGGTTTTTTACATTAAATGAAATTAAGACAATAGGCCTAATCAGTTTTAAAATACGTATTTGCAACAGTAATGAACTTAAGTCTTAAAGCAGCAAGCGAATAACACAGTTCATTGGTGATATTTTAAGTATATGGAATACCAAAACAACGCGTCGTTATAAGTGTTCTCGCATCGCGGAATCAGCTGGGGCTAGCTAACGCGTAGGGCGTAATTATTATTACAGAGCCAATTTATAACCATGGTTAAGTTCAGCTTACCAGTAAAAATGCAGCTAATCCTTGCACGACAGCAAGAGGAGCTACGTGACAGCTTGCCGAGCAGCTCTGGGTTGCCTCGTTCCGAATGCCGCCGTGACGTCAGGGCGTGACCCAAAGACGGGCTGTACGCTGTGGCCAGGGCGGAAGGGCCGGGGCTGAGGCCAGTGATGAGCTGCTAAAATCTTAGCAACTGGTCCCCTATAAAAAAATCTGATTTAAGGGATGTGCCAGAGTCTGGATTTTTTGGACCAATAGCATCACCATACGGCCGTATTTTCCCGGGAGGAATTTTTAAAATTTAAAAATTTTAAATTTAAAAATTCCTCCTGGATGGCGATTTAAGACCCAAAAAGCCTGACATGTCTGGGAAAATACGGATGTATGTTAACCCCCCCTAAAGTTCTGTTTTTAACAGATGGGCCTGAACTAGAACTGAGCTCCACTTCACACGTGTGGGTCCCCCCACTCCCTGGGGGGGTGCTAGGGTGACCACATGTCCCCATTTTATAGGGACAGTCCCGATTTTTGGGTCTTTTTCTTATCTAGGCTCCTGTTACCCCCCACCCCTTGTCCCGATTTTCCACACTTGCTGTCTGGTCACGCTAGGGTGTGCACAGGTGTGGGTCCCAGCTGCTCCCTGCCCCCCCCCATTGAAGCAGGTGTGCACGGTTAGTGCCCTGGGAACCGCAGGGCACCAGTGGCCAGGGGGCTGGCTGGAGGCAGGGCAGAGGCTGATTGGAGGTAGGGTCTGGCTGCAGGCAGGGCAAGGGGTGTGGGGCTGGCTGGAGACAGGGGTGTGTGGGGCAGGCTGTCTGGCTTCAGGCAGGGCAGCAGGGGGGTGCAGCAGGGGTTGACAGGGCTGGAGACAGAGGAGTGCAGGACTGGCTGGCTTCAGGCAGGGGGGGTGCGGCAGGGGTTGGCTGGAGACAGGACAGGGGGTGCGTGGCTGGTGCGGGCAGGGGTGTGTGTGGGGCTGGCTGGCTTCAGGCAGGGCCGCAGGGGGGTGTGCCGGGGTTGGCGGCAGACAGGGCAGGGGGGTGCGGCAGGGGCTGGCTGTGGGCAGGGCAGGGGCTTCGGTGCGGGCAGGGGGGTGTGTGGGGCTGGCTGGCTTCAGGCAGGGCAGCAGGGGGGTGCAGCAGGGGTTGGCAGGGCTGGAGACAGAGGAGTGCAGGACTGGCTGGCTTCAGGCAGGGGGGTGCGGCAGGGGTTGGCTGGAGCCAGGGCAGGGGGGTGCGGCAGGGGCTGGCTGTGGGCAGGGCAGGGGGTGCAGCAGGGGTTGGCTGGAGCCAGGGCAGGGGGGTGCGGCAGGGGTTGGCTGGAGCCAGGGCAGGGGGGTGCAGCAGGGGCTGGCTGTGGGCAGGGCAGGGGGTGCGGCAGGGGCTGGCTGTGGGCAGGGCAGGGGTTTTGGGGCTCGCTGCAGACGGGGGCTGGTGTGGGCAGGGCAGGGGGGGCGGGTACAGGGGGTACAGCCCACCCTGTATGGTGAGTGCCCCCCCCTCCTCGCTCCCCCACCAGGGTAGCTGCAGCAGCCCGGGTCTGAGGGGCTATTTAAAGGGCCTGGGGCTCCCCTGCTTCCACCGTCCCGGCCCTGTAAACAGCCGCGGGAGCCCTGGGGAAGTGGCGGGGCTCCCGCGGCTATTTAAAGGGCCGGGGCGGCAGAGGAGCTGGAGCCCCGGACTTTTGAAATAGCCCCCAGCGCCCCGCAGCCCCACCCCAGGGCTCTGGGGGTATTGCTGGAGCCCCAGGCCCTTTAAATTGCCCCCGGGGAAGCTGGGCCGCCCCGGTGCGGCGCCCCGGCTCTTGCCAGTGCCCCAGACTGGGGCTTGGGCGGGGTCCCGGCTCAGGGGAATCGGCCTAAAGCCGCCCTGCCGCCACTACAGCCTGGTCCTAGAATCTAGGCCACTCGTTAAACAGACCCCAGCAGGTCTGCCCCCCCCGGCCTGCTCCCTTCCTCCACCCTCTGCATTCCCTGCCCCGCTCCAGCCTCCAAACCGGACTGTGCAAACCTTCCCATCTCCGGTGTGTTTGCTGCCCCCGCCCTCCTGCGGGAGCCCACCAGCCACCCCCCGATAACCCCTACCTGGACTGACTCCACTGCAGTCACTTCTCTCCCCTGTCCCAAGGGAAGGTGGGACGAGCTGGAGCGAGACGTGGGCGACACTCTGCAGCCTGGCAGGGCGAGAAGGGCAGTTGGGGAGGTTACAGAACAGGCTTCAGTTCATTTCACCTCCCGATCCCCCCAGGCCCTTTCTCTGCAGACAGACACCCCAGATTCTGCCGTGCTGGGAACATGCCCCATCGCTTTATTGCGGTGCAGCCCTGGCCCCTCCTGCCAGGCAAAGCCCCCACCGCTTTAACCCCCCAGGAAAGAGCAGAACCAGGAGTCACTTTGGGGGCTCACCCCGACACTGACCCCCGAGCAGTGCACACCCCAGCCAGGGGGATATGGAGTCAGGAACCGGCTTTGCTTCTCCCAGATCACAATGGAGGCTGCAGCCTCTGACCCAGGACGCTGAATCCTAATAACCAGGACAGAGCGTTTGAGCCGCCGTCCCTCCTTCAGCAACAGCCAGAACCTGTGGGGAGAGCAGCTAGTGAACCCCCTCCCCACAGGGACAGGTGTTCAGGTCACTCCCGGTCTTTCCTTGCAGTGACTCCAGATTAACGCTGGTCTCAGTCACACCAGAAGCTCAGCTCAGAAGGAGGAGGCCAGAATCCTCTTCAGCAGATCCCTGGGTGGGGCTCCTAACCCCCTTCCCACCTCCCTCGGCCCCAGATCTGGGACAAGGACTCAGGGCGAGAATTTTCCCTACAGACCCGGAAGTCCCAGCAGTTCTCCAGAGGGCAGAGAGGCAGAAATCAGTGGTGGTTTCACCTCACAGAGATAGAAAGTTTTCACCCGCCTCTACTGGCCAGTCACACAGGCAAAGGGAGCCCTGGGGGGTGCATCTTTAACAGGGGAAGGGAAGGAACGGAGGGGCCATGGATAAGACACGTCCATGGCCTGTCACTAGCAAATAATGGCCACCGTGGATCCACCCCAGAGGTGGCTGCATCTTAGCACAGGGGGAAGCAGCCCCTGATGGAGACCCTTTGTCAGGGGGTTTGGGAAACTTCTGGGCCCTCGCTGCACTCAGAGCGACCCCCTCACCCCGTGTCGGCTAGAGCAGAGAGAAGGGTCCTGCCAACTCTCCTGCTACCAGCCGGGACCCACTGATCCCCAAACAGGGGGAGGCCTCTGGCTTGGACGGGTATTAAATATGTGGCTGGTCTCTTTCATGGGCAAACCTTTTAACAGAGCTAACGGGGGGAAGAAATGACTCTCATAGGAGAGGGGGGAAGATGATCCTGGAGCAATTTAACCCTCTTAAAGCGCAGGATTATTAATTGCCGTTTGATAACGACATAGAAAGGGGCAAACCTGAGCTCTGAGTCCATGCTCAGAAACGGAAGAGAAAAGGGCAGAAATGTGAGGAATGTGGATCTAGTTTTGTAAATCAAGAAGTGACAAAGGGGGGGGTGATGTCAGTGGTGGAGATGAGGTGAAAGCTGAGTGGGTTTCCCATCAGTATCCGATGAGTGAAGAGAGGCAAGGAGCGACATGGGCACAGATCTGAGACCCGCATTGGAGAATCGGGGGGACGGGGTCACTCTGGGAGTGTTGGTATTGGATAGTCAGAGCGACGGGGGGATCGCGGGGGAGGTTCAGCCAGTGACAGACGCCAGCAGAGACAAGGGGGCGCCAGGGGCACAGATCTGAGACCCGCGTCGGAGAATCGGGGGGACGGGGTCACTCTGGGAGTGTCGGTATTGGATAGTCAGAGCGACGGGGGGATCGCGGGGGAGGTTCAGCCAGTGACAGACGCCGGCACAGACAAGGGGGCGCCAGGGGCACAGATCTGAGACCCACGTTGGAGAATCGGGGGGACGGGGTCACTCTGGGAGTGTTGGTATTGGATAGTCAGAGCGACGGGGGGATCGCGGGGGAGGTTCAGCCAGTGACAGACGCCAGCACAGACAAGGGGGCGACATGGGCACAGATCTGAGACCCGCGTTGGAGAATCGGGGGGACGGGGTCACTCTGGGAGTGTTGGTATTGGATAGTCAGAGCGACGGGGGGATCGCGGGGGAGGTTCAGCCAGTGACAGACGCCAGCACAGACAAGGGGGCGCCGGGGGCACAGATCTGAGACCCGCGTTGGAGAATCGGGGGGACGGGGTCACTCTGGGAGTGTTGGTATTGGATAGTCAGAGCGACGGGGGGATCGCGGGGGAGGTTCAGCCAGTGACAGACGCCAGCACAGACAAGGGGGCGCCGGGGGCACAGATCTGAGACCCGCGTTGGAGAATCGGGGGGACGGGGTCACTCTGGGAGTGTTGGTGTTGGATAGTCAGAGCGACGGGGGGATCTCGGGGCGCGTTCAGCCAGTGACAGACGCCGGCAGAGACAAGGGGGCGCCAGGGGCACAGATCTGAGACCCGCGTCGGAGAATCGGGGGGACGGGGTCACTCTGGGAGTGTCGGTATTGGATAGTCAGAGCGACGGGGGGATCTCGGGGGAGGTTCAGCCAGTGACAGACGCCAGCACAGACAAGGGGGCGCCAGGGGCACAGATCTGAGACCCGCGTTGGAGAATCGGGGGGACGGGGTCACTCTGGGAGTGTTGGTGTTGGATAGTCAGAGCGACGGGGGGATCGCGGGGGAGGTTCAGCCAGTGACAGACGCCGGCACAGACAAGGGGGCGCCAGGGGCACAGATCTGAGACCCGCGTTGGAGAATCGGGGGGACGGGGTCACTCTGGGAGTGTCGGTATTGGATAGTCAGAGCGACGGGGGGATCGCGGGGGAGGTTCAGCCAGTGACAGACGCCGGCACAGACAAGGGGGCGCCAGGGGCACAGATCTGAGACCCGCGTTGGAGAATCGGGGGGACGGGGTCACTCTGGGAGTGTTGGTATTGGATAGTCAGAGCGACGGGGGGATCTCGGGGGAGGTTCAGCCAGTGACAGACGCCAGCAGAGACAAGGGGGCGCCAGGGGCACAGATCTGAGACCCGCGTTGGAGAATCGGGGGGACGGGGTCACTCTGGGAGTGTCGGTATTGGATAGTCAGAGCGACGGGGGGATCGCGGGGGAGGTTCAGCCAGTGACAGACGCCAGCACAGACAAGGGGGCGCCAGGGGCACAGATCTGAGACCCGCGTTGGAGAATCGGGGGGACGGGGTCACTCTGGGAGTGTTGGTATTGGATAGTCAGAGCGACGGGGGGATCTCGGGGGAGGTTCAGCCAGTGACAGACGCCAGCACAGACAAGGGAGCGCCAGGGGCACAGATCTGAGACCCGCGTTGGAGAATCGGGGGGACGGGGTCACTCTGGGGGTGTCGGTATTGGATAGTCAGAGCGACGGGGGGATCTCGGGGGAGGTTCAGCCAGTGACAGACGCCGGCACAGACAAGGGGGCGCCAGGGGCACAGATCTGAGACCCGCGTTGGAGAATCGGGGGGACGGGGTCACTCTGGGAGTGTCGGTATTGGATAGTCAGAGCGACGGGGGGATCTCGGGGGAGGTTCAGCCAGTGACAGACGCCGGCACAGACAAGGGGGCGCCAGGGGCACAGATCTGAGACCCGCGTTGGAGAATCGGGGGGACGGGGTCACTCTGGGAGTGTCGGTATTGGATAGTCAGACCGACGGGGGGATCTCGGGGGAGGTTCAGCCAGTGACAGACGCCGGCACAGACAAGGGGGCGCCAGGGGCACAGATCTGAGACCCGCGTTGGAGAATCGGGGGGACGGGGTCACTCTGGGAGTGTTGGTATTGGATAGTCAGAGCGACGGGGGGATCGCGGGGGAGGTTCAGCCAGTGACAGACGCCAGCACAGACAAGGGGGCGCCAGGGGCACAGATCTGAGACCCGCGTTGGAGAATCGGGGGGACGGGGTCACTCTGGGAGTGTTGGTATCGGATAGTCAGAGCGACGGGGGGATCGCGGGGGAGGTTCAGCCAGTGACAGACGCCAGCACAGACAAGGGGGCGCCAGGGGCACAGATCTGAGACCCGCGTTGGAGAATCGGGGGGACGGGGTCACTCTGGGAGTGTTGGTATTGGATAGTCAGAGCGACGGGGGGATCGCGGGGGAGGTTCAGCCAGTGACAGACGCCAGCACAGACAAGGGGGCGCCGGGGGCACAGATCTGAGACCCGCGTTGGAGAATCGGGGGGACGGGGTCACTCTGGGAGTGTTGGTATCGGATAGTCAGAGCGACGGGGGGATCGCGGGGGAGGTTCAGCCAGTGACAGACGCTAGCACAGACAAGGGGGCGACATGGGCACAGATCTGAGACCCGCGTTGGAGAATCGGGGGGACGGGGTCACTCTGGGAGTGTTGGTATTGGATAGTCAGAGCGACGGGGGGATCGCGGGGGAGGTTCAGCCAGTGACAGACGCCGGCACAGACAAGGGGGCGCCAGGGGCACAGATCTGAGACCCGCGTTGGAGAATCGGGGGGACGGGGTCACTCTGGGAGTGTCGGTATTGGATAGTCAGAGCGACGGGGGGATCGCGGGGGAGGTTCAGCCAGTGACAGACGCCGGCACAGACAAGGGGGCGCCAGGGGCACAGATCTGAGACCCGCGTTGGAGAATCGGGGGGACGGGGTCACTCTGGGAGTGTTGGTATTGGATAGTCAGAGCGACGGGGGGATCGCGGGGGAGGTTCAGCCAGTGACAGACGCCGGCACAGACAAGGGGGCGCCAGGGGCACAGATCTGAGACCCGCGTTGGAGAATCGGGGGGACGGGGTCACTCTGGGAGTGTTGGTATTGGATAGTCAGAGCGACGGGGGGATTGCGGGGGAGGTTCAGCCAGTGACAGACGCCAGCACAGACAAGGGGGCGCCAGGGGCACAGATCTGAGACCCGCGTTGGAGAATCGGGGGGACGGGGTCACTCTGGGAGTGTTGGTATCGGATAGTCAGAGCGACGGGGGGATCGCGGGGCGCGTTCAGCCAGTGACAGACGCCGGCAGAGACAAGGGGGCGCCAGGGGCACAGATCTGAGACCCGCGTTGGAGAATCGGGGGGACGGGGTCACTCTGGGAGTGTGGGTATTGGATAGTCAGAGCGACGGGGGGATCGCGGGGGAGGTTCAGCCAGTGACAGACGCCGGCAGAGACCCGGGGGCGCCAGGGGCACAGATCTGAGACCCGCGTTGGAGAATCGGGGGGACGGGGTCACTCTGGGAGTGTTGGTATTGGATAGTCAGAGCGACGGGGGGATCGCGGGGGAGGTTCAGCCAGTGACAGACGCCAGCACAGAGAAGGGGGCGCCAGGGGCACAGATCTGAGACCCGCGTTGGAGAATCGGGGGGACGGGGTCACTCTGGGAGTGTCGGTATTGGATAGTCAGAGCGACGGGGGGATCGCGGGGCGCGTTCAGCCAGTGACAGACGCCGGCAGAGACAAGGGGGCGCCAGGGGCACAGATCTGAGACCCGCGTTGGAGAATCGGGGGGACGGGGTCACTCTGGGAGTGTCGGTATTGGATAGTCAGAGCGATGGGGGGATCGCGGGGGAGGTTCAGCCAGTGACAGACGCCGGCACAGACAAGGGGGCGCCAGGGGCACAGATCTGAGACCCGCGTTGGAGAATCGGGGGGACGGGGTCACTCTGGGAGTGTTGGTATTGGATAGTCAGAGCGACGGGGGGATCGCGGGGGAGGTTCAGCCAGTGACAGACGCCAGCACAGACAAGGGGGCTCCAGGGGCACAGATCTGAGACCCGCGTCGGAGAATCGGGGGGACGGGGTCACTCTGGGAGTGTCGGTATCGGATAGTCAGAGCGACGGGGGGATCGCGGGGGAGGTTCAGCCAGTGACAGACGCCGGCACAGACAAGGGGGCGCCAGGGGCACAGATCTGAGACCCGCGTTGGAGAATCGGGGGGACGGGGTCACTCTGGGAGTGTTGGTATTGGATAGTCAGAGCGACGGGGGGATCGCGGGGGAGGTTCAGCCAGTGACAGACGCCAGCACAGACAAGGGGGCGCCAGGGGCACAGATCTGAGACCCGCGTTGGAGAATCGGGGGGACGGGGTCACTCTGGGAGTGTCGGTATTGGATAGTCAGAGCGACGGGGGGATCTCGGGGGAGGTTCAGCCAGTGACAGACGCCAGCACAGACAAGGGGGAGCCAAGGGCACAGATCTGAGACCCGCGTCGGAGAATCGGGGGGAGGGGGTCACTCTGGGAGTGTCGGTATTGGATAGTCAGAGCGACGGGGGGATCGCGGGGGAGGTTCAGCCAGTGACAGACGCCAGCACAGACAAGGGGGCGCCAGGGGCACAGATCTGAGACCCGCGTTGGAGAATCGGGGGGACGGGGTCACTCTGGGAGTGTTGGTATTGGATAGTCAGAGCGACGGGGGGATCTCGGGGGAGGTTCAGCCAGTGACAGACGCCAACACAGACAAGGGGGCGCCAGGGGCACAGATCTGAGACCCGAGTCGGAGAATCGGGGGGACGGGGTCACTCTGGGAGTGTTGGTATTGGATAGTCAGAGCGACGGGGGGATCTCCGGGGAGGTTCAGCCAGTGACAGACTCCAGCACAGACAAGGGGGCGCCAGGGGCACAGATCTGAGACCCGCGTTGGAGAATCGGGGGGACGGGGTCACTCTGGGAGTGTTGGTATTGGATAGTCAGAGCGACGGGGGGATCGCGGGGGAGGTTCAGCCAGTGACAGACGCCGGCACAGACAAGGGGGCGCCAGGGGCACAGATCTGAGACCCGCGTTGGAGAATCGGGGGGACGGGGTCACTCTGGGAGTGTTGGTATTGGATAGTCAGAGCGACGGGGGGATCACGGGGGAGGTTCAGCCAGTGAGAGACGCCGGCACAGACAAGGGGGCGCCAGGGGCACAGATCTGAGACCCGCGTTGGAGAATCGGGGGGACGGGGTCACTCTGGGAGTGTCGGTATCGGATAGTCAGAGCGACGGGGGGATCGCGGGGGAGGTTCAGCCAGTGACAGACGCCGGCACAGACAAGGGGGCGCCAGGGGCACAGATCTGAGACCCGCGTTGGAGAATCGGAGGGACGGGGTCACTCTGGGAGTGTTGGTATCGGATAGTCAGAGCGACGGGGGGATCGCGGGGGAGGTTCAGCCAGTGACAGACGCCAGCACAGACAAGGGGGCGCCAGGGGCACAGATCTGAGACCCGCGTCGGAGAATCGGGGGGACGGGGTCACTCTGGGAGTGTTGGTATCGGATAGTCAGAGCGACGGGGGGATCGCGGGGGAGGTTCAGCCAGTGACAGACGCCAGCAGAGACAAGGGGGCGCCAGGGGCACAGATCTGAGACCCGCGTTGGAGAATCGGTGGGGCGGGGTCACTCTGGGAGTGTTGGTATTGGATAGTCGGAGCGACGGGGGGATCGCGGGGGAGGTTCAGCCAGTGACAGACGCCGGCACAGACGAGGGGGCGCCAGGGGCACAGATCTGAGACCCGCGTCGGAGAATCGGGGGGACGGGGTCACTCTGGGAGTGTCGGTATTGGATAGTCAGAGCGACGGGGGGATAGGGGGGTAGGATCAGCCAGTGACAGACGCCAGCAGAGACAAGGGGGCGCCAGGGGCACAGATCTGAGACCCGCGTCGGAGAATCGGGGGGACGGGGTCACTCTGGGAGTGTCGGTATTGGATAGTCAGAGCGACGGGGGGATCGCGGGGGAGGTTCAGCCAGTGACAGACGCCGGCACAGACGAGGGGGCGCCAGGGGCACAGATCTGAGACCCGCGTCGGAGAATCGGGGGGACGGGGTCACTCTGGGAGTGTCGGTATTGGATAGTCAGAGCGACGGGGGGATCGCGGGGGAGGTTCAGCCAGTGACAGACGCCAGCACAGACGAGGGGGCGCCAGGGGCACAGATCTGAGACCCGCGTTGGAGAATCGGGGGGACGGGGTCACTCTGGGAGTGTTGGTATTGGATAGTCAGAGCGACGGGGGGATCGCGGGGGAGGTTCAGCCAGTGACAGACGCCAGCACAGACAAGGGGGCGCCAGGGGCACAGATCTGAGACCCGCGTTGGAGAATCGGGGGGACGGGGTCACTCTGGGAGTGTTGGTATTGGATAGTCAGAGCGACGGGGGGATCGCGGGGGAGGTTCAGCCAGTGACAGACGCCGGCACAGACAAGGGGGCGCCAGGGGCACAGATCTGAGACCCGCGTCGGAGAATCGGGGGGACGGGGTCACTCTGGGAGTGGCGGTATGGGTTAGTCAGAGCGACGGGGGGATCGCGGGGGAGGTTCAGCCAGTGACAGACGCCGGCACAGACAAGGGGGCGCCAGGGGCACAGATCTGAGACCCGCGTCGGAGAATCGAGGGGATGGGGTCACTCTGGGAGTGTTGGTATTGGATAGTCAGAGCGACGGGGGGATCTCGGGGGAGGTTCAGCCAGTGACAGACGCCGGCACAGACAAGGGGGCGCCAGGGGCACAGATCTGAGACCCGCGTTGGAGAATCGGGGGGACGGGGTCACTCTGGGAGTGTCGGTATTGGATAGTCAGAGCGACGGGGGGATCGCGGGGGAGGTTCAGCCAGTGACAGACGCCAGCACAGACGAGGGGGCGCCAGGGGCACAGATCTGAGACCCGCGTTGGAGAATCGGGGGGACGGGGTCACTCTGGGAGTGTTGGTATTGGATAGTCAGAGCGACGGGGGGATCGCGGGGGAGGTTCAGCCAGTGACAGACGCCGGCACAGACAAGGGGGCGCCAGGGGCACAGATCTGAGACCCGCGTCGGAGAATCGGGGGGACGGGGTCACTCTGGGAGTGTCTGTCGGTATTGGATAGTCAGAGCGACGGGGGGATCGCGGGGGAGGTTCAGCCAGTGACAGACGCCAGCACAGACACGGGGGCGCCAGGGGCACAGATCTGAGACCCGCGTTGGAGAATCGAGGGGATGGGGTCACTCTGGGAGTGTTGGTATTGGATAGTCAGAGCGACGGGGGGATCTCGGGGGAGGTTCAGCCAGTGACAGACGCCAGCAGAGACAAGGGGGCGCCAGGGGCACAGATCTGAGACCCGCGTTGGAGAATCGGGGGGACGGGGTCACTCTGGGAGTGTCGGTATTGGATAGTCAGAGCGACGGGGGGATCGCGGGGGAGGTTCAGCCAGTGACAGACGCCAGCACAGACGAGGGGGCGCCAGGGGCACAGATCTGAGACCCGCGTTGGAGAATCGGGGGGACGGGGTCACTCTGGGAGTGTTGGTATTGGATAGTCAGAGCGACGGGGGGATCGCGGGGGAGGTTCAGCCAGTGACAGACGCCGGCACAGACAAGGGGGCGCCAGGGGCACAGATCTGAGACCCGCGTCGGAGAATCGGGGGGACGGGGTCACTCTGGGAGTGTTGGTATTGGATAGTCAGAGCGACGGGGGGATCGCGGGGGAGGTTCAGCCAGTGACAGACGCCAGCACAGACAAGGGGGGGCCAGGGGCACAGATCTGAGACCCGCGTTGGAGAATCGAGGGGATGGGGTCACTCTGGGAGTGTTGGTATTGGATAGTCAGAGCGACGGGGGGATCGCGGGGGAGGTTCAGCCAGTGACAGACGCCGGCACAGACAAGGGGGCGCCAGGGGCACAGATCTGAGACCCGCGTCGGAGAATCGGGGGGACGGGGTCACTCTGGGAGTGTTGGTATTGGATAGTCAGAGCGACGGGGGGATCGCGGGGGAGGTTCAGCCAGTGACAGACGCCAGCACAGACGAGGGGGCGCCAGGGGCACAGATCTGAGACCCGCGTTGGAGAATCGGGGGGACGGGGTCACTCTGGGAGTGTTGGTATTGGATAGTCAGAGCGACGGGGGGATCGCGGGGGAGGTTCAGCCAGTGACAGACGCCAGCACAGACGAGGGGGCGCCAGGGGCACAGATCTGAGACCCGCGTTGGAGAATCGAGGGGATGGGGTCACTCTGGGAGTGTTGGTATTGGATAGTCAGAGCGACGGGGGGATCGCGGGGGAGGTTCAGCCAGTGACAGACGCCAGCACAGACAAGGGGGCGCCAGGGGCACAGATCTGAGACCCGCGTTGGAGAATCGGGGGGACGGGGTCACTCTGGGAGTGTCGGTATTGGATAGTCAGAGCGACGGGGGGATCGCGGGGGAGGTTCAGCCAGTGACAGACGCCAGCACAGACAAGGGGGCGCCAGGGGCACAGATCTGAGACCCGCGTTGGAGAATCGGGGGGACGGGGTCACTCTGGGAGTGTCGGTATCGGATAGTCAGAGCGACGGGGGGATCTCGGGGGAGGTTCAGCCAGTGACAGACGCCGGCACAGACAAGGGGGCGCCAGGGGCACAGATCTGAGACCCGCGTTGGAGAATCGGGGGGACGGGGTCACTCTGGGAGTGTCGGTATTGGATAGTCAGAGCGACGGGGGGATCGCGGGGGAGGTTCAGCCAGTGACAGACGCCAGCACAGACAAGGGGGCGCCAGGGGCACAGATCTGAGACCCGCGTTGGAGAATCGGGGGGACGGGGTCACTCTGGGAGTGTCGGTATTGGATAGTCAGAGCGACGGGGGGATCGCGGGGGAGGTTCAGCCAGTGACAGACGCCGGCACAGACAAGGGGGCGCCAGGGGCACAGATCTGAGACCCGCGTTGGAGAATCGGGGGGACGGGGTCACTCTGGGAGTGTCGGTATTGGATAGTCAGAGCGACGGGGGGATCGCGGGGGAGGTTCAGCCAGTGACAGACGCCAGCACAGACAAGGGGGCGCCAGGGGCACAGATCTGAGACCCGCGTCGGAGAATCGGGGGGACGGGGTCACTCTGGGAGTGTTGGTATCGGATAGTCAGAGCGACGGGGGGATCGCGGGGGAGGTTCAGCCAGTGACAGACGCCGGCACAGACAAGGGGGCGCCAGGGGCACAGATCTGAGACCCGCGTTGGAGAATCGAGGGGATGGGGTCACTCTGGGAGTGTCGGTATTGGATAGTCAGAGCGACGGGGGGATCGCGGGGGAGGTTCAGCCAGTGACAGACGCCGGCACAGACAAGGGGGCGCCAGGGGCACAGATCTGAGACCCGCGTTGGAGAATCGGGGGGACGGGGTCACTCTGGGAGTGTCGGTATTGGATAGTCAGAGCGACGGGGGGATCGCGGGGGAGGTTCAGCCAGTGACAGACGCCAGCACAGACAAGGGGGCGCCGGGGGCACAGATCTGAGACCCGCGTTGGAGAATCGGGGGGACGGGGTCACTCTGGGAGTGTTGGTATTGGATAGTCAGAGCGACGGGGGGATCGCGGGGGAGGTTCAGCCAGTGACAGACGCCAGCACAGACAAGGGGGCGCCAGGGGCACAGATCTGAGACCCGCGTTGGAGAATCGGGGGGACGGGGTCACTCTGGGAGTGTTGGTATTGGATAGTCAGAGCGACGGGGGGATCTCGGGGGAGGTTCAGCCAGTGACAGACGCCAGCACAGACGAGGGGGCGCCGGGGGCACAGATCTGAGACCCGCGTTGGAGAATCGAGGGGATGGGGTCACTCTAGGAGTGTTGGTATTGGATAGTCAGAGCGACGGGGGGATCGCGGGGGAGGTTCAGCCAGTGACAGACGCCGGCACAGACAAGGGGGCGCCAGGGGCACAGATCTGAGACCCGCGTTGGAGAATCGGGGGGACGGGGTCACTCTGGGAGTGTTGGTATTGGATAGTCAGAGCGACGGGGGGATCGCGGGGGAGGTTCAGCCAGTGACAGACGCCAGCACAGACAAGGGGGCGCCAGGGGCACAGATCTGAGACCCGCGTTGGAGAATCGGGGGGACGGGGTCACTCTGGGAGTGACGGTCTCGCATCTTCAGACCGAACTCGCGATAGCGGGGGAGGTTCAGCCAGTGACAGACGCCAGCACAGACAAGGGGGCGCCAGGGGCACAGATCTGAGACCCGCGTTGGAGAATCGGGGGGACGGGGTCACTCTGGGAGTGTTGGTATTGGATAGTCAGAGCGACGGGGGGATCGCGGGGGAGGTTCAGCCAGTGACAGACGCCAGCACAGACAAGGGGGCGCCAGGGGCACAGATCTGAGACCCGCGTTGGAGAATCGGGGGGACGGGGTCACTCTGGGAGTGTTGGTATTGGATAGTCAGAGCGACGGGGGGATCTCGGGGGAGGTTCAGCCAGTGACAGACGCCGGCACAGACAAGGGGGCGCCAGGGGCACAGATCTGAGACCCGCGTTGGAGAATCGGGGGACGGGGTCACTCGGGGAGTGTTGGTATGGGATCCTCAGCGCGACGGGGGGATCGCGGGAGAGGTTCAGCCAGTGACAGACGCCGGCACAGACAAGGGGGCGCCAGGGGCACAGATCTGAGACCCGCGTTGGAGAATCGGGGGCCGGGGTCACTCTGGGAGGGTCGGTATCGGATAGTCAGAGCGACGGGGGGATCGCGGGGGAGGTTCAGCCAGTGACAGACGCCGGCACAGACAAGGGGCGCCAGGGGCACAGATCTGAGACCCGCGTTGGAGAATCGGGGGACGGGGTCACTCTGGGAGTGTCGGTATTGGATAGTCAGAGCGACGGGGGGATCGCGGGGGAGGTTCAGCCAGTGACAGACGCCGGCACAGACAAGGGGGCGCCAGGGGCACAGATCTGAGACCCGCGTTGGAGAATCGGGGGGACGGGGTCACTCTGGGAGTGTCGGTATTGGATAGTCAGAGCGACGGGGGGATCGCGGGGGAGGTTCAGCCAGTGACAGACGCCGGCAGAGACAAGGGGGCGCCAGGGGCACAGATCTGAGACCCGCGTTGGAGAATCGGGGGGACGGGGTCACTCTGGGAGTGTCGGTATCGGATAGTCAGAGCGACGGGGGGATCGCGGGGGAGGTTCAGCCAGTGACAGACGCCAGCAGAGACAAGGGGGCGCCAGGGGCACAGATCTGAGACCCGCGTTGGAGAATCGGGGGGACGGGGTCACTCTGGGAGTGTCGGTATTGGATAGTCAGAGCGACGGGGGATCTCGGGGGAGGTTCAGCCAGTGACAGACGCCAGCAGAGACAAGGGGGCGCCAGGGGCACAGATCTGAGACCCGCGTTGGAGAATCGGGGGACGGGGTCACTCTGGGAGTGTTGGTATTGGATAGTCAGAGCGACGACGGGGGATCGCGGGGGAGGTTCAGCCAGTGACAGACGCCGGCACAGACAAGGGGGCGCCAGGGGCACAGATCTGAGACCCGCGTTGGAGAATCGGGGGGACGGGGTCACTCTGGGAGTGTCGGTATTGGATAGTCAGAGCGACGGGGGGATCGCGGGGCGCGTTCAGCCAGTGACAGACGCCAGCACAGACAAGGGGGCGCCAGGGGCACAGATCTGAGACCCGCGTTGGAGAATCGGGGGGACGGGGTCACTCTGGGAGTGTTGGTATTGGATAGTCAGAGCGACGGGGGGATCGCGGGGCGCGTTCAGCCAGTGACAGACGCCGGCAGAGACAAGGGGGCGCCAGGGGCACAGATCTGAGACCCGCGTTGGAGAATCGGGGGGACGGGGTCACTCTGGGAGTGTCGGTATTGGATAGTCAGAGCGACGGGGGGATCGCGGGGGAGGTTCAGCCAGTGACAGACGCCGGCACAGACAAGGGGGCGCCAGGGGCACAGATCTGAGACCCGCGTTGGAGAATCGGGGGGACGGGGTCACTCTGGGAGTGTCGGTATTGGATAGTCAGAGCGACGGGGGGATCTCGGGGGAGGTTCAGCCAGTGACAGACGCCAGCACAGACAAGGGGGCGCCAGGGGCACAGATCTGAGACCCGCGTTGGAGAATCGGGGGGACGGGGTCACTCTGGGAGTGTCGGTATCGGATAGTCAGAGCGACGGGGGGATCTCGGGGGAGGTTCAGCCAGTGACAGACGCCAGCACAGACAAGGGGGCGCCAGGGGCACAGATCTGAGACCCGCGTCGGAGAATCGGGGGGACGGGGTCACTCTGGGAGTGTTGGTATCGGATAGTCAGAGCGACGGGGGGGATCCGGCCCCGCCTCCCCCCGGCCCGCACTGACCCGGTTCCGGCTCTTACCGGCCTCCACGCGGTCTCCGCGCGGCGGGCCGCAGAGCCCGGAAGTGACGCGCCCGCGGGCCCGGCGCGAGGCGGTGCCGTTAGGACGGTTGGAGCGAGCCCGCCGCGCGCGGGGGGCGGGGCCGGGAGCTGCTTCCGGGTCGGGGGGCGGGGCCCGGCGCGCGGGTGATGCCCCGACCCCAGCGCGGGGGGCGGTGCCGGGTGCGGGGGAGTGTAAGGGGCGGGGCTGAGTGCTAGGGGGCGGGGCGTTCCATGGGGCTGGGGGCCAGGGGGAAGGGGGCTGGGGGCCAGGGGGCAGGGCCATGCCACGGGGAAGGGCCTGGGTGCTATGGGGCTGGGTGCCATGGGGAAGGGCCTGGGTGCTATGGGGCTGGGTGCCATGGGGAAGGGCCTGGGTGCTATGGGGCTGGGTGCCATGGGGAAGGGGCCTGGGGGCCATGGGAAAGGGGCCTGGGTGCCATGGGGCTGGGGGCCATGGGGAATGGGCCTGGGGGCCATGGGGCTGGGGGCCATGGGGAAGGGGCCTGGGGGCCATGGGGCTGGGGGCCATGGGGAAGGGGCCTGGGGGCCATGGGGCTGGGGGCCATGGGGAAGGGGCCTGGGGGCCATGGGGCTGGGGGCCATGGGGAAGGGGCCTGGGTGCCATGGGGAAGGGGCCTGGGGGCCATGGGGCTGGGGGCCAGGGGGAAGGGGCCTGGGTGCCATGGGGCTGGGGGCCATGGGGAAGGGGCCTGGGTGCCATGGGGCTGGGTGCCATGGGGAAGGGGCCTGGGTGCCATGGGGCTGGGTGCCATGGGGAAGGGGCCTGGGTGGTATGGGGCTGGGTGCCATGGGGAAGGGGCCTGGGTGCCATGGGGCTGGGGGCCATGGGGCTGGGGGCCATGGGGAATGGGGCTGGGTGCCATGGGGAGTGGGGCTAGGGGCCAGGGGGCAGGGCCGTGCCACAGGGAAGGGGGCTGGATTTGTATCCAAGCCTCCATCCAGAGACCAGAACACCCGAGTGACGAGAAAATAAAGTTCTGTGCCTGGCACCTTAGACACTCAGACCCCCCCAAATCATGTTTCAATGACTCCCCCCCCTTTTTTTTTTACAATCCCCTATTAAGAGGCGATTGTTCGTTTGGAAGCCGAAGACTTGATGCTCACACACACACACACACACACACACTCTCTCTCTCTCTCTCTCTCTCTCGAGTTTTGGCACATGAGGACGAGTCAGCACATGAGAACCAGCTTTGGTCTAGATCTCTGCTCCCGGCAGCAAATTGCACCAGAGAGCAGGTTTGGGTTGTTTTTTTTACAAGTGTGCGAGGAAACTGCTGGTGAGCTGAGCGAGCCGGTTTTTACAATCGCTGGGTTTCACAGTCCCTTACCTACGAGTAACTGCTACAGGTAGGAATTGAGCTGAGCGAGCTGGTTTTTACAATCGCTGGGTTTTCACAATCCCTGACCTACGAGTAACTGCTACAGGTAGGAATTGAGCTGAGCGAGCTGGTTTTTACAATCGCTGGGTTTTCACAATCCCTGACCTACGAGTAACTGCTACAGGTAGGAATTGAGCTGAGCGAGCCGGTTTTTACAATCGCTGGGTTTCACAATCCCTGACCTACGAGTAACTGCTACAGGTAGGAATTGAGCTGAGCGAGCCGGTTTTTACAGTCGCTGGGTTTCACAGTCCCTTACCTACGAGTAACTGCTACAGGTAGGAATTGAGCTGAGCGAGCCGGTTTTTACAATCACTGGGTTTCACAGTCCCTGACCTACGAGTAACTGCTACAGGTAGGAATTGAGCTGAGCGAGCCGGTTTTTACAATCGCTGGGTTTCACAATCCCTGACCTACGAGTAACTGCTACAGGTAGGAATTGAGCTGAGCGAGCCGTTTTTTACGATCGCTGGGTTTTCACAATCCCTGACCTACGAGTAACTGCTACAGGTAGGAATTGAGCTGAGCGAGCCGGTTTTTACAATCGCTGGGTTTCACAGTCCCTGACCTACGAGTAACTGCTACAGGTAGGAATTGAGCTGAGCGAGCCGGTTTTTACAATCGCTGGGGTTTCACAATCCCTCACCTACGAGTAACTGCTACAGGTAGGAGGAACAGGAGGCCTTGTGGCACCTTAGAGCCGAACACATTTATTTGAGCAGAAGCTTTCGTGGGCTCCATAAACTTCTGCTCAGATACGTGTGTGTTCGTCTCCAGGCTGCCACAAGGCCTCCTCGTTGTTTTTGCGGATACAGACTAACACGGTGGCACGTTCCTCCGGGGAGCAGTTTCTGCCATGGACACCCCCCCCCAACACCCCCCCCCCCACACACACACCCCACACACGATCTGTCAGCTTGCAGGGGAATGGACCAATCAGCTGCGGCTCCAGAGAGGGCCTCTGGCCACACCTCCCTCCCTGTCTCTCTCTCTCTCCTGCAACTCAAGGTGTGTGGGGGGGGGCTCCTGGGTCCTCGCCCCCAGCAAGCCCTGCCCGGGGCTCCCCAGGCTCCTGCGTCACCCCATCGCCCTTGACTGCTGGCAGGGGCCGCCGGTAAGCTGGGGGGCGGGGGGGGGGGGTTTGCAGGCACAGGAAGGGGCTGGAGCAGCTGGGAGCTGGGGGTGCCGGGAGGAAGGAGAACAAAGCCCAGAGACGAGGGGGGGGGGGCTGGAGCGATTTGTGCAATGGGGGGCGGGGGGGCTGAGAGCCACTGAACCGAACTGTAACCCCTGGGTATGATGGAAACTGCTTCCAGCCAGGGGGTGCCCCCCCCCCCCCCGTCGCTGCGCCTCAGGGTGGGGGCCTGGCACACAGCAGGCGCTGCTGCTGCTGCCTCCCTGGTGATGGGGCAGCTGCTGCTGGGGGGGAGCCCGGCATTAACCCCTCGGTGCCCAGCCTGGGGGGGGCGGGCTTTCTCCAGCTGGGACCAGCCCCCAGGCTGGAGCCCCCCCCCCCCCCCGTGAGTGAGAGACCCGGGGGGGGGCACTGGGGCCGGGCAGAAAAGTGACTCTCTGCCCCAGGGAACCTGGGAGGCCCCTCGGCGCTGCCCCCGGCACAGCTGGAATGGGGGGGGCCTAGGGTAACCACATGTCCCCAGTCCTGATTTTTGGGTCTTTTTCTTATATAGGCTCCTATTACCTATTACCCCCCCCCCTGATTTTTCACACTTGCTGTCTGGTCACTCTGGGGGGGGGCAGAGACTGGGGGCCTGGGCGGGGGTCCCCTGTGGTGTGGGGGGAGGTGTCGGGGGGGGAAGCTGGAATTGCAGAGGGGGAAGGTCAGTGGGATGGTGGTAACTGGGGGGGGTAATTGGATCCGGCCCCTGGCCTCTCACCCCCCCCCCGATACAAATTCCCTCCAGTTCTGCCCCCTTTTCTCTCTCTCTATCTCACACGTGGCTCTAAAATCCGGGGAGATTCCCCCCCCCCCTCCAATGAGCTGCTCTCTCGTCTGGCCTGATTTTCCGCTGTTCTCTTCATAATCCTCAAATGCCCATTTAAAATCTCCTCCGAACCCCCACCCATTGTATCTGCAGCGATTTGCCCTGGGCCCGGGGGGGGGGGGGGAATTGTCGCCCTGAGTCGTCCCCCCAAAGGGGTCGGGGTCAGTGGGGGCTGTTTGGGGGGAGCCCTGAGACCCGGCTGCCTCTGGGGTGGGGATGGGGGGCCGGTCTCTGCCAGGGCGGGGAAGGGGGGAGCACGTGTCCCCCATGGGGACGGCCCAGACCCCGTTACACAATCCCCCGAACGGCCAACAGCCGCCCCCAGCCTCTGCCCATCCCCCCTGCTGCCCCTTCCCTCATCCAGGGACCTTCCAGCTCCCCCTCCCCGGCCCCCTTAAAACTGGTCCCCCCCAAGGGCTCCCTGCGGCCCATGTGAATGGTGGCGGGGGGGGAGTTGTCACTTTCTGTGTTGGACAGTCACATAAAATCCAGTCAAACTGTCCCCTTTTCCCTCTAGTTATTTAATAGCGACATAAAATCCCCTCAGACGCTGGTGTGTTTTATCTCATGGGATCAAATACATAGTTTGGGACCTGCTTTTTTCCTGCAAATCTCAAAGATTGATATGAAATACTCCAAAATGTGACCCCTGTTCTCTCTAGTTGTCTGTTACTGATTGAATGTGCCCTGAGATTCTCCCCCCCACCCCCCGCGTCTCTCTAATTATAAAATACGAACAATCTCCGATTTACCCCTTTTCTCGAATTCTTGAACGTGGCTGTAAAATCTTTTCAAATGTCCATTTCCACTCTATTCATTTATCAAATATTGATGGGAAACACCGTCAGATTTTACCTCTTGTCAACAACTGCTATAAAATCCCTCTGGTTTTCCACTTCCCGCTCTATAATTTGCAAAACTGGATCCGAAATCTCTCAGATTTCCACCCTTTCTCTTTCATTTCTGAACATTGATCTCAAATCTCAGGTTTTGCCTCTTTCTGTGTCATCATCAAACGTCAGTTAAAAATCCTCTCGGGTTTGGGGCTGTTCCCCAGGTTGCTAAATCCCAGCAACTTCCCCTTCCTTGGAGGGGAACTGTTCCCTGAGTCGTTCTCCGTCCTGGAGGTCGCAGGGGGTGAAATTGCTCCAGGATCATCTTTCCCGTCTCCTTTGAGAGTCATTTCTTCCCCCCGTTAGCTCTGTTAAAAGGTTTGCCCATGAAAGAGACCAGCCACATCTTTAATACCCGTCCAAGCCAGAGGCCTCCCCCTGTTTGGGGATCAGTGGGTCCCGGCTGGTAGCAGGAGAGTTGGCTGGACCCTTCTCTCTGCTCCAGCCGACACGGGGTGAGGGGGTCGCTCTGAGTGCAGCGAGGGGCCAGAAGTTTCCCAAACCCCCTGACAAAGGGTCACCCTGAGGGGCTGCTTCCCCCTGTGCTAAGATGCAGCCACCTCTGGGGTGGATCCACGGTGGCCATTATTTGCCAGTGACAGGCCATGGACGTGTCTTCACTATTTTGGCCCTCCAGTTCCCTGTTAAAGATGCACCCCCCAGGGCTCCCTCTGCCTGTGTGAGTGGCCAGCAGAGGCGGGTGGTAACTTTCTATCCATGTATCAAACACCGTGAGGTGAAACCACCAGTAGATTTCTGCCTCTCTCCCCTCTGGAGAACTGCCGGGACTTCCGGTTCCGTAGGGAAAATTCTCGCCCTGAGTCCTTGTCCTAGATCTGGGGCTGAGGGAGGTGGGAAGGGGGTTAGGAGCCCCACCCAGGGATCTGCTGAAGAGGATTCTGGCCTCCTCCTTCTGAGCTGAGCTTCTGGTGTGACTGAGACCAGCGTTAATCCGGAGTCACTGCAAGGAAAGACCGGGAGTGACCTGAACACCTGTCCCTGTGGGGAGGGGGTTCACTAGCTGCTCTCCCCACAGGTTCTGGCTGTTGCTGAAGGAGGGACGGCGGCTCAAACGCTCTGTCCTGGTTATTAGGATTCAGCGTCCTGGGTCAGAGGCTGCAGCCTCCATTGTGATCTGGGAGAAGCAAAGCCAGTTCCTGACTCCATATCCCCCTGGCTGGGGTGTGCACTGCTCGGGGGTCAGTGTCGGGGTGAGCCCCCAAAGTGACTCCTGGTTCTGCTCTTTCCTGGGGGGTTAAAGCGGTGGGGGCTTTGCCTGGCAGGAGGGGCCAGGGCTGCACCGCAATGAAGCGATGGAGCATGTTCCCAGCACGGCAGAATCTGGGGTGTCTGTCTGCAGGGAAAGGGCCTGGGGGGAGCGGGAGGTGAAATGAACTGACGCCTGCTTCCGTCTAGCTGCTGGGGAGCTGAGGTGGCAGATCCTTGCCCCAGGAAAGCTTCCTCGGCCTGCGCGCTTTCCAACCGACCTTTCTATAAATGTTCTCTGGACCCATCACCTCACTCAGAACCACCCCTGCGAGGCCAACCAGGTCCCTAGCCCCCGCCAACAACCGCTCTTCTGATGACTAGAAATGCTTGGCTGATAACGGCAATAAAACGTACGCGGCCGAGACGCCGAACCCCGAGGTCGGCTGCCCAAACGTTCCTTCTGCTTTCATGGCCCCTGCGCGCCCTTTTCCCGGCCTCCCATGGGAGCACACAGGGAGGAGGACACCGTGTGGCAACCTCATTTAACACGTGGCTTAGATTCTAGGAACGGACCCAGGAGGGTTCAGGAGTAGAAATCCCCTAATCTATGGAAGGGGAAAGACCCACCTAGATGGGGCTGTGTCATGGGGTAGATGCACCCAGTGAAGGGGTCTCTGGTCGTGCAGGGTCACCGGGGAGCTTGCGTCTCAGCTGCCAGAGTCTCCCTGATGGCCTAACCCGGAAAACAGGAGGTGTGACCTAGCGGCTGGGGAGCTGCCACTCCTGGGTGGGGTTAGCCGCAGGAGATAGGGAGCCCCGGGCCCACCCTGCTCCTCCAGGTCGCAGCCCAGGGACTGAACAGTGGGGTGTGTCAGCGGGGATCCCGCTGCAGCACGCTGACCGATGTCTTGGTCCTATGACTTGGACTTAGGGTCTATTTCCCCTTGGGCCACTTTCTACCAGGTCCTCTGGGTCTCTCGGGCGGTCGGCTGTGACGTCTCAGTCCCTGCCGGGGTCACTGCAAATTGTCCCGTGTCCGCCTGGGGTTTGGGGTGCCTGGCCTCTGTGGACAGGGGCTCCCGCAGATCCCGGGCGAGAAGCTCGCAATCTGCATCTTCCCTCCTGGGCAGTCCAGCCCGACAAAGCTCGTCTGCTTTCCTTTATCTCCTGTCTCCAGGCTGAGCTTGGCGGGGTTTCCTCAGCCTGCGATGCACAGCTGACCCCAGCATGGCCAGTGCGGAGTAGGTAGATCTCATCGCAGGCGTGGAAAACTCACCAGACTCCCAGGGCTGAAGCCTGGCCTGACTAACCAGCGGCTGCTGTGAGAGATGAAGGGGGCACCCGGCAGTGAGGCTTAGGGGAGATTCCCCTCCCTTCACATCCAGCTCCTCACAATGAGGAGGTTATTGGGCTTCCTACCAGGGAGCTGTGCCTGGACCCTACTGGGGGCTCCATCTCCTGTATCCGTCGGTGGCTAGTAGGTGTGTGATGGATCTGCTGGGAGAGACAAGGGGCTCTCTCTTCGTCCCCTCACCCTGGTATTTGCTGGATACGCTGAGCGGGGTCGGGGTGGGACTCTGTTGAGTGGAATCCACCCAGAGCTTCCATTTGATGGGCTCCTCTCCCCCAGGAATAGTGGGGCTGTGAGTGGGGCAGCAGGTCCTGAGTGTTGGACTCTCGCTCTTTCAGGGGCCGGTGACCTTCGAGGAGGTGGCTGTGTATTTCACCAGGGGAGAGGGGGCTCTGCTGGACCCCGCTCAGAGAGCCCTGTACTGGGATGTCATGCAGGAGAACTACGAGAATGTGACCTCGCTGGGTAAGGAGTCCTGTCCTCTCGGTTATTAGAAAGGGAAGTGACAAAATAAGGTTCATGTCACCCCCACAATGCAACCTCCCCTCTGCCCGGTTTCAGCATCGCCCCACATGCCAGTGACACACACACCAGCCCTCTGCCCTGCCCTGCTACACAACACTGCGGGAACAGAGCCCAGGAGCAGGACAGCACAATGTCAAATCTCTCCTGTTTGCTAAGGTAAACCTGGGGGTTGGTCCCGCACAGGGATGAGCTGCCAAAATCTGAACAACCCCGTTCCCTACCGGGTCTTCGGCGGCACTTCGGCGGCGGGTCCCTCAGTGCCGCCGAAGACCCGGAGCGAGCGAAGGACCCGCCGCCGAAGACCCGGAGCGAGCGAAGGACCCGCCGCCGAAGACCCGGAGCGAGCGAAGGACCCGCCGCCGAAGACCCGGAGCGAGCGAAGGACCCGCCGCCGAAGACTCGGAGCGCCGCCCGGCGAGTACAAGCCCCACGTGGGTTTTTATGTGGGTTTTTTTTTAGTCATCCCTGCCGGGGCCCCGTCAAACCTGGTCGAATCGGGCCCCGCACTTCCTAAAGCCGGCCCTGCACGTCGGGGCTGCAAAATTGTATTGGGGGGCCGGGTAGGGAAGGCTGTGCCTCCCAAAACAGCCTGTCCCCCCCATCCTGCCCCCGACTGCCCCCCTCAGAACCCGCAACCCATCAACCCCCCCGCTCCTTGTCCCCTGACCACCCCCTCCCGAGAGACCCCACCCTAACTACCCCCCCGGAGCCCACCCCCACCCAACTCGCACGCAGTCCAAACTCTCAACCCTATTAGACTGGACAACATCTGAGTTTTTCTCACCCCCCCCGGCTATTGCCGTCCTTAATAGACAGATTCTTCCCTTGAAATCTGGGCCAGTTTCTTCTGTTGGCGTCTCAAGTCTTCAGTGTCCTTGTTGCTTGCAGCGTAGGTGGGGGCAGGAGACAGGCCAAGCCTGGGGCCCCTGGGTTCTGTTTGATACCCTCAGCCCATGTGCTCGGGGGACACACGTCCCGGCACCTCTGGGGGGCGTTGCTGAGTCTCCAGGCCAGGTGGAGCAATTCCCCTGCTGTGGCCTCATGCAGGTGAGTCGTCGCATTGCAGCTCCCTTGCGGGACAATGGCTGGTGATGGGTTGTTTGACACTGGCCCCGGCGTTGGTTACTTTCCTGGCTGTTGTCTCTGGAGAGCTAAGATCTGGCTGATTCCCCAACGTACAGCGTGTTTTAGTGACAACCCTACAACACAATTCTCAGAACTTCCTAGGCGCTAATGATACACCTATGGATAGAGAAATGACTCTCAGCAGATCCTAAGCTTTCCCCGGTGCCTTACAAGGCCTCCTTTCTCCGCACGATCACAATTGCGTATCAGTGAGGATTAGGGGGGGTACAGGGCGCTCCCCCAAGGTATGGAATGTCACAGTAACACCGGCAATAGAATGTCATCCAGTGACTGCTGCTCTGTGCTGAACACCTTGTGTTTGACTAAATCCTATTCGGAAAGGCATCCGGTCTCGACGTGAAGACTTCAGCAGCTGGAGAATTCTCCGGTTCCTGTGGTAATTTGTTCACCTTTGCACCGTTGCATTCCCGGCGCCTCTTGCCAGCTGCAGGGTTGGAGGTTTGAGCTCAGGAACGGTTGCATTGTAGGGGAGGCGTGGACATGAACTTCGTTTTCTGGTTTGCAGAGGTTTACGTTTAGCCGCCGAAAGGCAGGAGACAGGCCCTGGGCACCCTGAGCTCTGCAGTAAAGTCGTTGCTGGGCATTTAGTTGGCTTCATTTTTTTGTCGTGGACGTTTTGCCACCATAACTGTGTCCACACTCGAACTTTTGCCAGCAGAGCTGTGTTGGATTTGCAGGGGAAGGGAGCAGGAGGGAAAGTGATTTTTCACTGCCCTAAACAATCGAGCTGTCCTGGCAAAACCTTCAAGAGGAGACCACGTCAGAGGCTGCATGCGGATTTTACAGCACTTCAAAATATTCTCAAGAGGGAAGCGATTGACCCATTCAAACCGCTGGGCCCTCTGCGAGTCTCCCTGGAGAGTCCAGCCCCTGTTCCATTGGACGCTCTCAGTACTCTCAGGTTCACAGATATTACACCTCCCATCACCGCTCTGCCTAATGCAGCACTTAGACGTGTTTCGAGTGAAAACAAAGATGTGTTTATTTAATGAGGTCTAGAATTTGAAGTGGTAGCAAGGAGAAGTATTGGGGAAAACTACACCACAGGTACAATCGGAGCGCAGAACTGGATTCTTTCGTGTGCTGTGATTGTGATTGTCTGTTCGTGAGACAGATCCCGCTGCCAGCTTGCCTCCATGCTGGAAGGGGCAGGGTGTCCTCTGTACCCTGAAACGTACCCCCACGCCCCATTATCCTCACTCATAAATAGATCCTGCTGCTTTTGTGTGTGTGTAAATTTCCTCTCTTGCAGGTTTCACAATCTCTTCATTGCCCTTTGGCTCAGGGTACAAACTGGGACACCCACCCCCCCATCTGTCTGTCTGATCCCATCTGTCTCTTGTCTTAGGCTTAGCTTGCCAGCTCTGGGGGGACGTCTTTTTGGTCTGCGTCTGTAGAATCTCCAGCCCCGGGGGATTGGTGCGTGTCCGAGTTAACGACTCGAGGTTGTCGAAATAACTGGCTCACCTGGAATTATTTAATCTAAGACCCTCAAGCAGAGATTAGCACAGCACCATAGAGAGCACAGACCGAAATAGGGACATTACCAGCCTTTGGTGTCAGACTAAGAGCTGGATCTGTCTCTCTCCTGTATCTGGAGGGGACGTGCAGTTCTCATGCCCACAGCTAAGTTCCCGTATCAATATCATGGCATAGAGGTTCAGACAAAGGAAACCTCATTGCCGAGAATATTCTCCCAGAAACCTACGTTCTGGTGTAATTTCTGTACATTCTCATCTTACCTGACTTGTGTGTGTTGGCATGATTATTTACGGCTGGGAAAACTAACAATTCTTCAAGATAGTCTCTCTGCGGGTCCTTCTTAGCCCACAGTCATTCTTCCCTGTTGATTTCCCTGCTGTAACATTCGTCCTGTGACGGGTTGGATCACAGAAACCCCCTGGGGGCTGCCACCCAATGTGCCAAGACTACCTCTGCCCCCTGCTTTCCCTGCCAGCTCGGGATGCCAGCACCCGGTCCTGCTGAGCCAGACACTCCCGTCTGCTCCAGCACAGACCCAGGGGCTGAGTTACCTGCCCCAACGCTGCAGGTTTGCCTGAAAGCAGCTCACAGAAGTGTGCTTGTCTCTAACACTCAGATGCCCAACTCCCAGTGGGGTCTAAACCCAAATCAATCCCTTTTACCCTCTATAAAGCGTATGCAGGGTGAACTCCTCAATTGGTCACCTCTATAACACTGCTAGAGAGACGTGCACGGCTGTTTGCTCCCCCAGGTATTAACACATACTCTGGGTTAATTAATAAGTAAGAAGTGATTTTATTAAATACAGAAAGTAGGATTGAAGTGGTTCCAAGTAGTAACAGACGGACCAAAGTCAGTCACCAAGCAAAATAAAATAAAACGCACAAATCTCTGTCTAATCAAACTGAACATAGATAATCTCACCCTCAGAGCTGCTTCAGTAAGTTCCTCAGACTGGACAATTTCCAGGCCTGGGCACAATCCTTTCCCCGGTACGGCTCTTGTTCCAGCTCAGGTGGGAGCTGGGGGATTCTTCGTGATGGCTCCTCTCTGTTCTGTTCCCCCCTTTATCTATCTCTCGCACAAGGGGGGAATCCTTTGTCCCTTTGGGTTCCCACCCCCCCCTCACTGGAAAAGCACCGGGTTAAAGATGGATTCCAGTTCAGGCGACATGATCACATGTCACTGTTAGACCCCCTTCAAGCCTTCATTCCTCCTGCCTGCAAGCGCAGCCATCCCGTCAATCTCCCCGGTTAATCGGAGCCATCACGATTCCAAACCACCATTAATGGCCCCCACTTTGCATAATGACAACAGGCCCCCAGTGTTATATTTCATATTCCTAGTTTCAGCTACAAGAGTGATACATTCGTACAAACAGGATAATCCCACTCAGGAGACAATAAGCTTTGCAATGATACCTTACAAGAGACCTTTTGCATGAAGCATATTCCCGTTACATTATATTCACTCATCAAATTTTTATAAAATCATATACACTGCGACGTCACACATCCCTGATGAGTTTCCCAAGTCTATAGGTGCCTATGCCAGCGTTATAGAGCTATGTTAAGGAGAGGGTTTCCAAGCATATCTGCAGTTGTGTAGACACGGAAGGTGTTCAAGACGGTTAAAATACAGCATCATAGAGAACATGCCTGTATCGGGTCACCTATCGACCAAGGGTCTTAGAATTCAGAGAGACTCTTTGTTGAACTAAAAGTATGAATGTTTAATAACCGCTACTACCAGGATCCTGGTCAACGACTGAGAATATGAGCATTACGGTAATACAAGTAACAATCCTTGGCAGGCCCAAGCAGTGGGAGAGAGAGCAGGAGCGTCTCCAGGCAGTGGTAGCCTGGTCGGGGGGTAGCTTCGGGGTAAAGAGTTCCCGTGAGCTGGGACGTCCGGGGGAAGTGGGGGGCTGGAAGATGTGGGAAGGAGTTGGGATGCCGAGGAGTTGGAGGAGGGGAGTAAAGGGGAGGTGGGGGCTGGGTAACATTTGCTGCAGGAAATGGGGGAACTAGCAATGGGAGTTTGAAGCAAAGCATCCAGACAAGGGAGCTCCAGCAGCAGAACATTGAAAGTCACCCAGGATTACAGACGACACAACCCCTCACGGGTCTGGATTGCCCCCCAGCATGTGAAAATGGCCTCGGTTGGTAGTGAAACATCCTGAGAGTCTTTCTCCTCCATCAGCATCTGCAATAGCCACCATCTCTCTTCTCTGCAGGCTCCTTGGATCTTGGGGGCCATCATTCCTGACGTCACCTGGCCTGATGCTTATTTTTCACAGTCTGCTTGGCTAGAGGAATTAGTGTCTGTTGCTCCTGAATTCTAGCTTCTAATTTCCCCGTGTTCTCCACACCCAGGGATTTTCATACTCCCTCCCGTTACACTGGACACACCTAGATTCCCTAATGCTGCAATAGGTGCTTTCCTGACATCTAATACCGCTGAGATCCTGTTGTCACCATGACTCAGTGGGTTCCAGCTGAGAATACCAGATTCAAGACAAACTGCTGAGAACTGGGGCAGACTCATCGCCAAGCGGGTGGTTATTCCACCATGAGCTGTACCAAGGCATTAAGAAAAGTAAATGTCTGTCTCACCGCACAGTCGTCAAAAATGCGATCTCCTTAAGCATTTCAGCATTTCTGTCACCCCCCAGACCCTAGACGTTGTGATTAGTGGATACTGAAAACCACTGTCGTCAGACAAAGGGTTCTTCTGATCTCAAAAGATCAGCCGCCTCGGGCCTTGTGTAAAGCTTCCTTGTTAGAAATCCAGTCCCAAGAAATGAAACAGGAAAAGAAGACAAAATGGAGATGTTTCCACCGTCTTTTATGTCAGCACGGCCCATCTAGCGGGGTGTTTACATTAGGATAGCTACCTCCAGCAGGCTGGAAAATCCTAGAGGAGGCAACGCCCAGGTTACTTTTAGATTTCTCCTACCTGAGGTCACCCCTATTAACCCCACATGAGGCTGATGGACACTCCTGGCCGGAGTGACGCACTCCCATGACCCACAGGACAACGGAGGTGGTAGAAAGGACCATGGGATTCACCCCAGAGAAGGGCGGCCTGCAAAGGAAAAGAACGGCCACTCTGGGTCAGACCAAAGGTCCATGTAGCCCAGGATCCTGTCTGCCGACTGTGGCCAATGCCAGGTGCCCCAGAGGGAATGAACAGAACAGGGAATCATCAAGTGACCCATCCCCTGTCGCCCATTCCCAGCTTTTGGCAAACAGAGGCCAGGGACACCATCCCTGCCCAGCCTGGCTAATAGCCATTGAGGGACCCGTCCTCCATGAATTTATCTCGTTCTTTTTTGATCCCTGTTATATTCTCAGCCTTCACAACATCCCCTGGCAAGGAGTTCCACGGGTTGACTGTGCGTTGTGTGGAAAAAATACTTCCTTTTGTTTGTTTTAAACCCTGCTGCCTATTAATTTCATTTGGTAACTCCTAGTTCTTGGGTTATGAGAAGGAATAAATAACATTTCCTTCTTTACTTTCTCCACACCAGTCATGATTTTACAGACCTCCAGCATAACCTTTTCCAATTCCACTATATCTTTTTTGAGATGGGGCGACCAGAACTGCGCGCAGTATTCAAGATGTGGGCGTACCATGGATTTATATAGAGGCAACACGATATTTTCTGGCTTATTATCTAACAACCTTTTGTGTACTTGAAAACTGTGATCATGTTCCCACTCAGTCTTCTCTTCTCCAGACTAAACAAACCCATTTTTTTCAACCTTCCCTCACAGGTCATGTTTTCTAGGCCTTTAGTCTGTGTGTGTTCCCAGCAGATATGTCCCTCACAAGCAAAGTGTTCTGCACCTTTGAGGACCTGGGGAGCTGGAGCTGGACTTTATTGGTTACTAAGGACTGGGGCTTAATTAATAAAAAAAAAAGAATGACAGCGTCTTAGGAATTCACCTGATCTCATTGGTTTTCTTTCCTCTGAGCAGGGTTTCCCGTTTCCAGACCTGACGTGATCTCCCAGCTGGAACAAGGGGCAGAGCCGTGGGTCCCGGACCTGCAGGGTTCAGAGGAAAGAGAGATGCTGAGACGTCCCTGCACAGGTGAGGAAACACGAAACCTACTCGGGGTCTGAAAGTGCCTGAAGGAAACATCTGGGATCCTCTGCAAAGACCTTGGGGAGCTCTCTGAGTTCCCAGCAGGTGTCGTATCCCCGGGGAAGCTAGAGCTCAGGGCGTCCTACAGATCCTGACAGACACCTGTCAATAGCTTCTAGATGGGCTGTGAGTTCAGTTCCCGGGTTTTATTCGACATCTCTCCTGCACTTATTCTGGTTTGCTCTCCCCTCGTCCAGCCCAGTTGGAGGTTTCTCTCTCTGTCCCAGCAGGTGCGACGGTGAGTGAGAAGGAGGAGCAGACGTCTCCGCAGGAAGTGGACTCAGACGGAGCGTTATCGAAAGGCGATGTGTCCCGGAGTCGCGAGCAGGGGCAATCCTGTGAGATTCCGCACAGAGCAGCGAGAGAGGAGGGGAACCCGCCCGAGGAGAAATCGGGAACATTGATTTACTGTCAGGGAACACACCAGGACCTCAAGGAAACCACAGCCCAGCAAAAGATCCTCAGAGGAACGAAAAGAAACACATGCACTGAGTGTGGGAAAACCTTTAGTCGCTGCTCAACCCTCACTAAACACCAGAGAACCCACAGAGCAGAGAGACCCTTTGAATGCTGCGAGTGCGGGAAAACCTTCCTTTGGCACTCACACCTTATTGCCCATCAGAGAGTCCACACCGGTGCCAAACGCTCCGAGTGCCGCGAGGGCGGGAAAACCTTCCCTCCGAACGCAAACCTGACTGCACATCACAGACCCCACGCGGGGGAGAAGCCTTATGAGTGCGGCGAGTGTGGGAAAAACTTCACTCAGAGCTCAGACCTCACCACGCACCAGAGAATCCACACGGGGGAGAGACCCTACGAATGCCGCGAGTGTAAGAAAAGCTTCATTCGACGCTCACACCTGATCACGCATAAGAGAATCCACACGGGGGAGAGGCCCTACGAATGCTGTGAGTGCGGGAAAAGCTTCACTGCCAGCTCAAACCTCATTCAGCATCAGAGGATCCACACCGGGGAGAGGCCCTATGAATGCTCTGAGTGCGGGAAAAGTTTCACTCAAAGCTCAGATCTTACTACGCATCAGAGAATCCATACAGGGGAGAGACCCTACGTATGCTGTGAGTGCGGGAAAAGCTTCATTCGACGGTCACACCTGATTACGCATCAGAGAATCCACACAGGGGAGAAACCCTACGAATGCTGCGAGTGCGGGAAAAGCTTCACTGCCAGCTCAAACCTCATTCAGCATCAGAGAATCCACACCGGGGAGAGGCCCTACCAATGTTGCGAGTGCGGGAAAAGCTTCGCTCAGAGCTCAGAACTTGCTACGCATCAGAGAATGCACAAGGGTGAGAGACCCTATGAATGCAGTGAGTGTGGGACAAATTTCACGGATCGCTCCGCCTTCCTCAATCATCAGCGAATCCACACCGGAGAGAGACCCTACGTATGCTTTGAGTGCGGGAAAACCTTCACTCGGAGCTCAAACCTCATTACCCACCAGAGAATTCACACGGGTGAGAAACCCTATGAATGCGGCGAGTGCGGGAAAAGATTCACTCACAGCTCAAACCTTATAACGCACCAGAGAATCCACACGGCGGAAAGGCTCTATCAGTGTGAGTGCGGGAAAAGCTTCGCGGAGAGCTCGGCCCTTCTTAAACATCGGCGAATCCACGCAGGAGACAAACCCTACGAATGCGGCGAGTGCGGGAAAACCTTCACTCGGCGCGCCGCCTTCATCTCTCATCAGAGAATCTGCAAGGGAGAGAAACGCCAGAAAAACCGTTAGGGCTACCGAAAGTGTGTTGTGCCAGTTCCCACGTAGTAACCTTTCAGGCTGTTTGAACCGTTTGCAGAACTGTTATCCCTCAGCTTGGCCAGATGAGTGGCCAATTTTTGCCGTTCGCCCTGTTTTGAGGTGGTCCCAATTGTCCTTTCTATCAACTCCATTGTCCCATGAGTAATGGGAGTGCGTCCCTCCTTCCAGGAACCAGGGAGCGTCGCATTTATACCGTTCCTGCTATTGCAAAGGTACCGCTAGAGTCACCAGTGATACAGGTTGCTCTGGGTTGTGCTGAAGAGCAGTTATTTGTGGAGGTTTTTTTAATTTTCATTTTAAATATATTTAAATACAGTGAAAAGCAGGCGGTGCAGGGGGGAAAGTGTCATTTCAGCCTCTGCGACACTGGAAGGAGATGGGCTGACTCAGAGAGATTCCCTCCTTCCCCATCACTGCAGAACTGTTACCGCCTGTCTGAGCCATGCAGAGTTTATCCTCTTCACATTCAGAGTGTCGTGTGGTGCAGTGTTCTCAGCTGTCTGGGCTTGTAGATGACGTTTTGACTTCTTTAATCCTAGATCGGAGTCGCTGTGAGTGGAGATGAAAGTGTCAAAGACCTGGGAGGGGAATTCAGATGGATCCCAAACACAGTGGGATCATTTGGAGTTTAAATCCCAGGTTCCATCTATCGGTAAAGCCACTTCTGGCAAGGGGGCTGTTTCCCCCCCACACTGTGAGGATGCTAAAACTTTTGTATATAATGTAACTCAAAAAATGAGACGGTACTTAGTGAAGCAGGTTTGAGTGGATCAGAGGAGAATGTCCTGGGAGAATCTTGTCTTGAGTCTGAGTGATCAGATGTAACCTGCTCTGGATTTTCCCTTGACACTTTTATTGTCATGTATTTTCTCCCTTTGCGATGTGGGTTTCTAGCTCTCCTGAAGGCTGTTTGGTCGCCCACCTGGATATTAGTTTAGTTTGACAGGCTGGAACTCAGATTTATTGGAGACTTTGAGACACGTGACCATTTCCTAAAGTCATGACTTCTCACTTCTGCGCTGCGTTTCCCCACCTCTCCATGATCACGTGGAGAAAGTTCAAGTGCAGTTCAGTCAACAGGAGCGAACTCTCCAATTCACTGGCCATGCTAACGAAGAAACACTGCTGATTTCAAATCTCCACTCGGAAACCAGGCTCTACGGAAGGTCTCTCCTAGCTAATCCTATGCTATGGGAAATGCTGCCCTTCACGACGCAGGGTGTGGAAGGAATAGAAGTGGGGGTTTTTGTTGAATTTATCCTTTGTAGGAGCCACAAATGTGTGTAAAATGAAACCAGGGTTAAAAATGTAATAGCTGCAGAAAAATAGCCATTTTGAATAGAAACGTCGCTTCTGGTAACTTAGAGAGATCCCGATCCAGGCCTGTAGCTAGTTCCTAGCCGTGACCTGTGCCACCGAATTAAAGCAACGCTGGGGATGTTTGGGGAAGCCGTTCCGCACTAGCACGGCTGAGGTTTTTGAGTGGTTTGGTAAAGGGTTCTACTTCAGAGCCATGTACATTTACTATAACCCAGGCCAATGATTTAGAAAGAAGGAAGGTGGAAATAGTACATACCCGGTTCTTGGGTTTCACCCAGTAAGGGAAGCTATGGTGACCCACGGACCAAGGAAAATTGTTCCTAGAACACCGCTCCCTAGTTCAGTGTCACTGGTTGCAGTCCCAAAGGATCCCACGGTTAGATTGAGCACAAGCATCCTTCACTCTTTGGCTCCAAAGTTCCCTAAGGCAGAGAGAGAAAGAGAGTTCCTCAGCGGACGTTCCTTCCCCGTGGAGCCCAGCCTGGCTGCCTGGGTAGCAAGGACTTTCATGCAGTGGAAATAACAGTAACCAGCGAGGGTCTGAATGTGTCGGGCTCCAGTATCAGAGGGCAGGCTACCCGCACGCTGAGTCCCGATTCTCTGGTCTTCTCTCTTAGGGCTTGTCTACTGCACTTAAAATGCTGCATCTGTAAGGAGGAGACTCTCAAACGAGACGCTTTCCTGCCCACACGGCGCTGTCTATATGGGGCGTTAGGTCAGTATAACCCGTCGCTCAGGGGCGTGGGTTTTTCACACACCTAAGCAATGCAGCTGTACCGATATGGGGCTGGAGCGTAGAGCAGATTTTGGTTTTGCTCCTGTGTTTTGTGCATTTGCATCGCTTCTCCGCTACGTCCTCCTCCTCTGAAAGGTTAAAAAGGGTGAAAATACAACGGAGGGGTTTTTTCTCATGCTGCAAACGTTCCCACAGAGGAGACCCCTTCCACCCACACACGTGGCAGGAGTTCTGGAGATATGTGAACTCACGTAAGTGGGAGGCGCCTGTGTTTGACCAACCACAACTTGACCCAGAGGTTCACTAGGTGACAAGTAAATGAAGACGAACACGTATGACAAGCTTTTGTGATCTTGGAACATGTGACCTGGTTTTAGAGAGTTGTATGTTATTGTTCGAGGGGTCACCAATTGATCTGACCAGAGGAGAAGTTTCTTGTCCCCGAATCAGGCTCCCTGTGTGAACCAGGTGCGATCACCTGAATTATATTGGAAACCTGAAAGTTGTCTTGTGTTTTGTCTTGTGTTGTGGTGGTTCGGGGGGGACTCAGACCTGAGTCACCTAATTACCCCCTGAGAGGGAGCCTCTCTCGTGGCAGGTCTCCGGCAGCCTGGGAGCTGCTCCGGCGCTCGCCTCTGAGCTACGCCGCCCGCAGGTTAACAGTAGCTGCACCGCCAGCCCCCGAGTACCTTTGAATCGTCGTCCCCCCCCCCCCGGTATCCAGCTCCTGGCCGAAGTTCCCTCTAAGCCACGCGGCCGCGCAGCCGGCTCTAAAGGGCCGCGCAGGCAGCCACAGGGGCCGAGAGAGGTGAGTGGGAGGGGAGCGAGTTGGGGAGTGTGGGGCTGCCGCAGGGAGAGGCGCCTCCGCCCCGGAGCTGCTGCCAGCGGGAGAGAGGGATGAGGGGAGTCTTTTCTCCCCACTGCAGCCCTGGGGCAGCCTGTACCCCAAACCCCTCATCCCTGGACCCACCCCAGACCCTGCACCCCCAGATGGAGCCCTCAGCCCCCCACACCCCAAACCCCTCATCTCCTGCCCCACCCCAGAGCCCCCTTCCCGCACCCCGAGTAACGAACGAGAGGGAACGTCGCTCCTGCCACCGGCTACTCACAGAAATGCCACCTCAGCGTCACCCACAGGTCCAGGCTACTCCGGTTTTCCCTGAACCCAGCTCGCCGGCGCACCAGGCAGCACCCGAGAGCCCCTGTAAAAAAACACAGAGAAGGTTTATGAAACGAAGGACGAAGCTTTAACTGGAAGCATCCCCGATGCCGGCGGCAGCAGTGCGTTGGGGCGGCAGGAATCTCCCCGTTATCGCAGGCTGGAGCCAGGAAATGAAACGAGAGGCTCCTGGAGAGGCCGTGGGAATGTGGGGCCCTCACCTATGACAGCAGGGGCGCTACATCCGCCGCACCTTGGGCATCCCACCGCTGCCCTGTACCTACGATGCAGCCCCCGTACCTCCCCCTGGCCCCAAACCCCATCAGTGGCTCTGCCCCGGGACCCCGTTTTGCGGCCGAGAGCGCGGCAACGGCAAAGCCTGGGCATCTCTAGCCTCTTTTCCGTATTGGGGTGTAGAAAACTGGGCGTGAAGGGGCGGGGGGGATCGATGGGGGGATTTCCTGGCAGGGGAGGAGAAGCCCTTGTGATGCTGTGTAAACACGACTAGTTGCACTAATGGTTACGAAGTTGCACTAAATCTTGCACTATCTCCTGGAGGGTATCGGTGGGAAAGTGACGCTTTGCCAAGTGGGATTATCCTGCTGACAGGCCTGTAGCAGCTTTGCATCTTAAGTTATGAATCGTGCTGGCTGCCCCTGCGATTCAGCGAACCGTGCAAGGACTTGGGCCGAGGTCATGTGACCTAAGACGCCATCTTTCACCAGTAACGTCCCAGGATCGTGGGACCCTGGGCTCCAAACCGGGCCGGTAACTTTCCATGCACTTGGGCTGGGCTCTGAATTGCAAGCGGGGCCATCACGGCTTGGCCTCTAGCCGGCTGCGATTCTCCGGGCTGCGGATTTACAAGCCAAAGGGCTGTTTGGAACAATGGACTGAGGAGCGTCCCGTCTTTGGGCAGGTACCAGCAATCTCTTCCCTCGCCGCCACGACGCTGCTCTGAGGGCTTTGCAAGCGTTTGTGTGCATCTGACCTATTAACCAGTTATCACTCGCTGCTTTGCTGCTCTTCATGAATCTCGTTCGTTTCCCAGGGATGGGCTGGCAGCGGCGTAGGGTCTGAGATACGCAGCGCCCTGGGGTCAGCGTCTGATCCGTCGGGATCCCTCACGTGGTGCAGGCACTGGGTTTTCAGTCACCTCTCGCCGTATGACCGCTGGTCGTGTGGATGGGAGCTAAGGGCTGGAATGCCGGACGGGGCCTGTGTTTGGCTTCTGGTCAACCAGTGTGATACAGCAAAACCTCTTCTGTTACCGGGGGCGGTCCCAGTCGTGTATGCCGGGGGGGGGGGGGGGGCTGGTTATTTTAGCTGGGAATCCCCTGCTCCTTACAGCAGGGGTGGCAGAAACTCCTGCCCAATCCCCACCCAAGGAGGCACGTGGGATTGTCAGCTGGCCAGGAAACCTTTCCACTGCTCAGATCCAGTCCGGCTCCTCCTGTGTCCCCAGAGGCAGATTCAGATTTACTGGGGCTCTGGGCACTGCCTCTCTCGCCTGGCCTGGAGCGGTACCGGGGCTGCCAGTGCTGGGGGGAGGATGGGCCGGGGTCACAGGGGAGCCCCAGCCCCCCAGTCCCCCCCTTGCCTGAGAGACGAGCCCCGTCCCCGCTCGAGCTGGCCGGCAGCCACCGGGCAAAGTCTGAGCGAGTGGGGAGCGGGGCTGGTGTCCTGGCTGCCGGCCTGGCCAGGGCCCCGGGGACGAGGCAGAGCCGTGACTAGGCATTTAGCACCCGGGCAGAGCAAGCGTATGTGTGCCCCCTACCATTTGGGGGGGTCATTTTCTGCCCCATTTTCCCACCCCTGCGGCTTCGCGGCGCCTCGACCCCACCCTGGCTACGGCCCTGCAGCTCTGCCGCTTGCATCCTTTGTGCTCTTGGGCAGATCCTTGGTGCCTCAGTTTCCCCTGAGAGAAAAGGGGGCTGCTGCTGCTTCGCGAGGGACGGTGGGAGATGTCATTCACAGGTGAAGCGACGGGTAGCATGACACTGCGAGCTGGAGCAGTTCATCTCCCCAGAATGTGTACGGGGAATAAAGGGACGCTTCCCCCGCCGCCAAGTCAGAGATCAGGGGGTGCTTTGCCGGCTAATTCACGGCCACCCAGCTCCTGACCGAAGAAAGAGCCTCTTCCCTGGGGTGGCCCCTGGGCAGCATTTTCCCTGAGGGCTGAGACACACACAGCCCTGCCTCAATATCCGCAGACGCCGGGTCACCAATCGGCGTTAAACCTCCCCTGAGGACATGCAGGTATCGATCCACTCCCCGCCCGCGCCCGCGTCTCCCCTAACCCCCGATGTGACCAAGTGGGAACGGTCTTAATGTTTGCTCTCTGAATAGTGCGTGGGTGCCTCAGTTTCCCCCGTGCCGTTCTTAGGTATCTAGGTGGGGGGCTCAGGGGGTGTGATTGTTGCAGAGCCCGGGAGGGCCGGTGCGATGGGTCTGCACAGAGAATGGCCGACACCCTGTCTCCTGGCCACTGATGGCCTGAGCCCTCCCCGGCAAGGTGCCAACTGGAGAACAAAGAGACCAGGTGACCTCCTGGCCCAGGAAAGAGACAAAGGCCAGAGGAGGAGCTGGAGAGTTTCAGCTGGGAGCTGGCTGGGGAAATGGTGGGGGGGGGGTCCACACCTGGGGTCTGGCCTCCGTGGCCCCAAGATGGTCCTGGTCTCCGTACCTACAAGCTCTGTTTTCAACCACGTTCCTGTCGGCTAATAAACCTTCGGTTTTCCCGGCTGGCTGCGAGTCCCGGTGAATCGCAGGAAGTGGGGGGTGCCGGGCCCGGACTCCCCCACACTCGGTGACACCCCTGCACTCCCTCGCGGCCCTAGCCCCCTGCACCCTCTCCCTGCGGGGCGCCCCCCAGGCGCTTGGTCCAGCTGACCTGCCTCCAGCCGGGGCCCTGGTGACCGATTTTGGGCTGACACGTACCCCTGTGCTTTTCGCTGCCTCCTCACCATTAGCCACCGCTCCCCTTTCTCCTTGGGTAGCCAATGGTGACGTCACCGTCCGCTTTCCCTAGCCCAGGGGATGGCGAAGGGGAGCGGGATGCACGGTTCATTTGCTGGAGTTCTGGAATCTCCCTTGTAAATGTGACGCAAATAAAGGGAGGTATTTTTCAAAGGTTTAAAACCAGATTATGGTAACAGGGTATAGAAACAAGAACAGCTTGCTTTCCGGGTCCATATTTATTCCGAAAGAAGCATCTAAACCAGGGGTCGGCAACCTTTCAGCAGTGCTGTGCCAAGGCCTCATATATTCACTCTGATTGAAGGTTTCGCGTGCCAGTAACACATTTTAACGTTTTTAGACAGTCTCTTTCTATAAGTCTATAATATAGAACTAAACTATTGTTGTATGCAAAGTAAATAAGGTTTTTAAATGTTTAAGAAGCTTTATTTAAAATTAAATTAAAATGCAAGCCCCCCGGCCCGGTGGCCAGGACCCGGGCAGTGCGAGTGCCACTGAAAATCAGCTCGCGTGCCGCCTTCGGCACCCGTGCCATAGGTTGCCTACCCCTGGTCTCAATGTATGTATTGATACGGAGTAACTGACACACTTTTTTCTTTCCTGAAATGGACGTTCAAATGTAATGTCTCTATTACTCATTTACATGCTAACTCCGTTATTCCAAGAAAACCACAATAGGTCTCCTAGCAAAATAATGTACAATTTACATGTTTGGTGAACAGCCGAACTGCGCGCACTTCGTGCAGCTATACGCTTCCTTCTTCTCCGATAGGTTTTCTTCAGCAGTTCCTTCTGGAAGGCAGGGCACCCACGCCCACGTCTTACTGGAGTCACCCTGGACCTCTGAGACGTATTAGAGCGGCAAACGAAATCTCAGAACTAATCGTGTGAAATATAATTTCAAGATAAAATCATCTTCCTTGAACATATCATTAGTCAAGATAGGACTAGCCGCAGCAGTGGGAATATTTACTAATATGAAATTATTGCAAGAATGCTGCTCCTTAGGCGGGTTATTCCATTTGGTCACTATGCAACTGGCTAGATCTTGGGCTGTGACTTTTGTGTTTGTACAATAAAACAATCCCATTCTGCTCACTTATCTGCTCCAACGTATGGCGTGTGTTTCAGATACAATTTTGTGTTTCTTACCATCATGCAATCTTCATTTTCTGTTTCGCAAGTAACAGGGTTGCAGGACATGCACTACTCCATGAGCTCAGAAAAAATCAGGAGAACGTACTCAAATGACTACTACATTGTGACCAACACTCTAAATAGAATAATGTCAATTATTTCAATTCAGTGCCTGGTTTGCAAATATTTTTTTTCTTGTGTGGGGGTCATATTTTAAATCATATTTGGTACCCCAGTCTGTTTCTCAAACGTGTAGTTTACTGCTGGTGGATATAATGATTTCATATATTTATAATAAATACAATATCATTATATATATATAATTATAATTAGATTTCACTGCTCTGTCACCCCCTCCACTACTGAGAGCCATTATTCATACAGAGTCACCATTACAGAACCAACCCTGGCTTATCCCGCTGTAGGTGTATTCAGAGAACTGTGATATGACGTTCTTCCACTCTTCTTAGTCTCCCCCCGTATCCGACGGGCTCACCAGGTTTCTGTAACAAAGTTATTAACTAACTCTTGTATCGAAAGAATTGCCATTTTTCTTCTAAACGTAGTTGGAGCCTCTTGTGTGGTTTCTACAGAACTGATGTCTTTATGCTGTAAATATGTTTCTGCAACACTTCTAATTAGAAAACACATTACAGTGACACGGCATTGACAAATAATCATGAACATGTGGCATGGAATCCACCTTTAGGGTGAGTGGCCCACAGTTCTGCCCATCTTACGTTCCACAACGTTTATTTCCCAAAGTCCCACTGGGAATTTTCCAGTGTCTTGGTAGACGCAGGGTCTGAAATGTGCAGGGAGTGTCGCAGCTGATGCGTTTTCTGTTTAATGAATAGTTGCCGTGACAGTGCTCATATTTACAGCCTTGGTTTCATATTATCCGATCACCTCATCTGCTCTGACCGATGTTGCTAATAACACCTTCTCACTCACTCTAAATGCTAGTGGTTCTATGTATTGAAAACAGTCTCATGCTAACCCTACATGTAAACTATGAACATAAGTTTCTAAAAAAAAAAATCACCTCCAATTAGTGTCCCTAGCCTCTGTTTGCCAGAAGCTGGGAATGGGTGACAGGGGATGGATCACTTGATGATTCCCTGTTCTCATTCCCTCTGAAGCACCTGGCCTTGGCTACTAGATGGACCTTTGGTCTGACCCAGTCTGGCCGTTCTTATGTTAATTCCTCAGGAAGGTTCTTTCATATCTCCCCTCATCACACAAGGGGTCAATTCTTAACAATCCTTTTGTTTCCATTACTGTGATCTGTAAGTGTAAATACAGATACGTAGGTTATTGTCAATAGCATAATTTAAACACTTTTATACTGATTGTTCAGAACATTGCATGCCGATAAATGTCTCACTAATGCACAAGAAAAAAATCATATTGGTAATTCCCTGATTAAAACACTACAGACAATATTCTTTACATTTACATCACCAACATAACACATTTTTCACACTGGCATTTTCTTTTTTAAACTGCAGTCCTCAGAATGTCAAGACTCGCACTGAAGTTCCGTTTTCCGGTGTGTGCATTAAACAGACCGAAAACCCACAACACAGGAAATTGTATCCCTGCTAGGCAGCTGTCTTTGACACCTGTTGTGTAGTACGACAGTTTGTGGAAACAATCCCGAAGTATCACAATGGAAAACACTGTACCACAACATCCCAATGCTTTGGTGCGTCGAGAGGAAGCAATCCGATATCACTTTGCACAATTCCACCCGGTGTTCATTGAAAAAAACCCCCAGAATTACAAATGCAGTTGTATTTGCCAATGACGCAAGCCGTGCAAGCTAGACTATACTGCATTTCCCGATTTCAGTTCTGTTCCATTCCCCAGCCTCGGCGGCTCTTGGCAGGCGGCTTAACCGGCTTGAGGAAAAGGTGCTTTGCCCTGGCTGGGCAGGGAAACGTGTGAACCTTTTCCCGTCGCCGGTTTCGGTTCCCTTGCCCTGCCTGACCGAACGCGGGTGGATGCCTGGCCCCTGGGGAGACCAGAGCTCCCCGTTTTATAGGGACAGGTCCGATCTTGGGGTCATTTTCTTAGACAGGCTCCTATGACCCCCCCCACCCCCAGGGCTGATTTTTCACCTTTGCTGTCTGCTCACCCCACCCCCAGGGCTGTGGCTGTGGGGGGTGCATGGGGGGGTGCATGGGGGGCACGTGGGGGGTGCATAGGGGGCACATGGGGGCGCAGTGGGAGGTGCATGGGGGGTGCATGGGGGCGCAGTGGGGGCACAGTGGGGGGTGCATGGGGGGCACAGTGGGGGTGCATGGGGGCGCAGTGGGAGGTGCATGGGGGGCACGTGGGGGGTGCATGGGGGTGCAGTGGGGGGCACAGTGGGGGGTGCATGGGGGCGCAGTGGGGGGCACAGTGGGGGGTGCATGGGGGTGCAGTGGGGGGCACAGTGGGGGGTGCATGGGGGGCACAGTGGGGGTGCATGGGGGGCACGTGGGGCAATTTTCCCCAGGCCCCACAGCCCCCCCCCCCCATTCTACAGGATTGCAACTTTTTTTTAAGGACGGGGCCCCCAGAATTGCTTTGCCCCCGGCCCCCTGAATCCTCTAGGGGCCCTGCCCCCCCCTCAGCCCCCACCCCCCTTTAGCCCCCTGTTCATAGCAGCCCCAGGCTGTGAGGGCAGGGAGACCGGAAGTGGCTTCAGCCGCGGTGACTGCGCATGCTCCGACGAACCCGCCACAGGGCATGCGCGTGAGCTCCGCCCCCGGGACGGGTTCGCCAGCGCGCCAAAGTTCTCTCGGGCCGGTCGGTGGGCTCGTGCCGCGGGCGCGTGGCGGGGTCTGGCCGGGGGGGGGCGGGGCTGCATAGGGGCGCTGTGGCGCGTGGGGGGTGCAGTGTGGCTGCAGAGCGGTGCATGGCGGGCACGTGGGGGGTTGCATGGGGGCGCTGTGCGGGTGCACTGGGGGGCGCTGTGTGGCTGGGGGGGCGCATGGCGGGCACGTGGGGGGTAGTATTGGGGGCACGTGGGGGGTTGCATGCGGGGCGCTGTGCGGGTGCAGTGGGGGTGCTGTGTGGCGGGGGGGCGCATGGCGGGCACGTGGGGGGTTGCATGCGGGGCGCTGTGTGGCTGGGGGGGCGCGTGGGGGGTGCAGTGTGGCTGCAGAGCGGTGCATGGGGGCACGTGGGGGGTTGTATTGGAGGTATGGGGGTGGTATGGGGGATGCTGTTGGATCTGGGGGCGCTGTGTGGCTGGGGGGGTGTTGTGGCGGGTATATGGGGGGCTGTGTGGCTGCATAGGGGTGCTGTGGGGGGGCGCTGTGTGGCTGCAGGGGGAGGCATGGGGGGCGCTGTTGGATCCGGGGGTGTGTGTAGGGATGCGTTGGGGGGGTTTATGGGGGGCGCTGTGTGACTGGGGGGGTTGCATGGAGGGGTGGGTGCAGTGTGGAGGCGCTGTGGGTGGTGTATGGGGGGTGCATGGAGGTATGCAGGGTGGTCTGAGGGATGCTGTGGGATCCGGGGCTGTTCTGGGGGGTGTAGGGACATGGTGGGGGGTGTATGGAGGCGCTGTGGTTAGTGGGGGGGGTGCTGTGGGGGGCACTGTTGGTGGTATATGGGGGGTGCTGTGTGGCTGCATAGGGGTGCAGTGGGAGGCACTGTGGCTGTGTAGGGTGCTGTGGGTGGTGTATGGGGGGGCTGTGTGGCTCTGGGCTGACCCCGTTCTCCCCCCCCCCCCCCCGCAGGCCAGGCCATGGCGGTGCTGCACTACTACCAGCGCCCCGGGGCGGAGAGCGTCCCCGACTCCCTGCTGCGCTCGGCCCAGGCCGTGCTGGGGGGCGTCCGCGCCCTGCAGCGGGAGCTGTGCTACAACGTCAGCTGGACAGGTACCGGGGGGGGGGGCTGCCTAGGGCGGGGCTGGGGGGGGCACATGGCCGGGGGGGGGCGAACAGCGAAGCTTTCTCGGAGCAGCTAGTCCTGGCACCCCCGAAGGGTGGGGCGAGTCTGACCAGCGGCCAGACTGGGTCACAGCGAAGGTCCGTCCGGCCCAGCGTCCTGTCTGCCGACAGCGGCCAGCGCCAGGTGCCCCGGAGGGAATGAACCGAGCCGGGAATCACCCAGTGACCCAGCCCCTGTCGCCCCTTCCCAGCTGCTGGCACTCGGGTTTCGGGACGCCCAGAGCCGGGGGCCGCCTCCCTGTCCGGCCTGGCTGCTGGCGACAAGGAAATGGGATGGTGCCGTCCCACACGTGACACGCCTGCAAAGCTGCCTGGCAATTTCAGAGCCACCATAATAGCGGCTCAAATTAAATGTACGGCCCCCAAATTAAAAATCATAGTAAGAGGATCAAAAACGTGCCAGCGTGGCTAAGCCACACCGTAAAAGAAGTGGTTAGAGGCCCGAAGGCGTCCGTCGAAACCCGCAAAGGCAGATCCTGCGCAGGGCAATCGAAAGGGGAATAAACTCTGGCACGTCACGTGGACGGGTACAATCAGGGAGGCTAAACACATGTGAAGAGAAACGAGCAAAAGGCACAAGGCAGATGGCCGGAGGGAGTCTGCGTCTGGACTTCCCAAAAGCTTTCCGCAGGGTCCCGCACCAAAGGCTCTTAGCAAAGCCGGCGGTCACGGGGTACGTCACGGGATCCGCTCCTGGCTTGATGGCTGGGGAGAGGAGACACAGGGTAGGAATAAACGGGCGGTTTTCAGACTGGGGAGCGGAGCCCAAACACATCCTATGATCCAGCAATCGGGGGGAAGGGGGGGAGGTAACCCTGTATCCCCCCCCCCCCACCACACACACGTTTCACAGGCTTCAGCGGCAGAGGTCGCTGAAGCCCCGTCCTAGTGCCCTGGCTCTGTGGTGACACACGTAAGCCGGCGACAATGGTACCAGCTCCGCTGGACGCCGGTGCCGTTCCTGTGACTTTGGTACAACCGAGCTACACTCCGGACGTTGCCGGTTACCAGCCTGCTCCTTGTACCTGCTGCTCTGAACAAACCGGTCTCCTGTCCGCCCCGCCTCGTCGTAGGAGGGGGCTGCTGCGTTCCCGCACCGTCTCTCCCCAATGTCTGTGCGTCGCTACTGGAGAACGCCGGGCGTTCTTGCACCTCCGCCCGGGTCAGGCGTGTGCTCCCGGCTAGCCAGTACCTAGTGTGGTGGGGTTTTGCCACGGCCCGGCCTACGCTGGTTCCCCGCCTTCGGGTCGCACTGTTAGTCACGCCCAGGGCTCCAGCGAGGCCGAAGCTGGGTGACGGAGCATCCAACTGGCAGGTGAATGTCAGTGTTGATAAACGCAGAGTAACGCACACCGGAAAACGCAATCCCAGCTCTGCACACACAGTGACGGGGTCTAAATTAGCTGTTCCCACTCGAGAGAGATCTTGGCGTCACTGTGGCGAGGTCTCTGAAAACACCCGCTCAGCGTGCAGCGGCCGTCAGAGTGAGCAGCACGTTGGGAACCGCTAGGGAAGGGCTAGAGAATAGGACAGAAAATATCATGTGGCCGCTGTGAATCCGCGGCACGGCCACACCTCGAATGCCACCTGCAGTTCTGGTCGCCCCGTCTTACAGAGAGATAAAAAACAGAGGCTTGGCAAAGGCCCCGAGAAGGGCCTCGCCGGCGAGGACGGCTACGGGGCGAGGAGGGATTGAGAAGCTGGGGATTGGAGACGAGCCGGCCACGGAGGGAGACGATAGAGGGTTGTGAACCCGGGGGGTGGCGCCCGGAGCCGTGTTATTAACCCGTCCCCGGAACCCGAGAACCGGGGGGCACCCACTGAAATGAAACCAGCCGCCGGAAGGATTTCCCCCCCCTCAGCCCCATTGCCTGCTGGGTAACACAGCCCCATTCCCCCCCCCCCTGCAGGCGCGTTGCCCCCCAGCCCCCGGGAGACCGAGCTGCTGCACTGGCTCTTCGGCTGCCCCTTGGAATCCGGAGACGTGGCCACCGAGTCCTTCCTGCGCCCGGCGCCCACCGACCTGCTGATGGAGATCGGGCCGCGGTGCGTCCCGGGGCTCAGCGGGGGGCGTCGTGCCCGGGGGGGGTGAAAAGGGGGCGCTGTGGGGCAGGGAGCAGGGTGGGGGGCTCATAGGGGGCGCTCTCCCCGGCAGACAGGGCTGCCCCAGGGCGGCGCTAGGGGGCGCTGTGGGGCAGGGAGCGGGGTGGGGGCTCATAGGGGGCGCTCTCCCCGGCAGACAGGGCTGCCCCAGGGCGGTGCTAGGGGGCGCTGTGGGGCAGGGAGCGGGGCGGGGGGCTCAGCAGGGGGCGCTTTCCCCCGGCAGACAGGGTTGCCCCAGGGCGGCACTGGGGGGCAGGGAGTGGGGCGGGACAGGGGCTCATGGGGGGCGCTCTCCCCCGGCAGACAGGGCTGGCACTAGGGGGCGCTGTGGGGCAGGGGGTGGGGGCTCAGCAGGGGGCGCTCTCCCCAGCAGACAGGGCTGCCCCAGGGCGGCGCTGTGGGGCAGGGTGCCAGGCCTAGGAGAGGGCGCCGTGGGGCGGGGGGGCAGCCGTGGGGCCCAGCACTGACCCCTCTCCCCTGGCGCAGGCTGAGCGTCTCCACGGCGTTCAGCACCAACGTGGTGTCGGTGTGCCGGGCCGCGGGGCTGGCCGGCGTGGGGCGGGTCGAGCGCTCCCACCGCTACCTGCTGCAGGTGAGGGGGCGCCGGGGACCCCGGGGGGATGGGCGGGGGGGGGAGGGAGATCCTGGGCTGCTGGCTGCCCCCCTCCCCGATGCCCAGATCTCCAGGTGGGGGGGGGGGCTCGGTCTGTCTGTCTCCCCTTTCTGCCCCCGGGGTGGGGAGTCCGTGTCCCCAGCCCCCCCCGCCTGTCCCCAGCGGGGAGGGGTGGGCGGCTGTGGAGGGGTGGGCGGGGGGGGGGAGACAGCGCCCCGCTCTGACCCCCCCCCCCCCCGGCAGTGCGCCCAGCGCCCCACGCCCGCCCAGGAGGCCGCCCTGGAGGCGGCGCTCAGCGACCGGATGACGGAGCAGCGCTACCGGGAGCCGATCCGCAGCTTCGCCGTGGCCGCCCGCCCGGCCCCCACCTGGCACGTGGACGTGCTGGGGGGGGGCCGCCCCGCGCTGGAGAGAGCCAGCCAGGAGCTGGGTACGGGGGGGGGGCAGGGCCTGCGGACGGGGCAGGGGTCTGGGGGCTGAGCACCAGGGCTACTGGGGGGGGGTATCATGGGAGTCAGGCTGGGGTCTGAGGCCCGGGGTTTGGGGGGGGGCTGGGTATGGCGGGGGGGTGGGGGTGTGTGGGGGGGGGAGACGGGCGCCTCGGGGTTGGGAGGGGGGCTGGGTATGGTGGGGGGGGGTGGGGACGTGTGTGTGGGGGGAGACGGGCGCCCCGGGGTTGGGAGGGGGGCTGGGTATGGCGGGGGGGTGGGGACGTGTGGGGGGGTACGGGTGCCCTGGGGATGGGGGGGGGCTGGGTATGGCGGGGGGGTGGGGATGTGTGGGGGGGGACGGGTGCCCTGGGGTTGCGGGGGGCTGGGTATGGCGGGGGGGTGGGGACGTGTGGGGGGGGAGACGGGCGCCCCGGGGTTTGGGAGGGGGGCTGGGTATGGCGGGGGAGTGGGGACGTGTGTGTGTGGGGGGGAGACGGGCGCCCCGGGGTTGGGAGGGGGGCTGGGTATGGCGGGGGGGTGGGGACGTGTGTGTGTGGGGGGGAGACGGGCGCCCCGGGGTTGGGAGGGGGGCTGTGGCTGACCCAATGTCCCCGGCAGCCCGGGTTCGGCCCCCCCCCCCGATGTCCTGTGGGGGGGGGTTCTGCCCACCACGGCGAGTGCTGGGGGTCAAAGGTCTGTGCCCCCCCCGCAGGCCTGGCCTTCGACGCCTGGGACCTGGATTTCTACACCGAGCTCTTCAGGGGCTTCGGGCGCAACCCGACCAGCGTGGAGTGTTTCGACCTGGCCCAGTCCAACAGGTACCGGCCCGGGGCCGGGGGGAGCCGGCCCCCCCTAGTGGGGCAGGCCCCCGCCCCGCTCCCCGCCCCCCTGAGCCAGCCAGTCCCCGCCCCGGGGCCGGGGGGGAGCCGGCGCCCCCCAGAGGGGACAGGCCCCTGCCCCACTCCCACCCCCCTGAGCCAGCCAGTCCCCGCCCTGGGGCCGGGGGGAGCCGGTGCCCCCCGGAGGGGACAGGCCCCTGCCCTATTCCCCGCCCCCCCTGAGCCAGCCAGTCCCCGCCCTGGGGCCGGGGGGAGCCGGTGCCCCCCGGAGGGGACCCGGCACCCCCTAGAGGGGACCGGCCCCTGCCCCATTCCCCGCCCCCCCGAGCCAGCCAGTCCCTGCCCCGGGGCCGGGGGGAGCCGGCGCCCCCGAGCGGGGCAGGTCCCCGCCCCATTCCCGGCCCCCCTGAGCCAGCCAGTCCCCGCCCTGCGGCCGGGGGGGAGCCGGCGCCCCCCAGAGGGGACCGGCCCCTGCCCCATTCCCTGCCCCCCTGAGCCAGCCCGTCCCCGCCCCGGGGCCGGGGGGGAGCCGGCGCCCCCCGGAGGGAAAGCCCCCCCCCCCGTGTGCATGTCTCACCCCCCCTCCCTGCCCCCCAGCGAGCACAGCCGACACTGGTTCTTCAAAGGGCGCCTCCTGGTGGACGGGAAGGAGGTGGCGGAGTCGCTGTTCGCGTCCATCATGCGCACCCAGGAGAGCAGCAACCCCAACAACGTCATCAAGTTCTCGGACAACAGCAGGTGCCTGCCTGGGACCCCCACCCGTGGGGCTGGGAGCGGGGCTCGAGCTGGCGGCCGGGGCTGGATTCAAACTCTCTCTTCCTCTGGGCTAGGGATGGGGGGGGGGGCTCGGTGGCTGGGATCCCCATGGGGCAGGGATGGCTGGGGGGCTCCGTGGCTGGGATGCTCTCCCCCCACCCCCATGGGGCAGGGATGGCTGGGGGGGCTCTGTGGCTGGGATCCCCATGGGGCAGGGATGGCTGGGGGGGCTCTGTGGCTGGGATCCCCGTGGGGCAGGGATGGCTGGGGGGCTCGGGGGCTGGGATGCTCCCCCCCCACGCCCATGGGGCAGGGATGGGGTGGGGCTCGGGGGCTGGGATGCTCTCCCCCCGCCCCCATGGGGCAGGGATGGCTGGGGGGGCTCTGTGGCTGGGATCCCCATGGGGCAGGGATGGCTGGGGGGGCTCTGTGGCTGGGATCCCCATGGGGCAGGGATGGGGTGGGGCTCTGTGGCTGGGATCCCCATGGGGCAAGGATGGCTGGGGGGCTGGGGGGCTCCCCCCCACGCCCATGGGGCAGGGATGGGGTGGGGCTCGGTGGCTGGGGTGCTCTCCCCCCGCCCCCATGGGGCAGGGATGGCTGGGGGGCCTCTGTGGCTGGGATCCCCATGGGGCAGGGATGGCTGGGGGGCTCGGGGGCTGGGATGCTCCCCCCCCACGCCCATGGGGCAGGGATGGGGTGGGGCTCGGGGGCTGGGATCCCCATGGGGCAGGGTATGGCTGTGGGGGTTCGGTGGCTGATGGCCGTGGCCGGTTCTCTGCCCCCCAGTGCCATCCAGGGCAGGGCCGTGTGGGCCCTGTGGCCCTGCGACCCCTCCCGCCCCAGCCCCTTCGAGAAGAGACGGTCGACCCGGCACGTCATCTTCACTGCCGAGACCCACAACTTCCCCACGGGTCAGTGCGGGGGGCCGGGGACGAGCTGTGTGGCCGTGGGGGTGCGGCCGGGGGGGGTGGGCTGGGGGGGTGGCCGGGGGGACCCTGGGGGAAAGCCGGGGCGGGGCGGAGGGTGAGGGGATGTCCGTGGGGCAGGGGGGTGGCCGGGGGGACCCTGGGGGAAAGCCGGGGTGGGGGGGAGGGTGAGGGGATGTCCGTGGGGCGGGGGGGTGGCAGGGGAGACCCTGGGGGAAATCCGGGGCGGGGGTGAGGGTGAGGGGATGTCCGTGGGGCAGGGGGCTGGGGGGGTGGCTGGGGGGACCCTGGGGGAAAGCCGGGGCGGGGGAGGGTGAGGGGATGTCCATGGGGCAGGGGGCTGGGGGGACCCTGGGGGAAAGCCGGGGAGGGTGAGGGGATGTCCGTGGGGCAGGGGGCTGGGGGGACCCTGGGGGAAAGCCGGGGAGGGGGACGGGATGTCCGTGGGGCAGGTGTCTGGGGGGGTGGCCGGGGAGACCCTGGGGGAAATCCGGGGCGGGGGGGAGGGTGAGGGGATGTCCGTGGGGCAGGGGGCTGGGGGGACCCTGGGGGAAAGCCGGGGAGGGTGAGGGGATGTCCGTGGGGCAGGGGGCTGGGGGGGTGGCTGGGGGGACCCTGGGGGAAAGCCGGGGCGGGGGAGGGTGAGGGGATGTCTGTGGGGCAGGGGGCTGGGGGGGGTGTTTTGGGGGCACCCGGGAGGGGCGTCCGCTCGCACTCACCCCCGGCTGCCCCCCCAGGGGTGGCCCCCTTCAGCGGCGCCGCGACGGGGACGGGCGGGCGGATCCGGGACGTGCAGTGCACGGGGCGCGGGGCCCACGTCATCGCCGGCACGGCCGGGTACGGCTTCGGGAACCTGCACATCCCTGGTGAGAGCGGGGGGGCCCCTGCCCCCCAGCCGCAGCCCCCGGGACACTCCCCCGTGGGCCTGGGACCCTCCACGCCCCCCCGGGGACCCCCCTTGACCTCGTCTTTACACCCCGACTTCTCCTGCCCGGTGGGTGTCCGGAGGAAACGGCTCCTGGAGCTGGCTCGGCCCCCCCCCCCCTTACCCTGCCCCCCGAGGGCTGCGACCGGAGCTGCGGGGGGGTGGGGACAGGCTGGGTTTCTCCTCCCCACCTGCCGGCCCCGTGGGGCGCTGCCTGCTGGGCTCCCGCTCCGGCCCCGGTCCCAGGCCGGCCGCCGTGGGGTGGGGCCCCCCGGCACCCCCTGACCATCTCTCCCTGCCCCCAGGCTACCCTCTGCCCTGGGAGGACCCGGCCTTGCCGTACCCCCAGAACTACGCCCACCCCCTGCAGGTGGCGCTCCGGGCCAGCGACGGCGCCTCCGACTACGGCAATAAATTCGGGGAACCGGTCCTGGCCGGTGAGTGTTGGGGGGGGGCCGGTTTGGGGGCGGGGGGCCCACCCCGGCGGGCGGGGGCTGAGCCGCGTCTTCACAGGGTGTGCGCCCCCCTGTCGGCTGCGGGGTCCGGTCTGTCTCGGGGGGCGGGGATGCGCCCGGCTCTGGGGTGGAGCGGGGTGGGGGCCATGTCGAGGGCCGGGGGGCCCCGTGGGGAGGGGCGGAGGGGGGCGTCTCTGCTCTAACCCCCCCCCCCCCCGTCTCGGGCAGGGTTCGCCCGTTCCTTCGGCCAGCGGCTCCCCGACGGGCGGCGCCGCGAGTGGATCAAGCCCATCATGTTCAGCGGGGGGATCGGCGCCATGGAGGCCAGTCACGTGCGCAAGGAGCCCCCCGAGCCCGGTGAGCCCCCCCCCAACCCCCCTCCCCCACCCCCGCCGCTCCCCCCCGTGGGGCTGGGGGGGGGTCTGACTCTTCGCTCTCCCTCCAGGGATGCAGGTGGTGAAAGTGGGGGGCCCCGTGTACCGGATCGGAGTCGGGGGGAGCTCAGCCTCCTCCATCAAGGTGAGTGAGGGGGGGAGCTGGGGGGCAGGGACGGGGGGTTTCCTGTGGGGGGGGGTCAGCCCCCACCCACTGCCTGTACTGCGCCCCCTACCTCCCCTCCCCGGGGCACCCCACCCCCTCACTGCCCCCATTCAGCCCTGCCCCCAAGTCGCCCCCTCCCCTCCCGCCTGCCCCCCTCAGCCCCGGCCCTGTGTTACCCCCACCCGCTACATCCCCCCCCCCACAGTGGGGCCCACGCAGCCCTCGCCCCCCGTGTCTGCAGTGGGGCCTGCCTCCGTGACCCCCCAGGATCCCCCCACCTCCCTGACGAAGCCCAAAGTCCTCTGTGCCCAGCGCTGCCTGGCCAGTGGCCCCCCGTGCCCCCCCCCCCGGCCGGAGAGCAGGGGGCTGCTGGGGTGACCCCCGCCCCACCCAGAAGCAGGGGGACGGCCCCGGCGAGCTGGATTTGGGGGGGCTGGGGGTGTAACGGAAGGTTTGTGTCGGGTGACCCCCCCCCGTCTCCCCCCAGGTGCAGGGGGACAATGCCAGCGAGCTGGATTTCGGGGGGGCTGGGGGTGTAACAAGGTTTGTGTCGGGTGACCCCCCCGTCTCCCCCCAGGTGCAGGGGGACGGCCCCGGCGAGCTGGATTTGGGGGGGCTGGGGGGGTGGGGGTGTAACGGAAGGTTTGTGTCGGGTGACCCCCCGTCTCCCCCCAGGTGCAGGGGGACGGCCCCGGCGAGCAGGATTTGGGGGGGTGGGGGTGTAACGGAAGGTTTGTGTCGGGTGACCCCCCCGTCTCCCCCCAGGTGCAGGGGGACAACGCCAGCGAGCTGGATTTGGGGGGGCTGGGGGTGTAACGGAAAGTTTGTGTCGGGTGACCCCCCCCGTCTCCCCCCAGGTGCAGGGGGACAACGCCAGCGAGCTGGATTTGGGGGGGCTGGGGGGGTGGGGGTGTAACAAGGTTTGTGTCGGGTGACCCCCCCCGTCTCCCCCCAGGTGCAGGGGGACAACGCCAGCGAGCTGGATTTCGGGGCGGTGCAGCGGGGGGACCCCGAGATGGAGCAGAAGATGAACCGGGTGCTGCGGGGCTGCGTGGAGAGCGGGGAGGCCAACCCCGTCTGCAGCCTCCACGACCAGGGGGCCGGGGGCAACGGTGAGGGGGGGGGCAGGGCCGGGGGTGGGGGGGGGCCGGTGCCCCCGCCGTGGGTGACTCTTCCTGCCCCGCCCTCCAGGGAACGTGCTGAAGGAGCTGAGTGACCCAGCCGGGGCCGTGATCTACGCCAGCCGCTTCCAGGTGTGTGGGGACTCCTGCCCCCTCTCCCCCCATGGCAGTGACTCCCAGGGGTGTGGGGACCCCCTGCCCCCTCTCCCCCCATGGCAGCCGCTCCCACGGGGGTGGGGACCCCCTGCCCCCCATGCCAGCCGCTTCCAGGTGTGTGGGGACCCCCTGCCCCCTCTCCCCCCATGGCAGCCGCTCCCACGGGTGTGGGGACCCCTCGTCTCCCCCATGCCAGCTGCTCCCACGGGTGTGGGGACCCCTCGTCTCCCCCATGCCAGCTGCTCCCACGGGTGTGGGGACCCCCTGCCCCCCATGCCAGCCGCTTCCAGGTGTGTGGGGACCCCCTGCCCCCTCTCCCCCCCCATGGCAGCCGCTCCCACGGGTGTGGGGACCCCCTCTCCCCCCATAGCAGCTGCTCCCACGGGTGTGGGGACCCCTCGTCTCCCCCAAGCCAGCTGCTCCCACGGGTGTGGGGACCCCCTGCCCCCTCTCCCTTCAAGCCAGCCGCTCCCACGGGTGTGGGGACCCCCTGCCCCCTCTCCCATCAAGCCAGCCGCTCCCACGGGTGTGGGGACCCCCTGCCCCTCTCTCCCCCCATGCCAGCCGCTCCCACGGGTGTGGGGACCCCCTGCCCCCTCTCCCCCCAAGCCAGCCGCTCCCACGGGTGTGGGGACCCCTCGTCTCCCCCATGCCAGCCACTTCCAGGTGTGTGGGGACCCCCTGCCCCCTCTCCCCCCATGCCAGCTGCTCCCACGGGTGTGGGGACCCCTCGTCTCCCCCAAGCCAGCCGCTCCCACGGGGGTGGGGACCCCCTGCCCCCTCTCTCCCCATGGCAGCCGCTCCCAGGGGTGTGGGGACCCCCTGCCCCCTCTCCCCCCATGGCAGCTGCTCCCACGGGTGTGGGGACCCCCTGCCCCCCATGCCAGCCGCTTCCAGGTGTGTGGGGACCCCCTGCCCCCTCTCCCCCCAAGCCAGCCGCTCCCAGGGGTGTGGGGACCCCTCGTCTCCCCCAAGCCAGCCGCTCCCAGGGGTGTGGGGACCCCCTGCCCCCTCTCCCCCCAAGCCAGCCGCTCCCAGGGGTGTGGGGACCCCCTGCCCCTCTCTCCCCCCCTGCCAGCTGCTCCCACGGGTGTGGGGACCCCTCGTCTCCCCCATGCCAGCTGCTCCCACGGGTGTGGGGACCCCCTGCCCCCCAAGCCAGCCGCTTCCAGGGGTGTGGGGACCCCCTGCCCCCTCTCCCCCCCTGCCAGCTGCTCCCACGGGTGTGGGGACCCCCTGCCCCTCATGCCAGTGACTCCCAGGTGTGAGGGGACCCCCTGCCCCTCGGCCCCCCCCTGCCAGCTGCTCCCAGGGGTCTGGGGACCCCCTGCCCCCCATGCCAGTGACTCCCAGGTGTGAGGGGACCCCCTGCCTCTCGGCCCCCCCCCGCCAGCTGCTCCCAGGGGTGTGGGTCTGTCCCCGTTTCAGGGTACCTGGGCGTGACCCCATGGCTAGGGGTGGGGCTGCAACCCCCCCCCCCCCCCAATCTCCCAGGACAGGACTCTCCCCTCTCAGAGGCTGAGCCCAGCTGTAGCCCCCCGTCCCCAGGGTTCGGTTCTGGGGAGCTGTGGGGCCCCAGCAGGGCTCCGGTGTGGGGCTCCCGGCCCCCAGCCGGCGGCTCCAGGGCGTGTGGGACCCCGGGTTTCCCCCCGGCCCCTCCTGGGGGGGCTGGGACCCCGATCCCGCCCCCCAACCTCCCTGACCCCCGCGTGCCCCGCAGCTGGGGGACCCCACGCTGAGCGTGCTGGAGATCTGGGGGGCCGAGTACCAGGAGTCCAACGCCCTCCTGCTGCGGCCCGCCGACGCCGAGCGGCTGGGGCGCCTGGGCCGGCGCGAGCGCTGCCCCGTGGACGTCGTGGGCACCGTCACCGGGGACGGCCGGGTACGGGGGGCGCCGGGGGGGGGGTTGGGGGGTCTGGGGGCGGGGGGGGGCTGGCTGGCACTGGTGGGGGGTCGGTTCTGGCCGGGCCTGATGGGGTTCGGGGGGGAGCTCATGGGGGGGGACAGGGCCTCAGGGCTCCGTGGGGGGGACTAACGGGAGAACCCCCCCCCCCGTTGGAGAACCCGTGGCTCCCTCGGGATACTTGGGGGGCGGCTGGCTCTGATGCGTCGCCGTGGGGCAGCAGCGTCCCTACGGGGCTGGGGGTGGGGCGCTAACCGCCAGGGCCCCCCAGCGCTCCGGGGCGTAGGCTGGGGGCTGTGACTCGTCACTGACCCCCGCCCCCCCCAGATTGTGCTGGTGGACGACCTGGAGGCCCCGGTGACGGACGTGGGGCCGGGGAAGCCCAATGGGAAGAGGACGCCGGTCGACCTGCAGCTGGAGACGGTGCTGGGCCGCATGCCACGAAAGGTACCGGGGGGGGGCCCACAGATCCCCCCCCCCCGCCTGCCCCCCACGGCGCCCCCTGCTGGGAGGGGCCGGGGCTGGAGCTCCCCCCACGGGCAGTGCCCCCCCGCCTGCCCCCCACGGCGCCCCCTGCTGGGAGGGGCCGGGGCTGGAGCTCCCCCCATGGGCAGTGCCCCCACCCTGCCCCCCACGGCGCCCCCTGCTGGGAGAGGCCGGGGCTGGAGCTCCCCCCACGGGCAGTGCCCCCCTGCCCCCCATGGCGCCCCCTGCTGGGAGGGGCCGGGGCTGGAGCTCCCCCCACGGGCAGTGCCCCCTGCCTGCCCCCCACGGCGCCCCCTGCTGGGAGGGGCCGGGGCTGGAGCTCCCCCCATGGGCAGTGCCCCCACCCTGCCCCCCACGGCGCCCCCTGCTGGGAGAGGCCGGGGCTGGAGCTCCCCCCACGGGCAGTGCCCCCCTGCCCCCCATGGCGCCCCCTGCTGGGAGGGGCCGGGGCTGGAGCTCCCCCCACGGGCAGTGCCCCCTGCCTGCCCCCCACGGCGCCCCCTGCTGGGAGGGGCCGGGGCTGGAGCTCCCCCCAAGGGCAGTGCCCCCACCCTGCCCCCCACGGCGCCCCCTGCTGGGAGAGGCCGGGGCTGGAGCTCCCCCCCCGGGCAGTGCCCCCCTGCCCCCCACGGCGCCCCCTGCTGGGAGGGGCCGGGGCTGGAGCTCCCCCCACGGGCAGTGCCCCCTGCCTGCCCCCCACGGCGCCCCCTGCTGGGAGGGGCCGGGGCTGGAGCTCCCCCCATGGGCAGTGCCCCCACCCTGCCCCCCACGGCGCCCCCTGCTGGGAGAGGCCGGGGCTGGAGCTCCCCCCACGGGCAGTGCCCCCCTGCCCCCCATGGCGCCCCCTGCTGGGAGGGGCCGGGGCTGGAGCTCCCCCCACGGGCAGTGCCCCCTGCCTGCCCCCCACGGCGCCCCCTGCTGGGAGGGGCCGGGGCTGGAGCTCCCCCCACGGCAGTGCCCCCAACCTGCCCCCCACGGCGCCCCCTGCTGGGAGAGGCCGGGGCTGGAGCTCCCCCCCCGGCAGTGCCCCCAACCTGCCCCCCACGGCGCCCCCTGCTGGGAGAGGCCGGGGCTGGAGCTCCCCCCACGGCAGTGCCCCCACCCTGCCCCCCACGGCGCCCCCTGCTGGGAGGGGCCGGGGCTGGAGCTCCCCCCACGGGCAGTGCCCCCACCCTGCCCCCCACGGCGCCCCCTGCTGGGAGAGGCCGGGGCTGGAGCTCCCCCCACGGGCAGTGCCCCCCTGCCTGCCCCCCCACGGCGCCCCCTGCTGGGAGGGGCCGGGGCTGGAGCTCCCCCCTCGGGCAGTGCCCCCCCCACGGCGCCCCCTGCTGGTTTAACTCACGACTGTCCCGTCTTTTCTCCAGGAATTTGTCCTGTCCCGCCAGCGCCCCGCCCTGCGCCCCCTGCGCCTGCCGCCCGGGCTGAGTGTGGGGGACGCCCTGGAGCGGGTCCTGCGGCTGCCGGCCGTGGCCAGCAAACGCTACCTGACCAATAAGGTACCTGCCCCCGCCCCCCCCCCAGGGCCTGACCCTGTCCCCGCCGGCGGGGTTAGGGCCGCGTGCCCCCGGGGCGGCAGCAGCACCCCCTGACCCTGTCAGGCGGGGACACAGCAGGGTTATCGCTCGACAGGATCCCAGCCTAGGGCAGAGCCTCGTTAGCACCCAAATCAGGGGCTTCCAGCCAAGTCCTGCTTGGGGGAGGGGAGCCCAGAGCCAGGGGTGGTCCCCCCCCCCCCCCTGCGCCCCAAGCCAGCCGAGACTGACCCCTTCCAGCTGCCCGGCCCGTTGCTCCTCCTCCGGCCAGAGTCACCCGGTCGCACCCCCCGTCCGGGGTCTCGGGTTCCCAGGGAGCGGCCACAGCATCCCCGAAAAGGCACCTAGCCCCTGGTGCGGCGCGCAGGGAAACTGAGGCACGCACAGCGTCCATGCAGAACAGGGAGGCTCCGGTACAGCGCAACGAGGGAGGGTCCCCACTGCCTCCCACCCGGCCCCTCCCCGACCCGTGTCTCTGCTGTCGTCCCGTGGGGGGGTAGTGCCCCCCAGCCCCCCCCAGGAGGGGTCCTGCCGCCCTGAGCCGTGTCCCTGTGGCCCCTGTGGCAGGTGGACCGGTCGGTGACGGGGCTGGTGGCCCAGCAGCAGTGCGTGGGGCCCCTGCACACCCCCCTGGCCGACGTGGCCGTGGTGGCCCTGTCCCCCTTCGAGAGGGTGGGGGCGGCCACGGCCCTCGGGGAGCAGCCGCTCAAGGGGCTGGTGGACCCGGCCGCGGGGGCCCGGCTGGCCGTGGGGGAGGCGCTCACCAACCTGGTCTTCGCCCGCGTCACCGACCTGCGGGTGAGTCGCCCTGTGGGCCGTGCGGGGGGGGGGGGCTGCTGGGGGGGGGGAGGTTGGGGTGCTGGGGGGTGTCTGCTTGGGGAGGGGCTGGTCTGGGTCTGACATTCCCCCCCCCCGTGGCTAATCCTCCTGTGCCCCCCCAGGACGTGACGTGCAGCGGGAACTGGAGGTGGGGGCCATGGAGCTGGGGCTGTGGGGCAGGGCGGGGGGGGCTGTGGGGCCGGGCGGGGGGCTGGGGGGCTGGACGGACCCCGTGGCTGACCCCCCCCCCGCCCCCCAGGATGTGACGTGCAGCGGGAACTGGAGGTGGGGGCCATGGAGGTGGGGCTGTGGGGCAGGGCGGGGGGGGCTGTGGGGCCGGGCGGGGGGCTGGGGGGCTGGACGGACCCCGTGGCTGACCCCCCCCCCGCCCCCCAGGACGTGAAGTGCAGCGGGAACTGGATGTGGGCGGCCAAGCAGGCGGGCGAGGGGGCGGCGCTGGTGGAGGCCTGTGGGGCCATGTGCGAGGTCATGGCCCAGCTGGGGGTCGCCGTGGACGGGGGCAAGGACTCGCTCAGCATGGCGGCCCGCGTGGGCACGGACGTCGTCATGGCGCCCGGTGAGTGTGGGGTGGGCCCCCTCCCTCCCCGGGCCCCCCTCCCTCGGCCCGTGGCGGCCGCGTGACCTCTCCGCGCGCAGCGTGTGTGTCCGTGGGGAAACTGAGGCACGCCGCCCGCTGCCTCATCTCCCACAAACCCCCCACTGCAGCCAGTCCTCACGCCCCCCCATCCGCCCCCCAACCGGCCCCCGATTCGTCCCCCCGGAGCCCCCCAGCCTGGCCCCCCAGCCTGCCTCCTTCCCGTCCCCACTGACCCCCCGTCCCTTCTCCCCACAGGGACGCTGGTCGTCTCCGCCTACGCCGTGTGTCCCGACATCACGGCCACCGTCACGCCCGACCTCAAGTGCCCCGACGGCAAAGGTGAGGGGCAGGGGGGCGGGGAGTGGGGCAGGGGCCTGTCCCCTCTAGGGGGGCGCCGGCTCCCCCCCGGCCCCAGGGCAGGGCCTGGCTGGCTCAGGGGGGCGGGGAATGGGGCAGGGGCCTGTCCCCTCTGGGGGGCGCCGGCTCCCCCCCAGCCCCGGGGCGGGGACTGGCTGGCTCAGGGGGGCGGGGAATGGGGCGGGGCCTGGCTGGCTCAGGGGGGCAGGGAATGGGGCGGGGCCTGGCTGGCTCCGGGGGGCAGGGAACGGGGCAGGGCCTGGCTGGCTCAGGGGGGCGGGAACGGGGCAGGGACCGGCTGGCTCAGGGGGGCGGGGAACGGGGCAGGGCCTGGCTGGCTCAGGGGGGCGGGGAATGGGGCGGGGACCGGCTGGCTCGGGGGGGGGCGGGGAATGGGGCAGGGACTGGCTGGCTCAGGGGGGCAGGGAATGGGGCAGGGCCTGGCTGGCTCAGGGGGGCAGGGAATGGGGCAGGGACCGGCTGGCTCAGGGGGGCGGGGAATGGGGCAGGGACTGGCTGGCTCCGGGGGGCGGGGAAGGGGGCGGGGACCGGCTGGCTCAGGGGGGCAGGGAATGGGGCAGGGACTGGCTGGCTCAGGGGGGCAGGGAATGGGGCAGGGACCGGCTGGCTCAGGGGGGCAGGGAATGGGGCAGGGACTGGCTGGCTCAGGGGGGCGGGGAATGGGGCAGGGCCTGGCTGGCTCCGGGGGGCGGGGAATGGGGCAGGGCCTGGCTGGCTCAGGGGGGCAGGGAATGGGGCAGGGCCTGGCTGACTCAGGGGGGCAGGGAATGGGGCAGGGCCTGGCTGGCTCCGGGGGGCAGGGAACGGGGCGGGGACTGGCTGGCTCCGGGGGGCGGGGAATGGGGCGGGGACCTGCCCCGCTCGGGGACCCCGGCGTCCGGCTCTGCCCCGTCTCTCTCGCCCTGCAGGGGCCCTGCTGTACGTGGGGCTGGGCCCGGAGCGGCACCGGCTGGGGGGCAGCGCCCTGGCTCAGTGCTACGCCCAGCTGGGCGATCGCTGCCCCGACCTGGAGAGCCCGGGGGCCCTGGCGGCCGCCTTCCGCCTCACCCAGCGCCTGCTGCAAGGTGGGTGTGTGGGGGGGGGGGTCCGTCCGTCCCTGCTGGGGGCACGGGCCCTGCTCTCGGGGCGTGGGGGGGAGCTGGGGGGGTGCCCCTGGGGCTGGGGGGAGGGGCTGGGGGTGCAGTGAAGCTGGGGGGGAGTTGGGGGGCTGGGGGGGTCCCCAGGGTCTATGGGGGGCGCAGTGAAGCTGGGGGGGGGTGGGGGGAGATGGGGGGCTGGGGGGTCCCCAGGTCTGAGGGGGCGCAGTGAAGCTGGGGGGGGTTGGGGGGCTGGGGGGTCCCCAGGTCTGAGGGGGCGCAGTGAAGCTGGGGGGAGTTGGGGGGCTGGGGGGGTCCCCAGGTCTGAGGGGGGCGCAGTGAAGCTGGGGGGCTGGGGGGACCTGTCCCACCCGGTGCTGCCCCCCCAGAGTCGGTGCTGAGTGCGGGGCACGACGTGAGCGACGGGGGGCTGGTGACCTGCCTGCTGGAAATGGCCTTCGCCGGGAACTGCGGCCTGCAGGCCGAGCTGGTGGCACCCGGAGCCAGCGGTGAGTGGGGGGCCCTGCCCCGAACCCCCCAGCCTGGGGGTAACTGGGGGGCCTCGCCCTGAACCCCCGTCCCGAGCCCCCCAGCCCAGCAGGGAATGGAAACCCCCCTCCCTGAACCCCCCTCCCTGAACCCCCCGCCCTGAGCCCCCCGTCCTGAACCTCCGTCCCGAGCCCCCCCCCAGCCCGGCGGGGAATGGAAACCCCCCTCCCTGAACCCCCACCCTGAGCCCCCCCCAGAGGTGAGAGCTGGGACCCCTCCCCCACACGGCCAACCTCACCGACCCCCTCACACGAGCCCCCCCCAGCTCCCCCCCCCCAGCTGACCCCCCCCTGCCCCCCAGCCCTGGAGGTGCTGTTTGCCGAGGAGCTGGGCCTGGTGCTGGAGGTGCCCGGCGCGGTGGCGGGAGACGTCTGCAGACGGTACGAGGAGGCCGGAGTGCGGTGCCTGCCCATCGGGCACACGGGCCCCCAGGGCCCCCAGGCCATGGTGAGTGGGGCTGCGGGTCGGGAGTGAGGGGCACCGGCAGAGCTGGGGGAGCCCGGGGGGCTGTGGGTCGGGAGTGAGGGGTACCCCAGAGCTGGGGGGAGCCCAAGGGGCTGCGGGTCAGGAGTGAGGGGCACCGGCAGAGCTGGGGGGAGCCCGGGGGGCTGCGGGTCGGGAGTGAGGGGCACCGGCAGAGCAGGGGGGAGCCCGGGGGGCTGCGGGTCGGGAGTGAGGGGCACCGGCAGAGCTGGGGGAGCCCGGGGGGCTGCGGGTCGGGAGTGAGGGGCACTGGCAGAGCTGGGGGAGCCCGGGGGGCTGCGGGTGGGAGGCACGGGCCCCGGCAGAGCGGGGGGGAGCCCGGGGGGCTGCGGGTCGGGAGTGAGGGGCACTGGCAGAGCTGGGGGAGCCCGGGGGGCTGCGGGTCGGGAGTGAGGGGCACCGGCAGAGCAGGGGGAGCCAGGGGGGCTGCGGGTCGGGAGTGAGGGGCACCGGCAGAGCTGGGGGAGCCCGGGGGGCTGCGGGTCGGGAGTGAGGGGCACCGGCAGAGCCGGGGGAGCCCGGGGGGCTGCGGGTCGGGAGTGAGGGGCACCGGCAGAGCCGGGGGAGCCCGGGGGGCTGCGGGTCGGGAGTGAGGGGCACCGGCAGAGCTGGGGGAGCCCGGGGGGCTGTGGGTCGGGAGTGAGGGGCACCGGCAGAGCCGGGGGGAGCCCGGGGGGCTGTGGGTCGGGAGTGAGGGGCACCGGCCGACGCCCCTGCGTGCCCCCCAGGTGCGGCTGCGGGTGAACGGCCAGGAGGAGCTGGCGCGCCCCGTGGGGGAGCTCCGGGCCCTCTGGGAGGCCACCAGTTTCCAGCTGGAGCGGCTGCAGGCGTCGCCCCACTGCGTGGAGCAGGAGGAGAGGGGCCTGGCGCGGCGCGTGGGCCCCACCTTCACCCTGACCTTCGACCCCGAGGTCAAGCCCCCGCTGCTGCGCCAGATGGGTGAGGGCCGGGGCCCCTGGGGGGGGGGAGGGGGCGTCCCCGGGTCCCGGCGGGGGGAGGGGGCATCCCCAGGTCCCGGCGGGGGGAGGGGGCAGCCCCAGGTCTCAGTGTGGGGGGCGGGGGCCTCTCCCCGGGGGGGCACCGAACCCAGCCGACCCCGGTCTCTAACCCCCCCTCTGCCCCCAGCCCAGCCTGGCCCGCGCGTGGCCGTCCTGCGGGAGGAAGGCAGCAACGGGGACCGCGAGATGGTGGCAGCTTTCGTCATGGCGGGGTTCCAGGTGAGACCCCCCCCCCCCCCGAACCCTGGAGTCCTGCCCCCCCCCACACACCCCCGCCGCTCTAACCACTAGCCCCCGCTCCCCTCTCCCCCCAGGCCTGGGACGTGACCATGCAGGACCTGTGCGCGGGGGAGGTGACTCTGGAGTCGTTCCGGGGCCTGGCCTTCGTGGGGGGCTTCAGCTACGCGGACGTCCTGGGGTCTGCCAAAGGTGAGACCCCCGAGCCGGCGTGTCCCCCCCCCATCCCCCCCCGAGCCGGCGTGTCCCCCTCCCTCCCCCCCTCGCCGGCGTGTCCCCCCCCTCCCCCCCGAGCCAGTGTCCCCCCTCTAGCTCTGAGCCGGCCTGTCGCTGCCCTCGGAGGCTGGATGGGAGCCGGTGGCCCCAGAAGGGAAAGGCCCCAGGCCCCATCTCCCCCCCCCCCCGGTGACTGACCCCCCCCCCTCCCGTGTCCCTCCCTGGCTCCAGGCTGGGCAGCTTCGGTGACCTTCAACCCCCGGGCCCGGGCCGAGCTGGAGGCGTTTCGCCGGCGCCGGGACACGTTCAGCCTGGGCGTCTGCAACGGCTGCCAGCTGATGGCGCTGCTGGGCTGGGTGGGGGGCGAGAGCCCCCGGAGCGACGCCGCGGGTGAGTGGGGCTGGGGGGGTTGGGAGGGCAGGGGGGTGTCGGGGGGTATCGGCTGGGGGGTGTTTCCAGGGCAGGGCTCACTCTCCGTCCGTCTGGCCGCAGATGGGGCCGCCCGCCCCGGGGTGCTGCTGGCCCCCAACGACTCGGGCCGGTTCGAGTCGCGTTTCGTGGCGGTGGCCGTCGAGGAGAGCTCGGCGGTGATGCTGCGGGGCATGGCCGGCTCCACCCTGGGCATCTGGGTGGCACATGGAGAAGGTAACGGCTCTGCCAGGGCTGGGGGCGGCTGGCTCCACCCCTGGATACACACCCCCCGCGCCCCACCCCAGAGCTGGCCGCATCTCAGCGCTGGGCGAGGGATCCCCGTATACACAGCCCCCGCGCCCCACCCCAGAGCTGGCTGCATCTCAGCACCGGGCGAGGGGTCCCCGTATACACCGCCTCTGTGTCCCACCCCAGAGCTGGCCGCATCTCGGCACCGGGCGACGGGTCCCCGTATGCACAGCCCCCGCGCCCCACCCCAGAGCTGGCCCCATCTCAGCGCCGGGCGAGGGGTCCCCGTATACACAGCCCCCGCGCCCCACCCCAGAGCTGGCCGCATCTCGGCACCGGGCGACGGGTCCCCGTATGCACAGCCCCCGCGCCCCACCCCAGAGCTGGCCCCATCTCAGCGCCGGGCGAGGGGTCCCCGTATACACAGCCCCCGCGCCCCACCCCAGAGCTGGCCGCATCTCGGCACCGGGCGAGGGGTCCCCGTATACACAGCCCCCGCGCCCCACCCCAGAGCTGGCCGCATCTCAGCACCGGGCGAGGGGTCCCCGTGTACACAGCCCCCGCGCCCCACCCCAGAGCTGGCCGCATCTCAGCGCCGGGCGAGGGGTCCCCGTATACACAGCCCCCGCGCCCCACCCCAGAGCTGGCCGCATCTCGGCACCGGGCGACGGGTCCCCGTATACACAGCCCCCGCGCCCCACCCCAGAGCTGGCTGCATCTCAGCGCCGGGCGAGGGGTCCCCGTATACACAGCCCCCGCGCCCCACCCCAGAGCTGGCCGCATCTCAGCTCTGGGCGAGGGGTCCCCGTGTACACAGCCCCCGCGCCCCACCCCAGAGCTGGCTGCATCTCAGCACCGGGCGAGGGGTCCCCGTGTACACAGCCCCCGCGCCCCACTCTATTTCACAAATATGAAGGGCCTGTACCGCGGTCTGCCCGGCTCACCCCCTCCTTTCCCCGCCCCAGGTCGCATGCGGTTCCGCTCCCCCGAGGTGCTGGCTGCCGTGACGTCGGGGCACCTGGCCCCGCTGCGCTACGCGGACGACCAGGGCCAGCCCACCCAGCAGTACCCCCTGAACCCCAACGGCTCCCCGCTGGGCGTCGCCGCGCTCTGCTCGCCCGACGGCCGCCACCTGGCCATGATGCCGCACCCCGAGCGCTGCGTCCTGCCCTGGCAGTGGGCCTGGGTGCCGCCCGCCTGGCGCCAAACCATGGAGGTCTCGCCCTGGCTGCGCCTCTTCCAGAACGCCTGCGAGTGGTGCCTGCGCCAGCCCTGCGACGGCGCCGCCCGGGGCAGCCAGCCGAGGGCTCTCAGTGCGGGGGGACCGCAGACCAAGCGGGGCAGGGCAGCCCGAGACGCTGGGGATTGTTCCAACACTTCGATTTAGCAACCGGCACGAAACAGCCTCTGTGTTACCTCACTGCTCCCTTAGAGTCCAAACCCGCAGCTCCCTTCAGTGCCAGACACACACGGCAGAGACGACGACGGTTCCTGAACATCTTCTCTCATCGTACAATAGAAAAGGTTCTTCCAATCAGCCGCACACCCAGGTCCCGTTATAACTTAGATCTCCCCCCAAACACCCGCTACAGCCAGTTCTGAGTAACTCAGCTAAGATTTATTAAGAAAGAAAAGCGAGAGAGTGCTGGTTAAAAGATCAATCTACAGCCAGACTTGAATTCAATTCAGACACGGCAGGGATGAGCTTGTAGTTGCCAAAAGTCCTTTTAGAAATAGTCCAGAGGTTACAGTCCCATGTCCGTATTCAGGGCGGCTCCAGCCAGTGACTGGGGATCTCAATCCTTGGGGCTTAAGGAACCCAAAGCAGATCGGAGATGAAGCAGGATCGTGTCCCAGGTTCTCATACGTTTCCAGCAGCCTCTCCCCCGGCTTAACTCCTTCTCCCAAACAGCCTGGCCATTAGCACAGGGGAATTTAGCCATTCAACAGTTCAGATCCAGGTGACCCCAACCTTCCGAGAGACACAGAGACAATAATACTATTGCACTCAGGTATCATTAGAAATGTTAATGTTCCTTTTTCCATCTTTGAATCAGAGCTCTAGCAACAGCCAAGCCTTGTTTGCTGCCATCCCAAGCCCTGAGCAAACGTCCCCCCTTCCACCTCTACCAATGCGGCTGCATTTCACAGCTCTTCATTTACAGATCTTCCTAACCAGCCCTTAAGGTTCACCCCGGCAGTCGGTGAGGTGATTAACTTTCTGGCCCCGTCTCTCACACTCAGCACGGCACAGAGGGGGAGTCCTGACAGCGGAGCCTGGGCGCCAGCCGGGGCTCAGAGCCGAAGGCTTCTCCCCGGGCCGGCACCGGCACCTGCTTGTATCCCGTGTCGCGGGGGGGAGCACGGGACCTCGCGCGCACCGGGCAGGTGAGGTCACGCTAGTCGGGGAGTCAGGGGCCTGCACCCCCCTTCCTGGGATTCACGGCTCGTTTCCATGGGGCGCCATGGGCCCGGCTCCCTGGCCTCGCTCTGCGCCCGTCCCCAGCGCACGGACCAAGGCCGAGGGGCAGACGGGCGAGAAGCAGGGCCAGAGCCGCCGGGAAAGTGCCTCCTGCGGGGCCGCGGCAGCAGAGCCTCTGGCGGTGCCGGCTGGGGCACCGGGAGCGGCCCCCAGCCGAGCACCCGGGGACCTCACCAAGGACACTCAGCCCAGGGGAGAGGGTCGCTTGCCATAGAAATAAAAAGAAACCCCGCAAGGAAGCTGCGGGATTTGCGAACCCCTCGCGGGGCTGCCCACTTAGCCCTTTTGTCTCCAGATTTCGGGGCGTTTTGGTTTCCCTGGCAAAGAAATGTCAGAGGGACGTGTGTAAATGGGGCTCGGCTCCGGTTCCTTGGGGCCGGGGAGGGGGTGAAAATCCAGCTCCAGGGGGCGGGGCGGAGACGCTCTGATCTGCTTGGTAATAACCAGCCGGCCCCACTCCCTGGCTGGGGGCGGTGCAGGGAAAACCGTTTCTCACTGGATCCCGGAGGCGGCGGCCACGGCCCTGGTACCTGTCAGAACCCCCCTCCCCGTGTACATATCCTGGCCCCCCCCCCCAGCCCGGGTGCCGAAGAGCAGGGGGGAGAACGGCTGCAACCCGCCACATGGGGGCGGCTGGGAACTGTCCCAGTGGTTCCAGGCACGGGGCTGGCCGGGCGTCCCTGCCACGGGGTGGGGGGCTGCAGCCCATGGGGCGCTGGCGGTGGGGGGGGCAGTGCTTGGAGGGGGAGCAGGGTCGGGAGCTCCTTCCCCCTGGTGCGTTGGGCCGGGAAATTCCCGGTGCTCAGAGCAATGGGGGCCCTGGGGCCTATCCCTGCCCCCCAGTGACACGGGCCGGAGTGGGCACAGCCGGGGCACGGGAAGGGCTGGGCGCCAACCCAGGGTAGCTGCTGCCCCTGGCACAGGGTGGCACCGTCCCCGGGTGTGGGGGGAGATCCCCTGGGAGTGCTGCTCTCCCTGGCCAGAGTCTTTCCAAGCGGGGGGGACACGCGCCGCCTGCGACAGTGGCCGTTTGTCCTCAGTTCGGCGAGATTCTTGCGCTTCCCCGCCCCCGCGTGCGGCTGACGAGTCAGGGTGCTCGGAGACGGACCCCACCCCAGAGCTGGGTGCAGGATCTGAATGAAGGCAGAAAAGGAGGCTGCTGGGAGGGGAGGGTCGCGCTGCCGGAGTTGGACGTTTCTAAATCAGCTCCGTTACCGTGTCTGGGATTGATGTCAGACTGACCGGCCGCTGCCTACCTAGGGCCTCCTGTTTATCCTTTGTAAAAACTGGCACGACACCCGCGTTGTCCCGGGACCCCCCCCCCCCCCGCGAGCTGATGACAGGCAGCGTTAACCCCCCGCCGGCGCCTCGGCCAGCTCTTTGAAACTCCTGGCTGCACGTTGTGGGGGGGCTGCCGGTTTGAAAACGGCTCCGTGGTAACGTTTAGCCTGCAGAGATCCCAGCGGGATGGAAAGTGCGCTGAGACTCCATCAGCTGGTTGTAACCCCTTGCCCCTGAAATGCTGCTGATTCTGGGGAGTCGCGCGGCCTGCCAAGGGAGAGCCCCCCCTGCTGCCTGCAGAACAGGCCCCCTCCCTCTCCCGCTGATCCCCAGGACACACCGTGGGCCGATCTCTGGGCTTGAAATGTCATTTCTGTCCCAGAATTGGTACGTGAGGTCGCTGCTCCAAGCCCAAGGAGTTTTACTCTCTCTCCGGGGTTGCGCCGTGTGACCGGCGAATAGCGAACGTCCTTCCTGTGTTCAATGGCGGTTAAAGTTCAGCGCTTCGGAGGCCGGAGGGGGCCACTGTCCATGTCCTGTGTCACGCAGGGCGGAGAATGGCCCGTTGGCCCCAACCCCTTCCCAGAGCAGAGCTGTCAGAACCGCATCCAATCTCGCTTGGAAAAGGGGCCAGTGCCGGAGAACCCACCCCGACGGCCGGGAAATTGTTCCCACTCCCCCTGTTCTTCCCGGTCTGAATTTGTCCAGCCGCAACTGCCAGCCGTTGGGTGGTGCCAGACCCTTCCCTGCGAGACTGACAAGCCCGTTATTAAATCTCTCTTCCCCGGTGTGCCGGAGTGCGGATTTCCCGTAATATTTTGTATGAATAGCGTGTGTGCCTCAGTTTCCCCTGTGTGGTGCATGGCTGGCAAGGGGGCGGGGAACGGTGGTTTACTCTCTGCCGAGACACGGGGGTAACAGGCGACTGGCCCTGTGGGGTCTGGGCCCCATGGCCACGGGAGTCCGAGAAGACCAGGGTCACTGTGCCGGGATGCTCGATCCCTAACAGCTACCCCCAGGGCTGGCCCACCCCTGGGCAGGATGCCGGCCGGATTTGAGCAGCGGGGGCTGGAGGCTCGGAGGTTTGGTCCAGGAGGCGGTGAAGCCAAGGGGCTTCCCCTGGTGCCAGCGAGCGACCCTAGGGGGGCAGCTGGCACCCGGAAGGGGTCCCCCGGGACTGGCCCAGAGCACCAGACCCCTGCACCCATGTAGGTACTTAGGGACGGCGATCGGCTCACTCCTGGGGACTCTCTCTCAGGCAGGGTTTCGGATCCTTTCGTCGTTCCCGGGGCTCTCCGACCCCTCTGCCACTTGCCAACGCCCGTGTGGGGTGGCCCCAGGACGGCCCGGGGGATCCCAGCAGCGGTCGCACCAGGGCCAGACGCGGAGGCAAAATCACCCCTCACGCACCTTACAGAAACCTCCTGCTATTGCCTTTAGCAACGCTGTAGACGTGCAGAGTCGCCCCTGCGGTGCGTCCTGCGGGTGACTCCTGGGAATTAGCTCGTTCCGGCTCCGGAGCGCTCACCGGCTCCGGTGATCCGCCCGTCCTCTGGCCCCCGTGTCCCTCCCTGGACCCGGTGCCCTGGTTCCTGGGGTGCTGCCCCCTGGCAGTAACCCCTCAGGCTTAGGGTCTCCCCTCCCCGGGGAACCCCCCACCCGCTATCCCCACCTCGCCTCAGTGTACGGCTACTGCCAGGCAGGGCCGGCTTGAGGAAGTGCGGGGCCCCGGCAGGGATGACTTAAAAAAAGGAACAAAATCTTTTCATTTCTTCGCAACCGGTTCCCTATAAAAAGTTCTGCTTTAAGGGATGTGCCACAGTCTGTCTGTTTTGTACCAATAGCATCACCATACGGCCGTATTTTCCTCCTGGATGGCGATTTAAGACCCCAAAAGCCGGACGTGTCTGGGAAAATACAGCTGTATGTTAACCCCCCCTGAAGTTCTGTTTGTAACAGATGGGCCTGAACTAGAACCGAGCTCCGCTTCACACGTGTGGGTCCCTGCCACTCTCCGGGGGTGTTTGCACATGTGTGGGTCCCTGCCCCCCTCATTGAAGGTGTGGGAACTGCAGGGCACCAGTGGACATGGGGCTGGCTGGAGGCAGGGCAGGGGGTGCGGGGCTGGCTGCAGACGGGCTGATGCGGGGCTGGAGGCAGGGCAGGGGGTGCGGGGCTGGCTGCAGACGGGCTGATGCGGGGCTGGAGGCAGGGCAGGGGGTGCGGGGCTGGCTGCAGACGGGGGCTGATGTGGGGCTGGAGGCAGGGCAGGGGGTGTGGGGCTGGCTGCAGACGGGCTGATGTGGGGCTGGAGGCAGGGCAGGGGGTGCAGGGCTGGCTGCAGACGGGCTGGGTGCAGGGAGGGCAGGGGGTGCTGCCCACCCTGTATGGTGAGTGCCCCCCCTCCTGCCTCCCCCACCCACTCCCCAGTACCAGGCTACTGCCAGTCATTGTCCAGCCCCGCGCCCTGGGGCAGGCTGCAGTATCAGCCACTCATCACTGGCAAGGAGGGTTTGGACCTGCTGCCTCGGCCGACCCCTGGGCTGCCCCCAGTACCTGTTAGCCCAATGCTAGGCCGCAGCCTGGGGCTTTCCAGGCTGGAGCTCCCCAGCTCCTCTGCCTTTCCCCAGCCCTGCTCCACTCAGGTACCCTGTGTCCAGCTCCCTGCAGCCAGGCCCGTCTCCCTGTACAGCCAGAGGGAGACTCCCAGGGCTCCTGGCTCCCCGCCTCGCATACAGGCCAGCTGTGGCCTGGTTGGGGTGTCTCCCAGCTGCAGCCACTTCCCCATCAGCCCGGGCTCAGCAGCCCCCAGCCACAACCTGCCCCCAGGGCTGTTTGAAGCCCGTCAGGGCAGGAGCGGGGACTGCTGCCGACCACGTTTGCCATCTCAGAACAGCTACCAAGTTCGATTGACGGAGCCATTTGCCATAAACCCACGTGGATTGGCATTAATTACAGTGACCTCCTTTCGGTCTTTATCAGCCGCTCCCTTACCTTCCCCGGGGTCGGTCGATGTCAGGCTGAGAGGCCTAGAATTACCCCAGTCATCCCATTTACCCTTTGGAAATTGACACGTTCGCTTTCTTCCAGACGTCTGGAACTTCCCCAGTGCGCCAAGACGTATTGAAAATGGTCCAGCGAGCCCCTCAGCCGGCTCTTCTCAAACTCCTGGAGGCAAGTTAGCTGGACCTGCTGATTTTAAAATGTCTTAACTTCAGTAAATTATTTTTAATGTCCTCCAGAGATGCTATTAGAAGGGAAACGGTGTTATCACCGTATGATGAAACTGGCTCATCTCTCCACCCCCCCACCCGCCCACAGATATGGAACAGGAATATTTATTGAACATTTCTGCATTATCGATAAATCTACCAGTCCCATCTAGTAATGGACCAATACCATTGTCAGGATTCTTTCCCCCCTAATATGTTTTGTCCTTACTGTCCTTAACTCTGCTAGCCACAGATTGCTCCTTGTGTCCCTTAGCTTCCCTTATCAGTTTTCTACAATTCCTAACTTCTGATTGATATTCATTGCTATCAACTTCCCCTTTTTTATATATATTTTTACCACTGCCTTCACTTTTCTAAACCAGAGTGGTGTTGAGTGTGTTTTGTTTTTTTACCAGCACAGCCTTCCCCCTCTGTTGTAGGATTGTGGTTTGTGGGGCATCCGGTAAGCTGTTCTTAAATGAGTCCCAATTACTGCTCACATTTTTCTGATTAAATTCTTCCTTCCAGCTGATTTGGCTCATAATTGTTTTCAGCTTTGTGAAATTGGCCCAATTAAAACACCAAGTAGATATTATTGCTGGTCTGGACTGTAGCGTGCTTGCATATTATCGTCCCAGACTAAACTGATTTCCTTCTTTGAGGAAATAACTGGTTTTTCAGCTCTGGGGCGTGCAGTAGAGCTAATCTACTGGGGCTTCAGGGAAGCGTTAGTCACGGCGCCACCCGGGACGCGATTCGTTAAGGATGGAAATCCTGGAACGCTGAACTGTATCACACGGGTCAGCCAGGCGGTGGCATTGGCTGTACAATTTATTCACCGTATCTCCTGGCTGCTCCTTGCTCACATGCTCAGGGTCTAGCTGATCACCCTACGTGGGGTGGGGAAGCAGCTTCCCCCCAGGTTAGATTGGCAGGAACGTGGGGGGTTCCCCTTCCGCAGTGTGGGGTGCAGCTGGCCCGTCAGTCATGTCAGGGGCGCAGTGAGGGTTTAAAAGCAGGCGGGCCGGGCAGTGGCAGGGTAGCTCTGGGGCAGGGCTGGGCTGGAGCGCTCCAGGGGAATCACCCCCGTGACGTGCAAGGAACCAGCAGCGCCGGTGACCCAGTGTCCCACCCCGATGGCCCAAGGGGTCCCCGTGGGGAAGGCCGATCAGCACTGGGTATGGCTGACGCTGGTGCAAGCCTCGCAGGGCGTTTTGGGACGGGTCAAAGGTGTGAGTGCGGAACGGAGGATTCCTTCGCCGGTCGCGAGCGGCCAGAGGGGGAAGAGAGCAGAGAGCGGGTTAACGCCGCGCTCCTGCTAGGCCCAAAGGTCAGTCGCTGAGCCCGGCCCGCTCAAGGCCACAACACACACCTGCCTCTCGGCAGGCGAGGAGCCCCGGAAATCACCGGCTGGCCGGGAGCAAGGGAGCTGCAGCTGAGCAGCCCGGCGGAGGCAGCCCATGAGGAGCGCGAGCTGTGAAGGCCGCCCGGAGGGGAACGACGACGTCTGGCCGGTGTGTTTTGGGAAAGTCGAGGCGGCCACGGCGAGGCGGTTTGGACTGGTACAAAGAACATGTGGAACAAACCCCCCAAAGGACCCTGGACTTAAAAACCCTCCTGAGAGCCGGAGCAATTTGGCGATCGCAGCGGCGCCCGGATGACCTGGGCCCAGGACAGAACTCCCGTCCCCCCCCCTTAAGTTACCCCCCCGGCCTGGCCAGCCTCGGGTCGGGCGAGTGTGAGTATGACAGTGAGTTAGGGCTCGGGGCACGAACTCCCCCGGCCTCTGCGTGACATGGGACGCACCCGTCACTCTCCGCTGTCATTTTATTATTTTATTAATAAAGCTTTAAACGTCGACCCTTGGTGTGTTTCGTTATCTCCTCCCCAAACGATCCTGCGGCTTCAGCCCGATCACCTGACGCCTCGGGCAGACTGGTAACCGAAATCTGCCACCCCACTTGTGCAGGGTCGGGTCGGCACCCCAAGGTGAGCCATGGAGGGGCTGGCTCCCGCGATCCTGGATGCGGGGAGAGGGAGCCAGGCCCCCCCAGAAAACATGGCCAGGCCAGTCGGCTCCATTTCGGGTCACTCCGACTCCTGGTTTTGCGGCGCGGGGGGGGAGAACCCACTGGGATTTTGCAGCATCCGACCAGCAGGGGGCGCCCAACGGTGACCCGAGCACTGTGACTCTTGCCCTGACCGTGACCTCCCCAGCAGCGCCCCCTGCAGGCAGCTCCCTGCATGTTCCCATGGCTGCAGCTTCCCTCCTGGCTCCCCAATGCCCAGCCCCGGGGGTGACCCAGGCAGCTCCCGGCCCTTCAGAGGGTCAGGCCACCAGCGGGCAAGGGGCACCGGCAGTGCTGGGGGGCAGGGGCTGCGGGTCGGGAGTGAGGGGCACCGGCAGCGCTGGGGGGAGCCTGGGGGGATGTGGGTCGGGAGTGAGGGGCACCGGCAGAGCTGGGGGGGCAGGGCTGGGCTGGCAGGGGCTGCGGGTCAGGAGTGAGGGGCACCGGCAGAGCTGGGGAGGGCAGGGGCTGTGGGTCGGGAGTGAGGGGCACCGGCAGAGCTGGGGGGGCAGGGCTGGGCTGGCAGGGGCTGCGGGTCGGGAGTGAGGGGCACCGGCAGAGCTGGGGGGCAGGGGCTGCGGGTCGGGAGTGAGGGGCACCGGCAGCGCAGGGGGGCGCCCGGGGGGATGTGGGTCGGGAGTGAGGGGCACCGGCAGAGCTGGGGGGGCAGGGCTGGGCTGGCAGGGGCTGCGGGTCGGGAGTGAGGGGCACCGGCAGCGCTGGGGGGAGCCCAGGGGGATGTGGGTCGGGAGTGAGGGGCACCGGCAGAGCTGGGGGGGCAGGGCTGGGCTGGCAGGGGCTGCGGGTCGGGACTGAGGGGCACCGGCAGCGCTGGGGGGCAGGGCTGGGCTGGCAGGGGCTGCGGGTCAGGAGTGAGGGGCACCAGCAGAGCTGGGGAGGGAGGGGCTGTGGGTCGGGAGTGAGGGGCACTGGTAGAGCTGGGGGCAGGGCTGGGCTGGCAGGGGCTGTGGGTCGGGAGTGAGGGGCACCGGCAGCGCTGGGGGGGGCAGGGGCTGCGGGTTGGGAGTGAGGGGCACCGGCAGAGCTGGGGGGGCAGGGCTGGGCTGGCAGGGGCTGCGGGTCGGGAGTGAGGGGCACCGGCAGCGCTGGGGGGAGCCAGCGGGGCTGCGGGTAGGTAGGGAGGGGCACCGGCAGAGCTGGGGGGAAAGGGCTGGGCCAGCAGGGGCTGCGGGTCGGGAGTGAGGGGCACCGGCAGAGCTGGGGGAGCAGGGCTGGGCTGGCAGGGGCTGCGGGTCGGGAGTGAGGGGCATCGGCAGGGCTGGGCTGGCAGGGGCTGTGGGTCGGGAGTGAGGGGCACCAGCAGAGCTGGGGAGGGCAGGGGCTGCGGGTCGGGAGTGAGGGGCACCGGCAGCGCTGGGGGGCAGGGCTGGGCTGGCAGGGGCTGCGGGTCAGGAGTGAGGGGCACCGGCAGCGCTGGGGGGGGCAGGGGCTGCGGGTTGGGAGTGAGGGGCACCGGCAGAGCTGGGGGGGCAGGGCTGGGCTGGCAGGGGCTGCGGGTCGGGAGTGAGGGGCACCGGACGCGCTGGGGGGAGCCCAGGGGGCTGCGGGTTGGGAGTGAGGGGCACCGGCAGTGCTGGGGGGAAAGGGCTGGGCCAGCAGGGGCTGCGGGTCGGGAGTGAGGGGCACCGGCAGAGCTGGGGGGCAGGGCTGGGCTGGCAGGGGCTGCGGGTCAGGAGTGAGGGGCACCGGCAGCGCTGGGGGGGGCCGGGGCTGCGGGTGGGGAGTGAGGGGCACCGGCAGAGCGGTGGGGGGAGGGCTGGGCTGGCAGGGGCTGCGGGTCGGGAGTGAGGGGCACCGGCAGCGCTGGGGGGAGCCCAGGGGGCTGCGGGTTGGGAGTGAGGGGCACCGGCAGAGCTGGGGGGAAAGGGCTGGGCCTGCAGGGGCTGCGGGTCGGGAGTGAGGGGCACCGGCAGAGCTGGGGGAGCAGGGCAGGGCAGGCAGGGGCTGCGGGTCGGGAGTGAGGGGCACCGGCAGGGCGGGGGGGGCAGGGGCTGCGGGTCGGGAGTGAGGGGCACCGGCAGAGCTGGGGGAGCAGGGCTGGGCTGGCAGGGGCTGCGGGTCGGGAGTGAGGGGCATCGGCAGAGCTGGGCTGGCAGGGGCTGTGGGTCGGGAGTGAGGGGCACCGGCAGAGCTGGGGGGAAAGGGCTGGGCTGGCAGGGGCTGCGGGTCGGGAGTGAGGGGCATCGGCAGAGCTGGGCTGGCAGGGGCTGTGGGTCGGGAGTGAGGGGCACCAGCAGAGCTGGGGAGGGCAGGGGCTGCGGGTCGGGAGTGAGGGGCACCGGCAGCGCTGGGGGGGGCAGGGGCTGCGGGTCGGGAGTGAGGGGCACCGGCAGCGCTGGGGGGGGCAGGGGCTGCGGGTCGGGAGTGAGGGGCACCGGTAGAGCGGGGGGGAGCCCAGGGGGCAGGATAGGGGGCAGCAGCGGGCGCTGTGTCCCAGGGGGTGGGTTGGGGGGCAGGATAGGGGGCTGCAGGGGGCGCTGTACCCTAGGGAGGAGGTTGAATGAGCCCTGTACTGACAGCGAGATGCCCGGTCCCAGGCCTATCTGGGGCCCGTGGGAAGCAGTGACGGGGGGCGGGGGGTCTGGGCAGCGGCTCACGGACACGGCTTTGCAACCCCCAAGCTGGGGGGCAGGGGGCTGCTGGGCCATAGACGAGCCAGAGGGGGCGGGCAGCTCGGTCACGTAACGCCCTGGCCCCACCCCAGAGGCGGCTGCATCTCAGCACCGGGTGAGGGATCAGCCCCCGGCCCACCCCCGAGGCAGCCGTGTTTGGGTCTGGGAGCCGGGGCCGCCCCATGGAGAGCGTGGGGTGATGGGCCAGGCCGGGGGAGGCGCTGAGCCGGGGGGGGTGCCTCTGGCCTGGGGCGTTAGGCGGACAAGGAAGGAAATGGGGCGCAAGTGGAACTGGCTGCCTGAGTCTGCAGAGAGCCGGAGCCCGTCGCTCCCTGGGGCGTGACCCCCCCCGCCCCTTGCGGGTGCCCACGATGCCCTCGCCATCGACCGGGCGCTTGTCCAGACCCTGCCGCCCAGAGAGGGGCGGGGTGGGAACGTCCTTCTTGGTTTGTGTGAATACCGGGTGCGTGCCTCAGTTTCCCCTCGCTCGTCCCTGGCACAAGGCTCCCCCGGAGCTGCTGTGCCCGACCCCTCCCCTCTCAGATAGGGGGGTTGGGGGGCGGCTCCCCCCGGCCGGTGGGCAAAGGAGAGGACGGAGCGATCGTCACACCACGTAGTCTGCACCGGAGGGCGGGGGAGTAAACCCGTCCTGACCCCTGCAGCGGGCGGCCCTGAAGCATGAGAGTGGCGCCGAGCCGGGCGGCGCTGGGCGGGCGTCTGAGCACCCGCTGCCCGGCCGGCCTGGCGAAGACGCCGAATCAAAAGTGCTCGGGGGGGTGGAACCGATTTGGGGGGGCCTCAAAATGGCCGGAGAAGGTTCGGGTCGGGTCCAGTGCAGTGGGGTGAAGGGCAGCGAAGGGCTCGCGTCACACACCGGCCAGGGCCGGGGCAAGTGCCCAGCTTGGGCAGCAGAATCCCCACCCCGGGGCAGACCCGGGTCTGACCCTTCCCAGCTAAGCACTGCCGCCGTGGGGGTCCGGGTTATTCTTGGGGTGGGGGGGGTCCCGCCAGCTCTCCTCTTGTGCCAGGACGCCTGGGTTCTGCCCTTGGCTCTGTCACTCAGTGTGGGCCCACGGCCGTGTCCTGTGCCTCGGTTTCCCCCGGGTAGAAGGGAGGGAGGCTGCCAGCCCCGCTTCCAGGGCAGGGGGTGCAGCTCAGGGGGTGCCCGGGCTGAGCGCCGCATCCCCTGTGCCCCCCCAGCGGGGCGCCCATGCCCGGGACCCCCTGGGCTTTCAGCCTGGTGCCGCGGTGCCGGAAGGGGCCAGCCGCCGTCCTGGTGCGCACGGGAGCCCGCTCGGTCCCCCCGGGCCTGTTCCCACAATGCACTGGGAGGTTACCCAGCAGCCTTTGCTCCCTGGGGCGCCCCTGCACCTGGGGGTGTAACCCCGAGGCTCTTTCTCCGTGGGGTGTGTTGGGGGTCGGAGTCACGTGGGGGTGGCCCCGGGTAGGGGGGAGGGGCATTTCCTGCGGCTCCGTCCGGCTCTGCCACCCAGCGAGGATGCCATGGGCATCACTTAGCCCCCCCCGCCCCCCAGAGCCAGGAGAGAACCCAGGCGTCCTGGCTCCCGGCCCCCCCTGCTCTAACCCACCAGCCCCCACTCCCCTCCCAGCGCCGGGGAGAGAACCCAGGAGTCCTGGCTCCCAGCCCCCCCTGCTCTGACCCCCCAGCCCCCACTCCCCTCCCAGAGCCGGGGAGAGAACCCAGGAGTCCTGGCTCCCAGCCCCCCCCGCTCTAACCCACCAGCCCCCACTCCCCCCCCAGAGCCAGGAGAGAACCCAGGAGTCCTGGCTCCCAGCCCCCCTGCTCTAACCCACCAGCCCCCACTCCCCTCCCAGAGCCAGGGAGAGAACCCAGGAGTCCTGGCTCCCAGCCCCCCTGCTCTAACCACCTCATACCACAGCGCCCCCTGCTGCCCCCCCTCGTACCACAGCGCCCCCTGCTGCCCCCTGCCTGCCACGTACCACAGTGCCCCCTGCTGCCCCCCCTCGTACCACAGCGCCCTCTGCTGCCCCCACCTCGTACCACAGCGCCCCCTGCTGCCCCCACCTGGTACCACAGCGCCCCCTGCTGCCCCCCCTCGTACCACAGCGCCCCCTGCTGCCCCCACCTGGTACCACAGCGCCCCCTGCTGCCCCCCCTCGTACCACAGCGCCCCCTGCTGCCCCCGGCCTGCCACGTACCACAGTGCCCTCTGCTGCCCCCACCTCGTACCACAGCGCCCCCTGCTGCCCCCACCTGGTACCACAGCGCCCCCTGCTGCCCCCCCTCGTACCACAGCGCCCGCTGCTGCCCCCACCTCGTACCACAGCTCCCCCTGCTTCCCCCACCTTGTACCTCCGCGCCCGCTGCTGCCCCCCCTCGTACCACAGCGCCCCCTGCCTGCCACGTACCACAGCGCCCTCTGCTGCCCCCACCTCGTACCCCAGCGCCCCCTGTTGCCCCCTGCCTCGTACCACAGCGCCCCCTGCTGCCCCCCGCCTGCCTCGTACCACAGCGCCCCCTGCTGTCCCCCCCCTGCCTCGGCCCTCAGCGCCCCCTGCTGCCCCCCGCCCGCCTCGTACCACAGCGCCCCCTGCTGTCCCCCCCTGCCTCGTACCACAGCGCCCCCTGCTGCCCCCCGCCCGCCTCGTACCACAGCGCCCCCTGCTGCCCCCCCGCCCGCCTCGTACCACAGCGCCCCCTGCTGCCCCCCGCTGCGCTCCCAGCAGCCCGGCGCCCCCCGCTGCCCCCCATCAGGCAGGGAATGGAGCTGGGCAGCCCTTGAGACGGAGGGGAATCGCTGGTCTGGTGCAGTGTGGGGCCAGGACACATGGGCGAGCGGCTCAGCGGCAGGGAGACCCGCAGCCACACGCCGTCCCCGGGCCGCCTTCCCTGCCAGCTGCACCCGGGGATAAAGGGGGCCAAGGCCGGCCTGGAGCACAGGGCCCGGGGTGTCGCTGGCGGCTCACCGGAAATCACAGGCTGCGGGCAGAGCGCCAGGTGGGGGGGGGGGTGCCAGGTGGGGGGGCGCTGTGCCAGGCTGGGGGCAGTGGGGGGGGCGGTGCCCCGATGGAGGGCGCTGGGGGGGGGGCGGTGCCGGGCAGGGGGAGCGGTGCCAGGGCGGGAGCCGGGACTCCAGTCCCGCCCCCCTCCCGCCCCATCCCGGCTCCGCCCCCCATCCCGGGCCGGTCACATGGAGGCGGCGGCGCCCGGAGCAGCCCGGCGGCGTGTGCGGGACAAAGGGCGGCGCAGCCCGGATCGGCGGGCGGGATCCTGAGCCCCGGGACGTCCGTGCGCCCCGGATCCTGCATCCCCAGGAGGGACCGTGAGCCCCGGATCCTGCATCCCCTGGAGGGACCGTGCGCCCCGGATCCTGCATCCCCAGGAGGGACCGTGAGCCCCGGATCCTGCATCCCCTGGAGGGACCGTGAGCCCCGGATCCTGCATCCCCAGGAGGGACCGTGAGCCCCGGATCCTGCATCCCCTGGAGGGACCGTGCGCCCCGGATCCTGCATCCCCAGGAGGGACCGAGAGTCCCGGATCCTGCGTCCCGGATCCTGCGCCCCCAGGAGGGACCGTGCGCCCCGGATCCTGCGCCCCGGATCCTGCATCCCCAGTGGGGTCCGTGAGCCCCGGATCCTGCGCCCCGGGAGGGACCGTGCGCCCCGGATCCTGCATCCCCAGGGGGGTCCGTGCGCCCCGGATCCTGCGCCCCGGATCCTGCGCCCCCAGTGGGGTCCGTGCGCCCCGGATCCTTCGTCCCGGGGGGGTCCCGGCGCCCCTGGAGGCGGCCGCAGGTGGGTCCCGCCGCAGAGCCCGTCCGCAGCCGCAGCCCGCGCCCCGGGGGACATGGGGGGAGCGGGGGGGGGGGCGTCCGCAGTGCGCTGCTGGGCGGGGGCTGTTTCCGGCCCAGCCCCCCGGCCCCCAGCGCTGCTCCCCGCCCCCGCCCCACGGATCCCTGCGGGGCCGCCCCGAGGATTCAGGGGGCCCCGGGACAAAGCGATTTCGGGGGCCGCTTCCATAAAAAATAAGTCGCAATACTACAGAATGGTCCATTCTCGTGGGGGGGCCCTGCGGCGCCCGGAAAAATGGCCCCACTTGCCCCCCCCCCCCGCAGCCCTGATCCCGTGGGGCCTGCGGGCTGAGGGGTCCCTGGGCTCCCCCCACAGCTGGGCTCTCCCGGGCAGCCGGGGGGGCGGCAGGGGGCGCTGGGCTGGGGGGGCTCAGCAGGGGGAGCTGTGGGGAGCGGGGCGGGGGCAGCAGGGGGCGCTGGGCTGCGGGGGGCTCAGCAGGGGGCGCTGTGGGGAGCGGGGCGGGGCAGCAGGGGGCGCTGGGCGGGGGGGAGAGGGGGGCTCAGCAGGGGGCGCTGTGGGGAGCGGGGCGGGGCAGCAGGGGGCGCTGGGCTGGGGGGAGAGGGGGGCTCAGCAGGGGGCGCAGTGGGGAGCAGGGTCGGGGCAGCAGTGGGCGCTGGGCTGCGGGGGGCTCAGCAGGGGGCGCTGGGGGGCAGGGTGGGGGCACCAGGGGGCTCTGGGCTGCGGGGGGCTCACACGGGGGCGCTGGGCTGCGGGGGCTCAGCAGGGGGCGCGGGGGTGCGGGGTGGGGGCAGCAGGGGGCGCGGGGCTGCGGGGGGCTCAGCGGTGGGCACTGGGGGGAGGGTGGGGCCAGCAGGGGGAGCTGGGCTGCGGGGGCTCAGCAGGGGGCGCTGGGCCGTGGGGAGCGGGGGGGGGGCAGCAGGGGGCGCTGGGCTGCGGGGGGCTCAGCAGGGGGCGCAGGGCTGCGGGGGCTCAGCAGGGGGCGCTGGGGAGCGGGGTGGGGGCAGCAGGGGGCGCTGGGCTGCGGGGGGCTCAGCAGGGGGCGCTGTGGGGAGCGGGGTGGGGGCAGCAGGGGGCGCTGGGCTGCGGGGGGCTCAGCAGGGGGCGCTGGGCTGCGGGGGCTCAGCAGGGGGCGCTGGGGAGCGGGGTGGGGGCAGCAGGGGGCGCTGGGCTGCGGGGGGCTCAGCAGGGGGCGCTCTCCGGCCGGCAGTCCTGCCCCAACACCCCGGCACTAGGGGGCGCTGGGCTGCCAGCATTGGGGATCCCCGGCCCGTCTCTCTGCGCCCCCTGGGGGAGCACCCAGGCCTGCGGGCTCCTAACGGGAGGGGGCTCGTCAGATCCAGCCCCACAGCGTCAGTGGGGGGGGGGCAGCAACTGGGGTGACCAGAGCAGGTGAACGAGGAAGTGGGAGACAGGAAGTGAGTCAGGGTGTCGGGTTCAGGGAATGGGGAAGGAGCCTTGTCTGCGGGCAGGTACCTCTGCACCATGTGGGGCGGGGCGCCCGGACGCCTGGGTTCTCTCCTGGCTCTGGGAGGGGAGTGGGGGCTGGAGGGTTAGAGCAGGGGGGGCTGGGAGCCAGGACTCCTGGGTTCTCTCCTGGCTCTGGGAGGGGAGTGGGGGCTGGTGGGTTAGAGCAGGGGGGCTGGGAGCCAGGACTCCTGGGTTCTCTCCTGGCTCTGGGAGGGGAGTGGGGGCTGGTGGTTAGAGCAGGGGGGCTGGGAGCCAGGACACCTGGGTTATCTCCCCAGCACGGGGAGGGGAGGGGAGTGGGGGCTGGTGGGTAAGAGCAGGGGGGGCTGGGAGCCAGGACGCCTGGGTTCTCTCCCTGGCTCTGGGCGGGGAGTGGGGGCTGGCGGGTTAGAGCAGGGGTGGCTGGGAGCCAGGACTCCTGGGTTCTCTCCCCCGGCTCTGGGAGGGGAGTGGGGGCTGGTGGTTAGAGCGGGGGGGGCTGGGAGCCAGGACTCCTGGGTTCTCTCCTGGCTCTGGGAGGGGAGTGGGGGCTGGTGGTTAGAGCAGGGGGGCTGGGAGCCAGGACTCCTGGGTTCTCTCCTCTCCCACTCACCCCAGGGAGGCAAACCCCACACCGCCTCCCTGGCAGTAGGGGAAGGGAGGCCTGTGCCAAGCCGGGGGGGTGGGGACAAGGCAGGGGGGGGGCTCTCGGGCCGGCACACCTGGCGCTGACGCTGGTGACTTCCGGGAACAGAAGGTGTCTCAGGACCGCGGGTGTCGACACAGGCAGGAAAGTTTCTTCCTGCGTGTCAGGGCTGGTTGGGGGCACTGGCCTGCGGGGGGCGCAGGCTCCACCCCCAGTGTTGCTGGCAGCTGTCCCAGCTGAGCTCTGCTCCACCCCAGAGGTGGCTGCGTTTCGGGAGCGGGTCTGGGCCGGGTGGGGCAGACGGGCCCTGCCAGCTGTGAGTGAGAGGACTGAAGGCTGGAGGGGTGTATTTCTGCCCCCCATCCCATGCACCCCCCTTATTACACCCAGCCCTAACCACCAGCCGCCACTCCCCTCCCAGAGCCGGGAGAGAACCCAGGAGTCCTGGCTCCCAGCCCCCCCTGCACTAACCCACCAGCCCCCACTCCCCTCCCAGAGCCGGGGAGAGAACCCAGGCGTCCTGGCTCCCGGCCCCCCCTGCTCTAACCACCAGCCCCCACTCTCCTCCCAGAGCTGGGGAGAGAACCCAGGAGTCCTGGCTCCCAGCCCCCCCTGCTCTAACCCACCAGCCCCCACTCCTCTCCCAGAGCCGGGGAGAGAACCCAGGAGTCCTGGCTCCCAGCCCCCCCTGCTCTAACCACCAGCCCCCACTCTCCTCCCAGAGCTGGGGAGAGAACCCAGGAGTCCTGGCTCCCAGCCCCCCCTGCACTAACCCACCAGCCCCCACTCCCCTCCCAGAGCCGGGAGAGAACCCAGGAGTCCTGGCTCCCAGCCCCCCCTGCACTAACCCACCAGCCCCCACTCCCCTCCCAGAGCCGGGGAGAGAACCCAGGCGTCCTGGCTCCCAGCCCCGCCCTGCTCTAACCACCAGCCCCCACTCTCCTCCCAGAGCTGGGGAGAGAACCCAGGAGTCCTGGCTCCCAGCCCCCCCTGCTCTAACCCACCAGCCCCCACTCCTCTCCCAGAGCCGGGGAGAGAACCCAGGAGTCCTGGCTCCCAGCCCCCCCTGCTCTAACCACCAGCCCCCACTCTCCTCCCAGAGCTGGGGAGAGAACCCAGGAGTCCTGGCTCCTGGCCCCCCCTGCTCTCACCCCCCAGCCCCCACTCCCCTCCCAGAGCTGGGGAGAGAACCCAGGCGTCCTGGCTCCCAGCCCCCCCCTGCTCTAACCACCAGCCCCCACTCTCCTCCCAGAGCCGGGGGGAGAACCCAGGAGTCCTGGCTCCCAGCCCCCCCCCCCCACGCGAGGGGCAGGGGCAGGAAATAGGGGCGGAGGAAGCAGAGTATGGGGGCCGGGGGGGGGGCAGAGCCGGAGCTGCAGCATCAGTCGGGGAAGGGCTGGAGGAGCTGCTGGCTGGGGGTGAGCTGTGGGGCTGGGTGGTGGAGATGGGGGGCGGTAAAGGTGGGAGCTGGCCCCTCGTCTGCCCCACATCCCCCTGCCAGGGCCCTGCGAGGGAGGCACACAGGGCAGGGGAGGGGACCTGGGGCAGGAGGGGGCAGGCGGGCGGGGGGTCGTTCCCGGGAGAAGGGGGAATCCTGGTGCTGGGGGGCATCTGACAGGGGAACGTTTGTAGGGGATCGGCAGGGGCACCAGTTGTGTTGTGGATTAGATGAGCTGGGAGCCAGGACGCCTGGGTTCTCCCCCCGGCTCTGGGAGGGGAGTGGGGGCTGGTGGGTCAGAGCAGGGGGGGCTGGGAGCCAGGACTCCTGGGTTCTCTCCAGGCTCTGGGTGGGGGGGGGGGGCTGGTGGGTCAGAGCTGGGGGGGCTGGGAGCCAGGACTCCTGGGTTCTCTCCCTGGCCCTGGGAGGGGAGTGGGGGCTGGCACGTTGTCTCCTGACTCCCAGCCCCCTCCCCTCTGCTCTAACCCACCAGCCCCCCACTCCCCTCCCAGAGCCGGGGAGAGAACCCAGGAGTCCTGGCTCCCAGCCCCCCCTGCTCTGACCCCCCAGCCCCACTCCCCTCCCAGAGCCGGGGAGAGAACCCAGGCGTCCTGGCTTCCAGCCCCCCCCTGCTCTGACCCCCCAGCCCCCACTCCCCTCCCAGAGCCGGGGAGAGACCCCTGGCGTCCTGGCTCCCAGCCCCCCCTGCTCTGACCCCCCAGCCCCCACTCCCCTCCCAGAGCCGGGGAGAGAACCCAGGAGTCCTGGCTCCCAGCACCCCCTGCTCTGACCCCCCAGCCCCCACTCCCCTCCCAGAGCCGGGGAGAGAACCCAGGCGTCCTGGCTCCCAGCCCCCCCTGCTCTGACCCCCCAGCCCCCACTCCCCTCCCAGAGCCGGGGAGAGAACCCAGGAGTCCTGGCTCCCAGCACCCCCTGCTCTGACCCCCCAGCCCCCACTCCCCTCCCAGAGCCGGGGAGAGAACCCAGGCGTCCTGGCTCCCAGCCTGCCCTCCCCCACTGCTCTAACCACTCGACCCCCACTGCCGCCCATTGGATGCCCCCCTGGCTTATCGATCCCCCGGGCAGCCTGGTGCCAGTGCAGCGTCCCTGCCTCAGGGCGCCCCACGCTGGTCTGGAGGCAGGAGGGGACTGACAGCCCCAACGTAGCCCCCACAGAGCCGGCGGGGAATCCCCCTCAGGCATTATAGGGTCTAAGATACACACCGTGCAGCACCGAACATGGCCAGCAGGGGGGGAAGCACCGAGCACGGAGGGCTCCATAGGAGCTGGGGGACCCAGAGCTGCGTGTGTGGCAGGTGTGGGGGGGGAGAGGACGTGTGTGTGGGGGGGCCAGGGAGCTAAATCGGTCCTGCCAGGAAGCTCAGTCAGACAACACAGGCGGGCCCCTGGGGTCAGAGAACGAGCGAGGTCTAGTGGTTAGAGCCGGGGGGGCGGGGAGCCAGGACTCCTGGGTTCTCTCCCCGGCTCTGGGAGGGGAGTGAGGGCTGGTGGGTTAGAGCAGGGGGGGCTGGGAGCCAGGACTCCTGGGTTCTCTCCCCGGCTCTGGGAGGGGAGTGGGGGCTGGTGGGTTGGAGCAGGGGGGGCCGGGAGCCAGGACTCCTGGGTTCTCACCCGGGCTCTGGGAGGGGAGTGGGGGCTGGTGGGTTAGAGCAGGGGGGCTGGGAGCCAGGACGCCGGGGTTCTCTCCCCGGCTCTGGGAGTTGTGTGGGGGCTGGTGGGTTAGAGCAGGGGGGGCTGGGAGCCAGGACTCCTGGGTTCTCTCCCCGGCCCTGGGAGGGGAGTGGGGGCTGGTGGGTTAGAGCAGGCGGGGCTGGGAGCCAGGACTCCTGGGTTCTCTCCCCGGCTCTGGGAGGGGAGTGGGGGCTGGTGGGTTGGAGCAGGGGGGGCCGGGAGCCAGGACTCCTGGGTTCTCTCCCTGGCTCTGGGAGGGGAGTGGGGGCTGGTGGGTTAGAGCAGGGGGGCTGGGAGCCAGGACTCCTGGGTTCTCTCCCCAGCCCTGGGAGGGGAGTGGGGGCTGGTGGGTTAGAGCAGGGGGGGCTGGGAGCCAGGACTCCTGGGTTCTCTCCCCGGCCCTGGGAGGGGAGTGGGGGCTGGTGGGTTAGAGCAGGGGGGCTGGGAGCCAGGACTCCTGGGTTCTCTCCCTGGCTCTGGGAGGGGAATGGGGGCTGGTGGGTTAGAGCAGGGGGGCTGGGAGCCAGGACTCCTGGGTTCTCTCCCCGGCTCTGGGAGGGGAGTGGGGACTGGTGGTTAGAGCAGGGGGGCTGGGAGCCAGGACTCCTGGGTTCTCTCCCCGGCTCTGGGAGGGGAGCGGGGGCTGGTGGGTTAGGGCAGGGAGCCAGGACTCCTGGGTTCTCTCCCCGGCTCTCGGAGGGGAGTGGGGGCTAGTGATTAGAGCGGGGGGAGGGGGCTGGCGTAATATTCCCCCCTACCAATCGGGGCTGCCAGTCCGGCCGCCCACCTCTCCTGTGGGGCAGGGCCCCAGGGGGTGGTTTCACTTACTGCCGGGGGGGGGGAGCCGTGCTTGGGGGCTCAGCGGGGAGGCCTGGCCCTTGGGGCAGAGACCCAGGAACTGACTAGGATACCATGGCTGGAAGGGGAATGTGTGGGGAGAGAACCCGGGCGTCCTGGCTCCCAGCCCCCCCACTGTAACCACTCGACCCCACTCCCCTCCCAGGCCAAGGGATGGAACCCAGGCATCCGGGCTCCAACCCTTCCCCCGCAAAGCTCTCCAGACACTCAGAGCAGGTCTGTGCTTGGGGACAGGGTGACGTTCCCCCCTCCAGCCCGGGGCCGGCACAGTGCCCCTCCCTCGGGGCGCCCCACAACCGGTCCGGAGATAGCAGGGCCCAGAGAGCCGGCGGGGAATCCCCCTCAGGCATTACGGGGTCTAAGATACACACCGTGCAGCCCCGAGCGCGGAGGGTCTCTGTAGGAGCCGGGGACCCAAAGCTGCGTGTGTGTTGTGTGTGTGGGGGGGGGGTGAGAGAGGATGTGGCTGGGGGGGGGCGGGGGGCTCTGCAGACACCGAGCCGGCCAGGGAGCTAAATGAGTCCCACCAGGAAGCTCAGGCAGCCACCGCAGCCCCTGGGGTCGGAGAACCAGCGAGGGCTAGTGGTTAGAGCGGGGGGTGGGGAGAGCCAGGACTCCTGGGTTCTCTCCCCGGCTCTGGGAGGGGAGTGGGGGCTGGTGGTTAGAGCGGGGGGAGGGGAGAGCCAGGACGCCTGGGTTCTCTCCCCAGCTCTGGGAGGGGAGTGGGGGCTGGTGGTTAGAGCCGGGGGAGGGGAGAGCCAGGACGCCTGGGTTCTCTCCCCAGCTCTGGGAGGGGAGTGGGGGCTGGGGGGTTAGAGCAGGGGGACCTGGGAGCCAGGACTCCTGGGTTCTCTCCCCGGCTCTGGGAGAAGAGGGGGGCTGGTGGGTTAGAGCAGGGGGGGCTGGGAGCCAGGACTCCTGGGTTCTCTCCCCAGCTCTGGGAGGGGAGCGGGGGCTGGTGGTTAGAGCAGGGGGGCTGAAAGCCAGGACACCTGGGTTCTCTCCCCGGCTCTGGGAGGAGAGTGGGGCCTGGTGGTTAGAGCCGGGGGGGCTGGAGCCAGGACTCCTGGGTTCTCTCCCCGGCTCCGGGAGGGGAGTGGGGGCTGGTGGGTTAGAGCAGGGGGGGCTGGGAGCCAGGACTCCTGGGTTCTATTCCTGACTCTGGGAGGAGAGTGGGGGCTGGTGGGTTAGAGCAGGGGGGGCTGGGAGCCAGGACTCCTGGGTTCTATTCCTGACTCTGGGAGGGGAGTGGGGGCTGGGGGGTTAGAGTGGGGGGGCTTGGAGCCAGGACTTCTGGGTTCTATCCTCTGTGTACTTAGTTCCGTCCCATCCGCTCCCCCTTGCCTCAGTTTCCCTGACTGGGTTCCTTAGTGCTGGTATAATGAGGAGCCGGGAGAGGCCAGGACAACTCTTCCCCCCACCCGCTCGGAAATTCCTGCCCTTCCTCTGGATTTTCCATTTCCTGCCATGGGAAAGACGCACTTCCCCTCCCCGCTGGGCCAGGGCGTGGGGGGGTGTCCCTGCACCCCCCCCCGGGGCTCCCTCTCCTCACCGCCCGCCTCCTGGGCGGGGCTTTGCTTTGGCAGGCTTCAGGGGAGAGAACCCAGGAGTCCTGGCTCCCCTCGGCCCCGCCGGCGTGTGGGACCTTGGCACCGTACTGCCCCAGGCTGAGGGCGATTCCCCGCCCACTCGGCTGCTGGGGGCGGCTCTCCCGGTACAAAGGGGCCCTGTGTGAGCGCGGCCGTGAGTCACCGGGGCCGGGGGGGAGCCGGTGGCTTGGCTGGAGCTCCCCCCTCCCGCCCGCACAAAGGGCCTTTGAGAGAGGGGCCAGGAGCGGGTTGGGGGGACCACGGGGGGCCTGGCTCTGTGCTGTGGGGAACTGGGCGGGGGGGGGGGCACCAGCCCTTTCCAACCACTAGCCTGGTTCACTGCCCCCTCTATGTATAGCATGGGGGGGGAAGCCCCCTCAGCATGGCAGACTAGCCATTCCTAACCCCCTACTTCCCACAGAGTCGCGCGCCCTGCTGTGTGTCATGGGCCCCGCGCTGTGAGTCCCCGGGGGTGATTCTCCCTGATGTGGGGAGTGATATCTGGGAAACTGAGGCACTGACAGATGGACAGATGTCCCCAGCTAATGGAACAGGGAGAGAACCCAGGCGTCCTGGCTCTCAGCGCCCCCTGCTCCAACCAGCAGCCCCCACTCCCCTCCCAGAGCCGGGGAGAGAACCCAGGAGTCCTGGCTCCCAGCCCCCCTGCTCCAACCAGCAGCCCCCACTCCTCTCCCAGAGCCAGGGAGAGAACCCAGGAGTCCTGGCTTCCAGCCCTCCCCCGTTCCAGCCACAGGACCCCACTGCCCCTCCCCACCTATATTATCCAGCTCAGCCCCACAACCCCCCACTCATGTGGTTGGCCAGAAATATCCCAACAGCTGCAACTGCCCTGAGATCCCCCCCCACCCCCTCGCACCTCTCCCAGGTGTATGTGGGAGCCAGGACGCCTGGGTTCTCTCCCCGGCTCTGGGAGGGGAGTGGGGGCTGGTGGTTAGAGCCAGGGGGGGCTGGGAGTCAGGACTCCTGGGTTCTCTCCCCGGCTCTGGGAGGGGAGTGTGGGTGTGGGGTAGATTGGGGCTGGGCTGGGTGCCAGGACTCTGGCTTTTTCTGGAAACAGCTGGGTGTGACCCCTGGCCCTACCCAGGGCTTCTCTCCGCCCCCTGCAGCTGCCTCGGTGCTTCCCCTGCGTTTCTTCTTCCAAATTTGTTTGCTGACTTGTGCGCCCCGCCCCAGAGGTGGCCGCATCTCAGCGCCGGGCGAGGGGTCCCTGGGTAACCAGCCCCCACACCCCACCCCAGAGGTGGCCGCATCTCAGCGCTGGGCGAGGGGTCCCTGGGTAACCGGCTGCCCCGCCCCAGAGGTGGCTGCATCTTGGCGCTGGGCGAGGGGTCCCCGGGTAACCAGCCCCCACACCCCACCCCAGAGGTGGCTGCCTCACCTCCTGACCGTGTCTCTCCCCCCCCGCAGGTGACCATGTCGTCGATGGACCCCCTGCCCCCCGCCCTGCCCCCCGCCCAGAAGCCCACCCGCATCACGAAGCCACGGCCCCCCTCCTGGTCGCGGCCCAGCCGGGCCCCCCAGCTGGAGCCGCCCCCCGGCAAGGAGCAGCCCCCGGGGAACGTGCGCCAGATGGTGGGTCGCTTTGAGCCCCGGGCGGGCGGGGGCCCCGCGCCCAGCCCCCCCTCGGAGAACGGGGCCCAGCGCCCCCCGCAGGTGCCCCCGGGGACGGAGCTCGGTGAGTCTGGTGTGGGGGGGGGCCAGGCGGCCCTGGGGTGTCGCTGGAGCCCCCCCCTCACCCCGTCTCTCTCTCTCCCCCTGCAGGTCCGGGGCCGGACGCCGGGGGGGAGCCCCCCAGCCCGGGCGCCTGCCCCCCGCGCTGCCCCTGCGCCTGCCACCGGCCCCGGCCCGGCCTGGTGCTGCTGTGGGTGCCGGCGCCGCGGGGGGGGGAGCCCGGCTCGGACGGCTCCGCCTCCACCGACGAGGAGGGGCCCCTCTTCCGGCGCCGGCTGGAGGTCCCCCCCGCCCCCCCGTCCCGCTGGTCCCCCCGCCAGCCCCCCGCCCCGCCCCCCGAGGACGGCAGCGTGGTCCTGACCGGCTACCGCTCCACCGCCCACCGCAACGGGGGCCCGGCCCTGGCCAAGCCCCCCCGCCGGGCCAAGGGGGACCGGCCCCCCCCGGCCGTGCCCCCCAAGGCCCCCGGGAAGCCCCGGCGCGGATCGCTGCAGCCCGAGGGGGGGGACAACTGCCCCCCGTCCTCTGCCCCCTCCCAGGACCCCCCACCCCCTGCCCAGCCCCCTCCAGTCCCTGCCAAACCCTGCGCCCCACCCCCGCCTGCCCAGCCCCCCCCCACACCCCCAGTCCCTGCCAAGACCTGCCCCCTCCCGCCACCCCCCGCCCAGCCCCCTCCCTGCCCCCCCACCCAGGAGCCCCCACCCCCCTTGTCCCAGCCGCCCCCTCCCCCGCAGAAGGAGAGCGCCCCCGCGCGGGGGGACGGACCCTGCCAAGGTACGGGGACCCTGCCAGTCCTGGGGGGGGGGGGTCGCGGGCGCCCTGTGGGAGGGGGGTGCAGACTGGAGAGGGGGGTGCTGGGATCGGGGTTCCCCGGGTGGGGCCGGCTGGGGGGGGAGGGGCTCAGGGTTCTCTGGGGAGGGGGGGTTGGGAGTCGGGGGTGCCGGCTGGGGGTGCTCAGGGGTCCCTGGGGGGGGATTGGGAGTTGGGGGGGCGGCTGGGGGGGGCTCAGGGTCCCCTGGGGGGGTTGGGAATCGTGTGGGGGCGGCTGGGAGGGATCAGGGTTCTCTGGGGAGGGGGGGTTGGGGGCTGGGGGGGGTCAGGGTTCCCCAGGGGGGGGTTGGGAGTTGGGGGGGTGGCTCAGCGGGGTCAAGCCCCCAACCCCCCGACACCAGGTTCTGTATCCCCAGGAGACTCTGATGGCCACAGTCCGGAGCCCGAGCCGCCGAGGGACAGGTCCGTCCCCCAGCCCCCAGCCCCCCGACTGTCCCCCCAGCCCCCCCGTCTGTCCCCCCAGCCCCCGCATCTGTCTGTCTGTCCGTCCCCCCAGCCCCCGTCTGCCCGTCTGTCCCCCCAGCCCCCATCTGTCTGTCTGTCCGTCCCCCCAGCCCCCGTCTGCCCGTCTGTCCCCCCAGCCCCCATCTGTCTGTCTGTCCGTCCCCCCAGCCCCCGTCTGCCCGTCTGTCCCCCCAGCCCCCGTCTGCCCATCTATCCGTTCCCCCAGCCCCCCGACTGTGCCCCCAGTCACCATCTGTCCGTCTGTCCGTCCCCTCAGCCACTGTCCGTCCCCCCAGCCCCCGTCTGCCCGTCTGTCCCCCCAGCCCCCATCTGTCTGTCTGTCCGTCCCCTCAGCCCCCGTCTGTCCCCCCAGCCCCCCCTTTGTCTGTCTGCTCCCCCCCACTGCCTCTCCATCCGTTTGCCCCCTGCCCCCCCCCGCAGCCCCCCCGTCTGTCCGGCCGCTCTGACCTCGCTCCCCCTCCCCCCACAGGTGCTGCCCGTCCCCGAAGGGCCCCGGCTGGGGGCTGACACTGCAGGACGGTAGGGGGGGGTCGTGCCTGGGGGGGCGCCGGGGGAGGGGCTGCGGGGTGGGGGGGGTGGAGAGGCCCTGCCAGGGGGGGATCGGGGCAGGGAGGGCCCTGCGGCCGGGGCAGGGGATTGGGGCCCCAGGGTGGGGGAGGTGGGGGGCAGGGGGGTGTAGGGGCCTGGGGGGGCGCCGGGGGAGGGGCTGCGGGGTGGGGGGGATGGAGAGGCCCTGCCGGGGGGGGGGATCGGGGCAGGGAGGGCCCTGGGGCCGGGGCAGGGAATTGGGGCCCCAGGGTGGGGGAGGTGGGGGGCAGGGGGGCGTAGGGGCCTGGGGGGCGAACGGGGGGCAGCCCCCCCTGACCCCGTCTCCCCCCAGAGCCCCTGTACCAGACGTACCGCCAGGCCGTGATCCGCAAGGAGCTGCACCGCCAGACGCTGCCCCGCACCCCCAGCCTCAGCAGCTGGGACGGGGACCCGGCGCCCCCCCCGGCCCCCCCCGGCGCCCCGGCCCCCCGCAGCTCCCTCTGGCAGGACCTGCCGGCCGTGCGGGACAGCGGCCTGCTCCGGCGCATCAGCCCCCAGGAGCGCAAGATGCAGGAGGTGGGTGGGGCCCCGCCGAGCCCCCCGGTTCCCCTGCCCCCTGGTTCCCCTGCCCCCCGCTTCCTCCTGCCCCCTGATTCCCCTGCCCCCTGCTTCCTCCTGCCCCCCAGCGTTGTGCCCCCCAGTTCCCCTGCCCCCCCAGTGCCGTGTCCCCCGATTCCCCTGCCCCACCAGCGCTGTGCCCTCCGGTTCCTCCTGCCCCCCGCTTCCTCCTGCCCCCCGATTCCCCTGCCCCCTGGTTCTCCTGCCCCCCAGCTTTGTGCCCCCCAGTTCCCCTGCCCCCCCAGTGCCGTGTCCCCCGATTCCCCTGCCCCACCAGCGCTGTGCCCCCCGTTTCCCCTGCCCCCCGATTCCCCTGCCCCCTGGTTCTCCTGCCCCCCAGCATTGTGCCCCCCAGTTCCCCTGCCCCCCCAGTGCCGTGTCCACCTATTCCCCTGCCCCACCTTGGCTGTGCCCTCCGGTTCCTCCTGCCCCCCGATTCCCCTGCCCCCCGATTCCCCTGCCCCCTGCTTCCTCCTGCCCCCCGATTCCCCTGCCCCACCAGCGTTGTGCCCCCCGGTTCCTCCTGCCCCCCGGTTCCCCTGCCCCCCCAGTGCTGTGCCCCCCGGTTCCCCCTGCCCCCCGAGCCCCCTGCCCCGGCCCCCGGGCTGCGGGGGGAGCGGAGGGGCCGGGGATGGGCCTGACCCCCGTGTCCCGGCAGAGCCTGTTCGAGGTGCTGACGTCGGAGGCCTCGTACCAGCGCTCGCTGCGCCTGCTGGCCGAGCACTTCGTGGAGTCGCGGGAGCTGGGCCAGACGCTGCTGCCCCGCGAGCGCCAGGCCCTGTTCTCCAGCGTCCTGCGGGTCCGGGAGATCAGCGCCAGGTCAGCCCCCCCTGTGCACCCCTGTGCCCCCCCGTACCCCTCCGTACCCCCCTGTGCCCCCCTGTGCCCCCCCGTACCCCCCTGTGCCCCGCGAGCGGCTGGCCCTGTTCTCCCGCGTCCTGCGGGTCCGGGACACCAGCGCCCGGTCAGCCCCCCCCGTGCCCCCCTGTGCCCCCCCTGTGCCCCCCTGAAACCCCCCTGTGCCCCGCGAGCGCCAGGCCCTGTTCTCCAGCGTCCTGCGGGTCCGGGAGATCAGCGCCAGGTCCGCCCCCCCGGTCCCCCCGTGTGGCCCCCCTGAAACCCCCCTGTGCCCCCCCGTCCCCCGCCGTACCCCCCTGTGCCCCGCGAGCGCCAGGCCCTGTTCTCCAGGGTCCTGCGGGTCCGGGAGATCAGCGCCAGGTCAGCCCCCCCGTGCCCCCCTGTGTGCCCCCTGTGCCCCCCATACCCCTCCGTACCCCTCTGTGCCCCGCGAGCGCCAGGCCCTGTTCTCCAGCGTCCTGCGGGTCCGGGAGATCAGCGCCAGGTCAGCCCCCCCCCGTGCCCCCCGTGTGCCCCCCCTGAACCCCCCCTGTGCCCCCCCGTACCCCTCCGTACCCCCCTGTGCCCCGCGAGCGCCAGGCCCTGTTCTCCAGCGTCCTGCGGGTCCGGGAGATCAGCGCCAGGTCAGCCCCCCCTGTGCCCCCCTGTGCCCCCCGTGTGCCCCCCCGTACCCCTCCGTACCCCTCTGTGCCCCGCGAGCGCCAGGCCCTGTTCTCCAGCGTCCTGCGGGTCCGGGAGATCAGCGCCAGGTCAGCCCCCCCTGTGCCCCCCTGTGCCCCCCGTGTGCCCCCCGTACCCCTCCGTACCCCTCTGTGCCCCGCGAGCGCCAGGCCCTGTTCTCCAGCGTCCTGCGGGTCCGGGAGATCAGCGCCAGGTCAGCCCCCCCTGTGCCCCCCTGTGCCCCCCCGTGCCCCCCCGTACCCCTCCGTACCCCTCTGTGCCCCGCGAGCGCCAGGCCCTGTTCTCCAGCGTCCTGCGGGTCCGGGAGATCAGCACCAGGTCAGCCCCCCCGTGCCCCCCTGTGCCCCCCCGTACCCCCCTGTGCCCCCCTGTACCCCTCCGTACCCCCCTGTGCCCCGCGAGCGCCAGGCCCTGTTCTCCAGCGTCCTGCGGGTCCGGGAGATCAGCGCCAGGTCTGCCCCCCCCTGCGCCCCCCTGTGCCCCCCCGTACCCCTCCGTACCCCCCTGTGCCCCCCTGTGCCCCTCCGTACCCCCCTGTGCCCCGCGAGCGCCAGGCCCTGTTCTCCAGCGTCCTGCGGGTCCGGGAGATCAGTGCCAGGTCAGCCCCCCCCCTGTGCCCCCCTGTGCCCCCCCGTACCCCCCTGTGCCCCGCGAGCGCCAGGCCCTGTTCTCCAGCGTCCTGCGGGTCCGGGAGATCAGCGCCAGGTCAGCCCCCCCTGTGCCCCCCTGTGCCCCCCTGAAACCCCACGTGCCCTCCTGTGCCCCCTTGCATGTCCCCCCCCCCGTGTGCTGCCAGCATGACCCCCAACCTTCCCCCCATATGCCTCCGGGGTGCCCCACGGCCTTCCCCTGGCCCAGCCTGCCCCCCATGTGCCCCCGGCATGTCCCCGCATAGCCCCGGTTTTGCCCCGGTCCCCCTGGCATATCCATCCTGGGCCTCCCAGCATGTCTCCCCTAGAGCTCCAGACCCCCCGCCCCAGCGTGCCCCATGGCATATACCCCCAGCATGTGCCCCCGTGTACCCCCGGCCTGCCCCACGGCATGTCCCCCCTGGTCCCCCTGTGCACCCCCAGCATGTCCCGCCCGGAGCCCCTCATAGTCCATCCACGGCCCCCCCCGAGCCGCCCAGCGGACCCCCTGACCCCCGGCTCCATGCCCCCAGCCCGCCCCACACCGAGCCCCCCGGCCCTGACGCCCCCGGGTGCCGCGGCAGGTTCCTGGAGGCGCTGGAGCGGCGCGTGGCCGAGAACCTGCAGATCCGCGACCTGAGCGACGTGGTGGCCGCCCACGCCCGGCGCGACTTCCCCGCCTACGTGGATTACGTCCGCAACCAGCCCTACCAGGAGCGGGAGTACAGCGCCCTCATGTGCGCGGGGCGGGGCTAGGGGCCGTGGGGCGGGGTCATGGGGGGCGGGACTGCAGGGCTAGGGGCCGTGGGGCGGGGTCATGGGGGGCAGGACTGCAGGGCTAGGGGCTGCGGGGCGGGGCTAGGGGCCATGGGGCGGGGCTAGGGGCCCCAGGGGTGGGGCCATGGGGCGGGGCTTGGGGCCGTGGGGCGTGGCCAGAGGGGGCGGGACTGCAGGGCAGGGGTAGGGGCTGTGGGGTGGAGCCACGGGGCAGGACTAAGGGCAACAGGGTGGGGCCACAGGGCAGGGCTAGGGGGCCACAGGGGCGGGGCCATGGGGGCTGAGGGCGGAGCCATGGGGACTATGGGCCACAAGGGGCAGGGCTATGGGCCAGGAGGCGGGGCTAGAGGACACCGGGGCGGGGCTATGGGGATGGGGCTATGGGCCACAGGGGGCGTGGCTATTAGGATGGGGCGGGGCCATGGACCACAGGGGCAGGGCCATGGGGGGCTGGTGGCCACAGGGGGTGGAGGGTTATGGGGGGCCATGGGAGAGGGTTTGGGGGGAACACGGGGGCAGGGCCATGGGGGGCTGGTGGCCACAGGGGGTGGAGGGTTATGGGGGGCCATGGGAGAGGGTTTGGGGGGGACATAGGGGCAGGGCCATGGGGGGCTGGTGGCCACAGGGGGTGGAGGGTTATGGGGGGCCATGGGAGAGGGTTTGGGGGGGCCATGGGGGCAGGGCCATGGGGGGCTGGTGCCCACAAGGGGTGGAGGGTTATGGGGGGCCATGGGAGAGGGTTTGGGGGGGACATGGGGGCAGGGCCATGGGGGGCTGGTGGCCACAGGGGGTGGAGGGTTATGGGGGGCCATGGGGGAAGGAGGGAGGGGCTGGGGGGCAGGGCGAGGCCCAGCTGCCCCGGGTGGGGTTTGGGGGGCTCAGGCCCCGTCTCACCCCCTCTCCCCCCACGCAGGGAGCGAAACGGCCCCTTTGCGGCGGTGCTGAGCCGGCTGCAGGCGCATCCCCTGTGCCAGCGCCTGCCCCTCCTCTCCTTCCTGCTGCTGCCCTTCCAGCGCATCACCCGCCTCAGGATGCTGCTCCAGGTGGGACCCCGGCGTCCGGGGAGCCGGGCTGGGGCCAGGACGCCTGGGGTCTGCCCCCGGCTCTGGGAGGGGAGCGGGGGCTGGGGGCCAGGACTCCTGGGTTCTCTCCCTGGCTCTGGGAGGGGAGTGGGGGCCGGTGGGTGAGAGCAGGGGGGGCTGGGAGCCAGGACTCCTGGGTTCTCTCCCCGGCTCTGGGAGGGGAGGGGGGCTGGGGGGTTGGAGCAGGGGGGGCTGGGAGCCAGGACTCCTGGGTTCTCTCCCCGGCTATGGGAGGGGAGTGGGGGCTGGTGGGTCAGAGCACGGGGGGGCTGGGAGCCAGGACTCCTGGGTTCTCTCCTCAGCTCTGGGAGGGGAGTGGGGGCTGGGGGGTTGGAGCAGGGGGGGCTGGGAGCCAGGACTCCTGGGTTCTCTGCCAGCTATGGGAGGGGAGTGGGGCCTGGTAGTTAGAGCGGGGGGGGGCGCTGGGGGCCAGGACTCCTGGGTTCTCTCCCAGGCTCTGGGAGGGGAGGGGGGCTGGGGGGTTGGAGCAGGGGGGGCTGGGAGCCAGGACTCCTGGGTTCTCTCCCCGGCTATGGGAGGGGAGTGGGGGCTGGTGGGTCAGAGCAAGGGGGGGCTGGGAGCCAGGACTCCTGGGTTCTCTCCTCAGCTCTGGGAGGGGAGTGGGGGCTGGGGGGTTGGAGCAGGGGGGGCTGGGAGCCAGGACTCCTGGGTTCTCTGCCAGCTATGGGAGGGGAGTGGGGCCTGGTATTTAGAGCGGGGGGGGGGGCGCTGGGGGCCAGGACTCCTGGGTTCTCTCCCTGGCTCTGGGAGGGGAGTGGGGGCTGGTGGTGAGAGCAGGGGGGGCTGGGAGCCAGGACTCCTGGGTTCTATTCCTGGCTCTGGAAGGGGAGTGGGGGCTGGTGGGTTGGAGCAGGCGGGGCTGGGAGCCAGGACTCCTGGGTTCTCTCCCCATCTCACCCGGGTCCCCCCCTGTGCCCCAGAACATCCTGGGCCGGGCGGAGGAGGGCTCGGAGCGGGAGCGAAACGCGCTGGACGCCCTGGCCTGCGTCTCTCAGGTGAGTCGGGGGGCGGTGGCTGTGGGGGGGTGGTGGGGGGCTGTGGGCGCTGCCCCCCATCACTCGCCCCCCTCTGCCCCCCAGATCATCGAGGAGTGTAACTCGGAGGTGGGGCGCATGCGGGAGACGGAGGAGCTGATCGAGATCGCCAGGCGCATCGACTTCGACCGGCTCAAGGTGCCCCCCCTGCCCGTCGGCCTCCTGCCCCCCAAGCCCCGCCCCCCGTGGCTCTGCCCCCCAAGCCCCGCCCCCCGTGGCTCTGCCCCCCAAGCCCCGCCCCCCGGGGGCCTGGCATGGCCCAGGCACCTCGTGCCCCTCCCGGCTGGGCATGGAGCGGGCGTCCCGCACTCGCCCCCATCCCAAAGGGGGGTGGGAGCCCCCGTGTCCAGGGGGTCCTGCCCCCCATGGGGCTGGTGCTGCATAGGCCCTGTGCTGGGGTCCTGCCCCCCCCGTCTCGCTGCCCCCCCCCGGCCCTGTGCTGGGGTCCCGCCCCTCCCCCCCTGTCGCTGCCCCCCCGGCCCTGTGCTGGGGTCCCGCCCCCCCGTGTCTGTGACCCCCCCGGCCCTGTGCTGGGGTCCTGCCCCTCCCCCCGTGTCGCTGCCTCCCCCCGGCCCTGTGCTGGGGTCCTGCCCCTCCCCCCGTGTCTCTGACCCCCCCCTAGGGCCCTGTGCTGGGGTCCCGCCCCCCCGTGTCTGTGACCCCCCCTGGCCCTGTGCTGGGGTCCCGCCCCCCCGTGTCTGTGACCCCCCCGGGCCCTGTGCTGGGGTCCCGCCCCCCCGTGTCTGTGACCCCCCCCGGCCCTGTGCTGGGGTCCCGCCCCTCCCCCCGTGTCTGTGACCCCCCCCGGCCCTGTGCTGGGGTCCCGCCCCCCCGTCTCTCTGACCCCCCCCGGCCCTGTGCTGGGGTCCTGCCCCTCCCCCCGTGTCTGTGACCCCCCCCGGCCCCGTGCTGGGGTCCCGCCCGCCGTCTCTCTGACCCCCCCCCCCGCCCCCAGGCGGTGCCCATCGTCTCGCCGCGCCGGCGGCTGGAGAAGCAGGGGGCTCTGGCCGAGGTGCTGCCCCGGGGGTCCCTGTTCGGCACCCGGCCCCGGACGGTTCCCATCCACCTGCTGCTCTTCAGCGACCTGCTGCTCGTCACCCAGCGCAAGAGGTGGGGCCGGGGGGGCTCCCTGGGGGGGGGCTGGGGGGGGCTGAAGACAAGGAGGTGTTGGGGTGGGAATACGGGGTCCCTGGGATGGATATTGGGGGGCTGGGGGCTCCCCGGGGGGGCACTGGAGGAGCTCCGGGGGGGTCGGTGGGAATGGGGGGGACGCTGGGATGGATATTGGGGGCTGGGGGCTCCCCGGGGGGGCACTGGAGGAGCTCCGCGGGTCTCGGAGTGAATGGGGGGTCTCTGGGATGGATATTGGGGGGCTGGGGGCTCCCCGGGGGGGGCTGGAGGAGCTCTGGGGGGGTCGGTGGGAATCGGGGTCCCTGGGATGGATATTGGGGGGCTGGGGGCTCCCCGGGGGGGCACTGGAGGAGCTCCGGGGGTGTCGGTGGGAATGGGGGGTCTCTGGGATGGATATTGGGGGGCTGGGGGTTCCCTGGGGGGGCTGGAGGAGCTCCGGGGGGGTCGGTGGGAATCGGGGTCCCTGGGATGGATATTGGGGGGCTGGGGGCTCCCCGGGGGGGCTGGAGGAGCTCTGGGGGGGGTCGGTGGGAAATGGGGGGGTCTCTGGGATGGATATTAGGGGCTGGGGGCTCCCCGGGGGGGCTGGAGGAGCTCTGGGGGGGTCGGTGGGAAATGGGGGGGTCTCTGGGATGCATATTGGGGGTCTGGGGGTTCCCTGGGGGGGCTGGAGGAGCTCCGGGGGGGTCGGTGGGAATGGAGGGTCACGGGTATGGATATTGGGGGCTGGGGGCTCCCCGGGGGGCACTGGAGGAGCTCTGGGGGGGTCGGTGGGAATCAGTGTCACTGGGAAACATATTGGGGGGCTGGGGGCACCCCGGGGGGGCTGGAGGAGCTCCGGGGGGGTCGGTGGGAAATGGGGGGTCTCTGGGAAGGACATTGGGGGGCTGGGGGTTCCCCAGGGGGGCTGGAGGAGCTCCGGGGGAGTCGGTGGGAATCGGGGGTCTCTGGGATGGATATTGGGGGGCTGGGGGTTCCCCGGGGGGGGCTGGAGGAGCTCCGGGGGGGTCGGTGGGAAATGGGGGTCCCTGGGATGGAGATTGGGGGGCTGAGGGCTCCCCGGGGCGGCTGGAGGAGCTCCGGGGGTGTCGGTGGGAATAGGGGGTCTCTGGGATGGATATTGGGGGGCTGGGGGCTCCCCGGGGGGGCTGGAGGAGCTCCGGGGGGGTCGGTGGGAATCCGGGTCTCTGGGATGGATATTGGGGGGCTGGGGGCTCCCCGGGGGGGGTTGGAGGAGCTCCGGGGGGGTCGGTGGGAATGGGGGGTCTCGGGGATGGATATTGGGGGGGTGGGGGCTCCCCGGGGGGGCACTGGAGGAGCTCTGGGGGGGTCGGTGGGAATCAGGGTCACTGGGATGGATATTGGGGGGCTGGGGGCTCCCCGGGGGGGGCGCTGGAGGAGCTCCAGGGGGGTCGGTGGGAATGGGGGGGTCTCTGGGATGGATATTGGGGGGTGGGGGCTCCCCGGGGGCGGCTGGAGGAGCTCCGGGGGGGTCGCTGGGAATCGGGGTCCCTGGGATGGATATTGGGGGGCTGGGGGGCTCCCCGGGGGGGCTGGAGGAGCTCCGGGGGGGTCGGTGGGAAATGGGGGGTCTCTGGGAAGGATATTGGGGGGCTGGGGGTTCCCCAGGGGGGCTGGAGGAGCACCGGGGGAGTCGGTGGGAATCGGGGGTATCTGGGATGGATATTTGGGGGCTGGGGGTTCCCCGGGGGGGGGGCTGGAGGAGCTCCGGGGGGGTCGGTGGGAAATGGGGGTCCCTGGGATGGATATTGGGGGGCTGGGGGCTCCCCGGGGCGGCTGGAGGAGCTCCGGGGGTGTCGGTGGGAATAGGGGGTCTCTGGGATGGATATTGGGGGGCTGGGGGCTCCCCGGGGGGGCTGGAGGAGCTCCGGGGGGGTCGGTGGGAAATGGGGGTCTCACGGATGGATATTGGGGGGCTGAGGGATCCCCGGGGCGGCTGGAGGAGCTCCGGGGGTGTCGGTGGGAATCGGGGGTCTCTGGGATGGATATTGGGGGGCTGGGGGTTCCCCGGGGGGGGCTGGAGGAGCTCCGGGGGTGTCGGGGGGAATGGGGGGGTCCCTGGGATGGATATTGGGGGGCTGGGGGGCTCCCCGGGGCGGCTGGAGGAGCTCCGGGGGTGTCGGTGGGAATAGGGGGTCTCTGGGATGGATATTGGGGGGCTGGGGGCTCCCCGGGGGGGCTGGAGGAGCTCCGGGGGGGTCGGGGCGGGAATGGGGGTCCCTGGGCCGGGCACTGCGGGGTCGGGGGGGGGGGCCAGCCGCCCCTGACGCCCGTGTCCCCCCCCCCAGCGCGGGGCGCTTCGTGGTGCTGGACTACGGGCACCGGTCGCTGGTGTCGGTGCAGGGGGTGGGGCAGCCCCCCCCGGCCCCCGGCCTGGGCCAGGCCTTTTACCTCACCCTGCTGGAGAACCACCGGGGCCAGGCCTGCGAGCGCCTCTGCCGGGCCCCCAGCCAGTGAGTGGGGCCCTGGGGGGGTCACGGGGGAGCCTGGGGGGATGGAGGGGCCGTGGGGGGAGCCTGGGGGGCTGGGGGGTCACGGGGGGGCAGGGGGGGAGCCATGGGAAGCTGGGGGGGTCACGGGGGAGCCTGGGGGGCTGGAGGGGGCCGTGGGGGGAGCCTGGGGGGCTGGGGGGGCCATGGGGGGGGCAGGGGGGGAGCCATGGGAAGCTGGGGGGGCTGGGGGGGTCACGGGGGAGCTTGGGGGGCTGGGGGAGCCGTGGTGGCAGCCTGGGGGGGCCATGGGGGGAGCCATGGGGGGCCTGGGGGGGGTCACGGGGGAGCCTGGGGGGAGCCCATGGGGGGCCCCGGGGACCAGGGTTCGGGGGAGGAGGCCAAGGGGGTCCCCGGGGAGGGGTCCCCGGGGGGAGGTGGGAAAACGGGGGCAGGACAGAGGGACACTCCCGGTGGGGGGGCAGGGGTCCCCCCCTGTCCCTGAGGGGCCCTGGAGCTGCCTGGGGGAGGGGAGGTGGGGGGGAGGCTGGGGGAGGGGCGATGGAGGCCCCCCCTCACAGTCTCTGCCCCCCCCCGCAGGTCGGACATGCACCGGTGGATGGAGGCTTTTCCCCAGCCCGGCGCCCCCCCCAGCCAGCCCCAGGAGACCGTCTACGAGGACTGGGGTGAGCATGCGCCGCCCGGACACCTGGGTCCCCCCGGCTCTGGGAGGGGAGTGGGGGCTGGTGGGTTAGAGCAGGGGGGGCTGGGAGCCAGGACTCCTGGGTTCTCTCCCCGGCTCTGGGAGGGGAGTGGGGTCTAGTGGTTAGAGCAGGGGGGGCTGGGAGCCAGGACTCCTGGGTTCTCTCCCCGGCTCTGGGAGGGGAGTGGGGGCTGGTGGGTGAGAGCAGGGGGGCTGGGAGCCAGGACTCCTGGGTTCTCTCCCCGGCTCTGGGAGGGGAGTGGGGTCTAGTGGTTAGAGCAGGGGGGGCTGGGAGCCAGGACTCCTGGGTTCTCTCCCCGGCTCTGGGAGGGGAGTGGGGGCTGGTGGGTTAGAGCAGGGGGGGCTGGGAGCCAGGACTCCTGGGTTCTCCCCGGCTCTGGGAGGGGAGTGGGGGCTGGTGGGTGAGAGCAGGGGGGCTGGGAGCCAGGACTCCTGGGTTCTCTCCCCGGCTCTGGGAGGGGAGTGGGGGCTGGTGGGTCAGAGCAGGTGGGGGCTGGGAGCCGGGACTCCTGGGTTCTCTCCTGGCTGGGGGGGGCAGGGCTCTCACTGCCCCCCCGCGCCCCCAGACTGCCCCCAGGCGCACTGCGTGGAGCCCTACGTGGCCAGACAGGCCGACGAGCTGAGCCTGGAGCCGGCCGACGTGGTCAACGTGCTGCGCAAGACGAGCGAGGGTGAGTGCGGGGGGGGATGGGGGTGCAGCCCCCCCGGAGCCCAGGCAGGGAGCCCCAGTGCTGCCCCCTGGTGGGTGAGTGGGATCAGCCCCAGGCACCTGCTCCCTGCATTGCCCCCCTGAACCTCCCCCCGCATGGGGGGCCCCCCAGTCTCCCTGCCCCAGGGCCCCAAATCCCTGGGCCCTCGCCCCCCCTGTGCAGCCCCTGCCCCGGGCGCTGGCCTGGGTCCCCCCCCCCCGTGCCGGCCGCGCTGACCCTCCGTCTCCCCGGCAGGCTGGTGCCAGGGCCTGCGACTGGCCGACGGGCGCAAGGGCTGGTTCCCGGCCGCCCACGTGCGGGAGATCACCAGCGAGCACGTCCGCCGGCGCAACCTGCGCGAGAGGCACCGGCTGCTCCAGGCCGCCCGGCAGCTGCAGCTCAGCCGCCTTGCCACCGCCAAGGCCGGCTCCGCCTGAGCGGGCACGGGACACGCCTGAGCCGGGCACGGGAACACGGCCTGAGCCGCCGAGCCAGGCAAGGGACATGGCCTGAACCACCGAGCCGGGCACGGGAACACGCCCTGATCCACCCGAGCCAGGGATGGGACGCGCCGGGCACGGGAACACGGCCTGAGCCGCCGAGCCGGGCACGGGAACACGGCCTGAGCCGCCGAGCCGGGCACGGGAACACGGCCTGAGCCGCCGAGCCGGGCACGGGAACACGGCCTGAGCCGCCGAGCCGGGCACGGGACACGGCCTGAGCCGCCGAGCCGGGCACGGGAACACGCCAGGCACGGGAACACGCCCTGAACCACCGAGCCGGGCACGGGACGCTCCGGGCACGGGACACGGCCTGAGCTGCCGAGCCGGGCACGGGACACGGCCTGAGCCGCCGAGCCGGGCACGGGACACGCCTGAGCCGGGCACGGGAACACGCCCTGATCCACCGAGCCGGGCGCGGGACACGCCTGAGCCGCTGAGCCGGGCGCGGGACACACCTGAGCCGGGCACGGGAACACGCCCTGATCCACCGAGCCGGGCACGGGACGCTCCGGGCACGGGACACGGCCTGAGCTGCCGAGCCGGGCACGGGACACGGCCTGAGCCGCCGAGCCGGGCACGGGACACACCTGAGCCGGGCACGGGAACACGCCCTGATCCACCGAGCCGGGCGCGGGACACGCCTGAGCCGCTGAGCCGGGCGCGGGACACACCTGAGCCGGGCACGGGAACACGCCCTGATCCACCGAGCCGGGCGCGGGACACGCCTGAGCCGCTGAGCCGGGCGCGGGACACACCTGAGCCGGGCACGGGAACACGCCCTGATCCACCGAGCCGGGCGCGGGACACGCCTGAGCCGCTGAGCCGGGCGCGGGACACGCCTGAGCCGCCGAGCCAGGCAAGGGACACGGCCTGAGCCGCCGAGCCGGGCACGGGACATGGCCCGAGCCGCCGAGCTGGGCACGGGAACACGGCCTGAACCGCCGAGCCGGGCACGGGAACATGCCCTGATCCACCCGAGCCAGGCATGGGACGCGCCGGGCACGGGACACGGCCTGAGCCGCCGAGCCAGGCAAGGGACATGCCCTGAGCCGCCGAGCCGGGCACGGGATGCGCCGGGCACGGGACACGCCCTGATCCACCGGAGCTGGGCACGGGACACGCCGGGCATGGGAACACGCCGGGCACAGGAACACGCCCTGATCCACCGAGCCGGGCACAGGAACACGCCTGAGCCGGGCACGGGAACATGCCAGGCACGGGACACGCCCTGATCCACTGAGCCGGGCACGGGACACGCTGGGTATGGGAACACGCCGGGCACGGGACACGCCCTGAGCCGCCCCCCGGGATTGTGCGACGGGCACCAGGCCGGGGGTGGCCCAGCTGCCTTGGGCTACGTCGGGGCAGCCAAGCCCCATCCGAACCCCCCCTGAGCCGGGGGAGGTGCAGGGCAGGGCCCCCCCCAGCCAGCTGCCCCCGGCACAGCAGGCACCGCCCGGGGGGGGGGGGGGCTGCTCCGGGACAAGCTACCTCAGCTTGGCCCCCCCTTGGGGCCAGGCGGAAACACTGTCCCCCCCCGGAACCAGCCCCCCCCCGAGCACGGCCCTGGAGCTGTGACCCCCCCCGTCTCCTCCCCCCCCCCCGCAGCTCCTGCTTCGAAGCTCCCAGCAGGGATGGGGGGGGGCGGCGGGTTCAGCTGCTGTGTCTTGGCCTGGCTGGTGCCCCCCCCCATTAATTTATTAAGGCGGGGGGGGGTCATGCCATGGCTGGTTTTATAAAGAGAGAGAAACGAAGACCTGGCGCAGTGCCTGACACGGGGGGGGGGGCGTGTTGGGGGGGAGGCGTTCTCCCATGGGGGGGGCTGCGGCACACATTTCCCCCCCCCCCAGCTGCTGTGAAGGGAGTTACGCGCCGGCTGCCACCTGCCCCCGATGCCCCCTGGCCTGGGGGGGCCCCTGGTCAGTCCTGGCAGCGAGGGCGCCCCCCCCCAAAGCACTTTCCACAACTGGCTGCACAGGCTGAGAGCTGGGTATTAGCCCTGGGGTGAACCCCCCCCCAGAGCCGGGGAGAGAACCCAGGAGTCCTGGCTCCCAGCCCCCCCTGCTCTAACCCACCAGCCCCCACTCCTCTCCCAGAGCCGGGGAGAGAACCCAGGAGTCCTGGCTCCCAGCCCCCCCTGCTCTAACCCACCAGCCCCCACTCCTCTCCCAGAGCCGGGGAGAGAACCCAGGAGTCCTGGCTCCCAGCCCCTCCTGCTCTGACCCACCAGCCCCCACTCCTCTTCTAGAGCCGGGGAGAGAACCCATGAGTCCTGGCTCCCAGCCCCCCCTGCTCTGACCCACCAGCCCCCACTCCTCTTCTAGAGCCGGGGAGAGAACCCAGGAGTTCTGGCTCCCAGCCCCCCCTGCTCTGACCCAGCAGCCCCCACTGCCCTCCCAGAGCCGGGGAGAGAACCCAGGAGTCCTGGCTCCCGGCCCCCTCTACTCCAACCCACCAGCCCCCACTGCCCTCCCAGAGTCGCGGAAAGAACCCAGGAGTCCTGGCTCCCGGCCCCCCCTGCTCTAACCACCAGCCCCCACTCCCCTCCCAGAGCCGGGGAGAGAACCCAGGAGTCCTGGCTCCCAGCCCCCCCTGCTCTAACCCACCAGCCCCCACTCCCCTCCCAGAGCCGGGGAGAGAACCCAGGAGTCCCTCCCCCCGCCCCCCATGACACAGAGACACCTCGGAGGCCGTGGTTAAAAATATACATTTATGGGGGGGGAGGAACCCCAATAATTTAACATGTTTTATACACAGCAGCCACGTCCCCCCCCAGCACCACCAGCCCCCAGATCCTCCTGGCCCCCCTCCGAGCCCCCCAGGCGCAGCCCCCGCCCCACGGGGGGGCCGTCCCCCCTCTGCCCCCCGCCCGGGCAGGTGGGGGAGCCCGAAGCCGGGCCCCCGGGGGGAGGGGCGCCCCAGGGCCCAGCGGGGGGGGGGGCGCGGCCGGGGCTAGGGGTCGACGAAGGACACCAGGATGTAGCGGGTGCCGCGGGTGGTGGGGAGCCCCTCGTGGAAGTGGGTCAGGCGCCCCGGGTGCATCAGGCTCCAGCCCTTCCGTGGGGCCGTGACGGAGCAGGAGTAGCGCAGGAACCGGCAGCCGCCGCCCTGGGGGGAGACGGGCGTGAGGGGCAGCCCCCCCGGTGCCCCTCACTCCCGACCCACAGCCCCCCTGGTGCCCCTCACTCCCGACCCGCAGCCCCCCGCTGCCCCTCACTCCCGACCCGCAGCCCCCCCGGTGCCCCTCACTCCCGACCCGCAGCCCCCCGGTGCCCCTCACTCCCGACCCGCAGCCTCCCGTTACCCAGCCCTCTGGTGCCCCTCACTCCCGACCCGCAGCCCCCCTGGTGCCCCTCACTCCCGACCCGCAGCCCCCCGCTGCCCCTCACTCCCGACCCGCAGCCCCCCGCTGCCCCTCACTCCCGACCCGCAGCCTCCCGTTACCCAGCCCTCTGGTGCCCCTCACTCCCGTCCCCCAGCGCCCCGGTGCCCCTCACTCCCGACCCGCAGCCCCCCTGGTGCCCCTCACTCCCGACCCGCAGCCCCCCGCTGCCCCTCACTCCCGACCCGCAGCCCCCCCGGTGCCCCACACTCCCGACCCCCAGCCCCCGGGGTGCCCCTCACTCCCGACCCGCAGCCCCCCGGTGCCCCTCCCTCCCGACCCGCAGCCCCCCCGGTGCCCCTCACTCCCGACCCGCAGCCCCCCGCTGCCCCTCACTCCCGACCCGCAGCCCCCCATTACCCAGCCCCCCTGTTGCCCCTCACTCCCGACCCGCAGCCCCCTTGGGGCTCCTCACTCCTGACCTACAGCCCCCTTGGTGCCCCTCACTCCCGACCTGCAGCCCCCCGCTGCCCCTCACTCCCGACCGGCAGCCCCCCTGGGGCCCCTCACTCCCGACCTACAGCCCCCTTGGTGCCCCTCACTCCCGACCCGCAGCCCCCCCGGTGCCCCTCACTCCCGACCCGCAGCCCCCCCGGTGCCCCTCACTCCCGACCCGCCGCCACCTGTTACCCGGCCCCCCAGTGCCCCTCACTCCCGACCCGAAGCCCCCCCGGTGCCCCTCACTCCCGACCCGCAGCCACCTGTTACCCGGCCCCCCAGTGCCCCTCACTCCCGACCTGCAGCCCCCCGTTACCCAGCCCTCTGGTGCCCCTCACTCCCGACCCGCAGCCCCCCGTTACCCAGCCCCCTGGTGCCCCTCACTCCCGACCCGCTGCCCCCCGGTGCCCCTCACTCCCGACCCGCAGCCCCCTCGGTGCCCCTCACTCCTGACCCGCAGCCCCCTTGGTGCCCCTCACTCCCGACCCGCAGCCCCCTTGGGGCTCCTCACTCCTGACCTACAGCCCCCTTGGTGCCCCTCACTCCCGACCTGCAGCCCCCCGCTGCCCCTCACTCCCGACCCGCAGCCCCCCGGTGCCCCTCACTCCCGACCCGCAGCCCCCTGGTGCCCCTCACTCCCGACCCGCAGCCTCCCGTTACCCAGCCCTCTGGTGCCCCTCACTCCCGACCCGCAGCCCCCCCGGTGCTCCTCACTCCCGACCCGCAGCCCCCTGGTGCCCCTCACTCCCGACCCGCAGCCCCCCCGGTGCTCCTCACTCCCGACCCGCAGCCCCCCGGTGCCCCTCACTCCCGACCCGCAGCCCCGTTACCCAGCCCCCTGGTGCCCCTCACTCCCGACCCGCAGCCCCCCCGGTGCCCCTCACTCCCGACCCGCAGCCCCGTTACCCAGCCCCCCAGTGCCCCTCACTCCCGACGCGCAGCCCCTGCTCTGCCCGGGGGGTGGGGGTCTCACCTCGTAGTCGGTGCCCTTGCTGTTGAGCGCGATGTTGATGGTGAAGGTGGACGAGTCGTGGTGGGGTCTCAGCGCCGGCTGCCGCTCCGGCCGGTACCGAACCACGAAGTTCAGCAGGGCCCGGGCCTGGGGGGAGGGGCACTCAGAGCGGGTGGGGGCAGGGGGAGGCGCGACCCACGGCCGGGTAATGGCCCAGCAGCCGCTGCCCGAGCCGGGCGGAGGAGCGTTTCCCAGGCTGGAGGGGCCTGGGCTGCGGGGAGGGGTCGGGGGGGGCTCCGAGCGGCAGGGGGGGGCCCGGCCCCCAGCGGTACCTGGGTGTAGTAGCCGGGGTACAGCGTCTCGGCGGGGGGCAGCGGGGGAGGGGTGGGGGGGCTGCGGGGGGTACCTGGGTGTAGTAGCCGGGGTACAGCGTCTCGGCGATGGGCTGCGGGGGATGGGCGGGGGGCAGCGGGGGAGGGGTCGGGGGTACCTGGGTGTAGTAGCCGGGGTACAGCGTCTCGGCGACGGGCTGCGGGGGTGGGAGGCAGCGGGGGAGGGGTCGGGGGGCAGGGGGAGGGGCGGGGGGCAGCGGGGGAGGGGCGGGGGGCCGGCGGGGGGGCAGCGGGGTACCTGGGTGTAGTAGCCGGGGTACAGCGTCTCGGCGACGGGCTGCGGGGGCGGGGCGGGGAGCAGCGGGGGAGGGGTGGGGGGGCAGCGGGGGAGGGGATCGGGGGGGCTGCGGGGGAGGGGTTCGGGGGGGGTACCTGGGTGTAGTAGCCGGGGTACAGCGTCGCAGCGGGGGGCAGCAGGGGGGCAGCGGGGTACCTGGGTGTCGTAGCCGGGGTACAGCGTCTCGGCGACGGGCTGCGGGGGAGGGGCGGGGGGCAGCGGGGGAGGGGATCGGGGGGGTACCTGGGTGTAGTAGCCGGGGTACAGCGTCTCGGCGACGGGCTGCGGGGGCGGGGGGCAGCAGGGGGGCAGCGGGGGCGGGCGGGGGGGGCAGCGGGGTACCTGGGTGTAGTAGCCGGGGTACAGCGTCTCGGCAAAGGGCTGCGGGGGCTGGGGGCTGTGGGGGGCAGCGGGGGGCGGCGGGGGGTACCTGGGTGTAGTAGCCGGGGTACAGCGCCTCGGCGACGGGCTGCGGGGGCGGGGGGCAGCAGGGGGGCAGCGGGGGGGTACCTGGGTGTAGTAGCCGGGGTACAGCGTCCCGGCGACGGGCTGCGGGGGCGGGGGGCAGCGGGGGGGGGGCGGGGGCAGTAGGGGGCAGCAGGGGGGCAGCAGGGGGGCAGCGGGGTACCTGGGTGTAGTAGCCGGGGTACAGCGGGGGAGGGGCGGGGGGCTGCGGGGGAGGGGATCGGGGTGGCTGCGGGGGGGCAGCGGGGGGGTACCTGGGTGTAGTAGCCGGGGTACAGCGTCTCGGCGGCGGGGGCGGGGGGCTGTAGGGGGGCAGCGGGGGATCAGCGGGGTACCTGGGTGTAGTAGCCGGGGTACAGCGTCTCGGCGGCGGGGGCGGGGGGCTGTGGGGGGGCAGCAGGGGGGCTGCGGGGGCGGGGGGCAGCGGGGGGGCAGCGGGGGATCAGGGGGGTACCTGGGTGTAGTAGCCGGGGTACAGCGTCTCGGCGACGGGCTGCGGGGGCGGGGGGCAGCGGGGGAGGGGCGGGGGGCAGCGGGGGGGCAGCGGGGGGCAGCAGGGGGGCAGCAGGGGGGCAGCGGGGTACCTGGGTGTAGTAGCCGGGGTACAGCGTCTCGGCGACGGGCGCGACGAATTCCCGCAGGACCCGCAGCCAGGCGCCCTCCAGCCCGAGCTGGCTCAGGTGAACGTCGTCGGTCGGGACGTTCTCGTAGCCCCCGGCCAGGCGGGCGTCCTGGGGGCGACGACAGCTCAGCGGGGGCTGGGGGCAGCGGGGGGGGGCAGCGGGGGGAGGCTCCGCGAGAGGGTTGGGGGGCTCAGGTTGGGGGGGGTCGCACCCCACTCACCTCATGCTGCCCTCCGGACCAGATCCCATAATGCTCCACCTCTGCCACCAGCTCGTCGCAGGCCGCCTCCGACAGGACCGGGAACCAGTAGACGTCGGGGCAGGGCTGGGGCGGGGGGGGGGGACAGTCAGGGCTGCCCCACGGGGGGCTGGGGGGGTTACTGGGGGGGGCGCCGGGGGGCAGGCGGGGGGACAGGAAGTTGGGGGGGTACAGGGGCAGCATCCCAAGGGGGGGGGGTTATCTGACGGGGCAGGTGGGGGGAGGACGCCCAAGGGGGGGGGTAGCTGGGGGGGATTCCCGGGGGGATTTGGTGGGAGTTTCGGGGGCAGGCTGGGGGGTGGGGGTGGGGGAGTGATGTGGGGCTGGGGGATGTTGGGGCGGAGGGACAGGGGGATGACGGGGGGCTGGGGGGGGGTGATGGGGGGGTGGGGGGGTTACCTGCTCCACCAGCTCCCCGTCCAGCACCCGGGAGTAGTTCTCGTGGATGTATTTCTCCTGCCAGTCCTAGGGGGGGGGCAAAGATGGTGTGAGACCCCCCCCTGCCCCCCGTCTCCCCGCCCCCAGCCAGCCCCTGCCCCCCGTCTCCCCTCCCCCAGCCCGCGGGATGAGATGTCCCCTCACACCCGGACCCCAGGGTCCCTGCCCCATCAGCCCTCCGAGCCGGCGCTGGGGACAGACCCCCCCCAAACCCCTGGACCCCATGGGCCAGCCCAGCCGCCGCAGCAGTGTAGGGGCCAGGACACACAGCAGAGGGCCGGGGGCGGGACATGCTGTGGGAGGGGAAAGGGGTGGGGCCAGGCTGTCACTCACCAGGGGGTTCTCCGACAGCTGCCCGAGGTCGGGGGGCGGGGCAGGGGGCGGGGTCACATGCAGGGGGCGGGGCAGGGGACGGGGTCAAACGCCAGGGGGCGGGGTCACTCACCAGGGGATTCTCCGAGAGCTGCCCGAGGTCGGGGTGCGGGGGGCGGGGCAGGGGGCGGGGTCACATGCCGGGGTGCGGGCAGGGGGCGGGGTCACTCACCAGGGGGTTCTCCGAGAGCTGCCCGAGGTCGGGGTGCGGGGCAGGGGGCGGGGTCACACGCCAGGGGGCGGGGCAGGGGGCGGGGTCACTCACCAGGGGGTTCTCCGAGAGCTGCCCAAGCTCGGGGTGCGGGGCAGGGGGCGGGGACACACGCCGGGGGGCGGGGCAGGGGGCGGGGTCACTCACCAGGGGGTTCTCCGAGAGCTGCCCGAGGTCGGGGTGCAGATGGGGGGCGGGGTCACGCGCCGGGGGGCGGGGCAGGGGGCGGGGTCACTCACCAGGGGGTTCTCCGAGAGCTGCCCGAGGTCGGGGTGCAGATGGGGGGCGGGGTCACACGCCGGGGGGCGGGGCAGGGGGCGGGGTCACTCACCAGGGGGTTCTCCGAGAGCTGCCCGAGGTCGGGGTGCAGATGGGGGGCGGGGTCACACGCCGGGGGGCGGGGCAGGGGGCGGGGTCACTCACCAGGGGGTTCTCCGAGAGCTGCCCGAGGTCGGGGTGCAGGCGGGGGGTGGGGTCACTCACCAGGGGGTTCTCCGAGAGCTGCCCGAGGTCGGGGTGCAGGCGGGACGTGTTGTAATTGGCCGTGGAGAGCAGGTGCCCGAACTCCTCCAGGTTCGTGATGTGCAGAAAAATCCCCTGCGGGAGACAGGCCCATCAGGGACCCACCAGGAATCACCCCCCGCCCCCCAAGACGGCCCGGGCGGGGAGGGGCCGAGCAAGGGGTTTGGGGGGCCGCTGTTGGGGACGGGGTGAAGCTCCTCAGCCTCTGCTGCAGAAGGCCGTGTCGGGGTGGGTGGGGGATTTTGGGGGACAGTGGGGGGCTGTGGGGGGCAGTGGGGGTTCAGGAGGGCGGGGCCCCCCGTACCCTCTCGCGCACGTTCTTGCAGAAGTCCGTGTCGGGGTGGGTGGGGGATTTTGGGGGACAGTGGGGGGCAGTGGGGGTTCAGGAGGGCGGGGCCCCCCGTACCCTCTCGCGCACGTTCTTGCAGAAGTCCGTGTCGGGGTGGGTGGGGGATTTTGCCGGGCTGGGGAGGGTTCAGGGGGATTGCGGGGGGTTGGGGGGTGTGGGGGTTCAGGGGGACTGTGGGAGTTTTGGGGGGGCCGTGGGGACCCAGGGGGACTGTGGGAGTTTTGGGGGGGCTGTGAGGGGCTGGGGGGGGCCCCCCGTACCCAATCGCGCACATTCTTGCAGAAGGCCGTGTCGGGGTGGATGGGGAATTTTGCCGGGCTGGGGGGGTTCAGGGGGACTGCGGGGGGTTGGGGGGCCGTGGGGACCCAGGGGGAGCTCCGGAGGTTTGGGGGGGCAGTGAGGGGCTGGGGGGGGCCCCCCGTACCCTCTCGCGCACGTGCTTGCAGAAGGCCGTGTCGGGGGGATGGGGGATTTTGCCGGGCTGGGGGGTTTCAGGGGGACTGCGGGGGTTTGGGGGGGCGTGGGGACCCAGGGGGACTGTGGGAGTTTTGGGGGGGCAGTGAGGGGCTAAGGGGGGGGCCCCGTACCCTCTCGCGCACGTTCTTGCAGAAGGCCGTGTCGGGGGGATGGGGGATTTTGCCGGGCTGGGAGGGGGTTCGGGGGGACTGCGGGGGTTGGGGGGGGGGGGGGGCTGCTGGGGGATTGTGGGAGTTTTGGGGGGGCAGTGAGGGGCTAAGGGGGGGGCCCCGTACCCTCTCGCGCACGTACATGCAGAAGGCAGGGTCGGGGAGGCTGGGGGAGTTTGCCGGGCTGGGGGGTTCAGGGGGACTGCGGGGGGTTTGGGAGGTGTGGGGGTTCAGGGGGACTGCGGGGGTTTGGGGGGGCCGTGGGGACCCAGGGGGACTGTGGGAGTTTTGGGGGGGGCGGTGAGGGGCGGGGGGGGTAAAGGGGGACTGCGGGGGTTTGGGGGGCCGTGGGGACCCAGGGGGACTGTGGGAGGTTTGGGGGGGCAGTGAGGGGCTGGGGGGTTTCAGGGGGACTGCGGGGGTTTGGGGGGGCCGTGGGGACCCAGGGGGACTGTGGGAGTTTTGGGGGGGCTGTGAGGGGCTGGGGGGGTTCAGGGGGACTGCGGGGGTTTGGGGGGCCGTGGGGACCCAGGGGGACTGAGGGAGTTTTGGGGGGGGCTGTGAGGGGCTGGGGGGGCCCCGTACCCTCTCGCGCACGTTCTTGCAGAAGGCCGTGTCGGGGTGGATGGGGGATTTTGCCGGGCTGGGGGGGGTTCAGGGGGACTGCGGGGGTTTGGGGGGGCGTGGGGACCCAGGGGGACTGAGGGAGTTTTGGGGGGGCTGTGAGGGGCTGGGGGGGCCCCGTACCCTCTCGCGCACGTTCTTGCAGAAGGCCGTGTCGGGGTGGATGGGGGATTTTGCCGGGCTGGGGGGGGTTCAGGGGGACTGCGGGGGTTTGGGGGGGCGTGGGGACCCAGGGGGACTGAGGGAGTTTTGGGGGGGCTGTGAGGGGCTGGGGGGGGGCCGTACCCTCTCGCGCACGTGCTTGCAGAAGGCCATGTCGGGGTCGGTCTCCTCCAGGGTGAAGACGCTCCGGTCGTGCAGCTCCGAGCGCAGCGTCTCCCCGCGCACCAGGTAGGCCTGGCTGATGTAGGGCACGTTCCACACCCCACTGCGGGACGGACACACGGACACCGGGTCAGCGGGGCAAGGTGCAGGCCCCGCCCCTCGGAAAGGGCAGAGCTCCGGTGGGGGCTTTGTCTAGGCCCCTCCCCCGGGAAGGGGGCGGAGCTCCAGTGGGGGCAGGTCTGGGCCCCTCCCCCAGGAAGGGGGTGGAGCTCCGGTGGGGGCTTTGTCTAGGCCCCTCCCCCGGGAAGGGGGCGGAGCTCCAGTGGGGGCAGGTCTGGGCCCCTCCCCCAGGAAGGGGGCGGAGCTCCGGTGGGGGCTTTGTCTAGGCCCCTCCCCCAGGAAGGGGGCGGAGCTCCGGTGGGGGCGGGTCTAGGCCCCTCCCCCAGGAAGGGGGCGGAGCTCTGGTGGGGGCGGGTCCGGGCCCCTCCCCAGGAAGGGGGCGGAGCTCCAGTGGGGGTGGGTCCGGGCCCCTCCCCAGGAAGGGGGCGGAGCTCCAGTGGGGGTGGGTCCAGGCCCCTCCCCAGGAAGGGGGCGGAGCTCCAGTGGGGGCGGGTCCAGGCCCCTTCCCAGGAAGGGGGCGGAGCTCCAGTGGGGGCGGGTCCAGGCCCCTTCCCAGGAAGGGGGCGGAGCTCCAGTGGGGGTGGGTCCAGGCCCCTCCCCAGGAAGGGGGCGGAGCTCCAGTGGGGGCGGGTCCAGGCCCCTCCCCAGGGAGGGGGCGGAGCTCCGGTGGGGGCGGGTCCAGGTCCCTCCCCCCGGGAAGGGGGCGGAGCTCCGGTGGGGGGCGGGTCCGGGCCCCTCCCCCAGGAAGGGGGCGGAGCTCCGGTGGGGGGGGGCGGGTCCCTGGGGTGACTCACGCCCGCTTGCCCTGCACCAGCTCCACGTAGTCCTCGGCCCGGGCGTAGTAGCCCTCGGGGCTCAGCGCCCCCCAGAAGTTCGACCAGAGCTTGCCCGGGCGAGACACCATGGGGGCCACCACCTTCCTGCGGGGACACAAGGGGCGGAGCTCAGCGAGGGGGCGGGGACACAAGGGGCGGAGCTAAGCGAGGGGGCGGGGACACAGGGGGCGGAGCTAAGCGAGGGGGCGGGGACACAAGGGGCGGAGCGAGAGGGCGGGGAGACGATGAAATGGGGCCCGTGCAGGGGCAGGACGGGGTTCAGGGGGGTCTTACAGGTGCTGGCGGATCAGGGCGCGCAGGGTCCCCGGGTTGGGGGTCAGTGGGGAGCAGGGGGAGCAGGGCAGGTTTCGGGGGGCAGGGCAGGTTTCGGGGGGCAGGGGGGTTTCGGGGGGCAGTCCCGGTTCCGGCGGATCAGGGCGAGCAGGGTCCCCGGGTTGGGGGTCAGTGGGGAGCAGGGGGAGCAGGGCAGGTTTTGGGGGGCAGGGCAGGTTTCGGGGGGCAGGGGATTTCGGGGGGCTGTACCGGTTCCGGCGGATCAGGGCGCGCAGGGTCCCCGGGTTGGGGGTCAGTGGGGAGCAGGGCAGGTTTCGGGGGGCAGGGCAGGTTTCGGGGGGCAGGGCAGGGGGTTTCGGGGGGCTGTACCGGTTCCGGCGGATCAGGGCGCGCAGGGTCCCCGGGTTGGGGGGCAGTGGGGAGCAGGGCAGGTTTCGGGGGGCAGGGCAGGTTTCGGGGGGCAGGTTTTGGGGGGCTGTACCGGTTCCGGCGGATCAGGGTGCGCAGGTTCCCCGGGTTGGGGGGCAGTGGGGAGCGGGGGGAGCAGGGCAGGTTTCGGGGGGCAGGGGGTTTCGGGGGGCTGTACCGGTTCTGGCGGATCAGGGCGCGCAGGGTCCCCGGGTTGGGGGGCAGTGGGGAGCGGGGGGAGCAGGGCAGGTTTCGGGGGGCTGTACCGGTTCTGGCGGATCAGGGCGCGCCGGGTCCCCGGGTTGGGGGTCAGTGGGGAGCAGGGCAGGTTTCGGGGGGCAGGGCAGGTTTCGGGGGGCAGGGGGTTTCGGGGGGCTGTACCGGTTCCGGCGGATCAGGGCGCGCAGGGTCCCCGGGTTGGGGGTCAGTGGGGAGCGGGGAGGGGCAGCGGGGGGCAGGGCAGGTTTCGGGGAGCAGGGCAGGTTTCGGGGGGCAGGGCAGGTTTTGGGGGGCAGGGCAGGGGGTTTCGGGGGGCTGTACCGGTTCCGGCGGATCAGGGCGCGCAGGGTCCCCGGGTTGGGGGGCAGTGGGGAGCGGGGGGAGCAGGGCAGGTTTCGGGGGGCAGGGCAGGTTTGGGGGGGGCAGGGGGTTTCGGGGGGCTGTACCGGTTCTGGCGGATCAGGGCGCGCAGGGTCCCCGGGTTGGGGGGCAGTGGGGAGCGGGGGGAGCAGGGTAGGTTTCGGGGGGCAGGGCAGGGGGTTTCGGGGGGCTGTACCGGTTCCGGCGGATCAGGGCGCGCAGGGTCCCCGGGTTGGTCAGGGCGACGTCGGCGTCGAGGCTGAAGTAATAGTCGCAGTCGGGGTCCTGCCGGCAGAGGTCCCTGGGGGGCACACGGCGGGGGCGGGGGGGGGTCAGACAAACGTTACCCCCCAGCCCCACCCCGTGACCCCCCCAGCCCCCCTGCCCCTCCTCTGTGCCCATCGCCAACCCCCCTGACCCCCTTCTCCAGGCCCCCTGCTTTGTGACCCCCATGTGCCCCCTACGCCCCTCAGCCCCGCCCCCTCCCCCACGGCCCCGCCCCCATCCCCCCTAATCCCTCTCCTGTAGCCCTGCCCCCTTCCCATAGGCCTGCCCACTGTTCCACTGCCCCGCCCCCTTCCCTGGCATGGCCCCGCCCCTCCCCCAAGCCCCGCCCACTCACATGGCCATGTCCCGGGCCTCGCCCTGGCTCAGCGCCTCCTCCGGCCCTACCAGCCGGACGCTGGCGAAGGCCCCACGGAGCCGCTCCCAGGCCCCCTGCACGTGGGGCTCGTGAAACACCTCCTGGGGGGGGAGGGGCAGGGGTCAGCCGGGGGCGCTGGGAACCCCCCCCGCGCGGGACAGGGGGGGACTCTAGGGATCCCCGAGGGGTTGGTGCTGGGGGATGGGGGGGGATCTGGGGGTCCCCAGGGGCGAGTGCTGGTGATGGGGGGATCTGGGAGGGCCTGGGGGTCATGGGGGGCAGCTGGGGGTCACGGGAGGGGGCAGAGGGGGGCAGCCATGGGTCGCGCGGGGGGGCAGCCGTGGGCACCGTGGGTCGCAGGGGGTGGCGGGGTGGTGGGGGGCAGAGGGGGTCGCGGGGGGACTCACGCGGTTGTGCAGGAAGAGGCAGAGAGAGATAGTCCCAGCCCAGCAGGCGATGCAGGAACTGGGGCAGGAAGGGGGTCGCAGGGGGTGGTGGGGGCACTGTGGGTCGCGGGGGGTCGCGGGGGGACTCACGCGGTTGTGCAGGAAGAGGCAGAGAGAGATAGTCCCAGCCCAGCAGGCGATGCAGGAACTGGGGCAGGAAGGGGGTCGCAGGGGGTGGGGGGGGCACCGTGGGTCGCGGGGGGTTGGTGGGGGCACCGTGGGTCGCGGGGGGTGGCGGGGAGACTCACGCGGTTGTGCAGGAAGAGGCGCAGCCGGGCGTAGGGATAGTCCCAGCCCAGCAGGCGTTGCAGGAACTGGGGCAGGAAGGGGGTCGGCTGCTCGATGAACACCCCCACCAGGACCTGGGGCAGCGCCTCCTCCTGCGGAGAGACGGGGTCAGGCACCCCCGAACCCAGCCCCTGTACCCCGAAACCCAGGCCCTGCCGCCCCCGAACCCAGCCACACCCTGGACCCCCAAACCCAGCCACTCCCTGTACCCCGAAACCCAGGCCCTGCCGCCCCCGAACCCAGCCACACCCTGGACCCCCAAACCCAGCCACTCCCTGTACCCCAAAACCCAGGCCCTGCCCCCCGAACCCAGCCACTACCACCCCCGAAGCCATCCGCACCCTGTCCCAAACCCAGCCCCCTGAACCCAGCCCGACCCCCCAAAACCCAGCCACACCCTGTACCCTGCAACCCAGGCCCTGCCGCCCCCGAACCCAGCCCCTGACCCCCGAAGCCAGCCACACCCTGTCCCAAACCCAGCCCCCCGAACCCAGCCCCTGACCCCCCAAAACCCAGCCACTCCCTGTACCCCGAAACCCAGGCCCTGCCCCCCAAACCCAGCCACTGCCACCCCTGAACCCAGTCACACCCTGCCCCAAACCCAGCCCGGGCCCCCCAAACAGCCACACCCTGTACCCCGAAACCCAGGCCCTGTTGCCCCCGAACCCAGCCCCTGACCCCCGAAGCCAGCCGCACCCTGTCCCAAACCCAGCCCCCCGAACCCAGTCCCTGTACCCCGAAACCCAGGCCCTGCCCCCCGAACCCAGCCACTGCCACCCCTGAACCCAGTCACACCCTGCCCCAAACCCAGCCCGACCCCCCCAAACAGCCACTCCCTGTACCCCGAAACCCAGGCCCTGCCCCCCAAACCCAGCCACTGCCACCCCTGAACCCAGTCACACCCTGCCCCAAACCCAGCCCGACCCCCCCAAACAGCCACACCCTGTACCCCGAAACCCAGGCCCTGTTGCCCCCAAACCCAGCCACACCCTGCCCCAAAACCAGGCCCCCCAGTCCCCCCCCACCTCAGCGCCCCTCTGGCCCCCACTCACCGGGGTCCCCGAGAGGTCGAGCAGCCCCTGGTCGCAGCCCCCGCAGCCCCCCTCGTAGGTCCAGCGGTTCGGGATGTAATTCCCCAGGTAGTTCAGCTGCAGCTGGGGGGGGGAAGGGGTGAGGTACGGGGCCCCCAGCCTCGGCCCCCCAGCCCCGTCCCGCCACAGCCGCCCCCCCCTCCCGCAGCCCCCCCTCCCCACAGCAGTGAGGGCGGAGGGGGGTTTCTGGGTGCCAGGGGAGCCCCCGGCTATGGGGACCCTGAGAGACGGGGACAAAATCACACGGGGGGCTCCCGGGGCAGGAGGGGGTCCCAAGGGGGATCTTGGGGGTACCTGGGGCAGGAGGGAGGCTGTAGGGGGTCCTGGGGGGAATCTCAGGGGAGGAGTGGGTGTTGGGGGGCTGTGGGGGGATCTCGGGGGCACCTGGTGGAGGAGGGGGCTGTGGGGGTCCCAGGGGGGATCTCGGGGGAGGAGTGGGTGTCGGGGGCTGTGGGGGTCCTGGGGAGATCTCGGGGGAGGAGTGGGTGTCGGGGGGCTGGGGGGGTCCCAGGGGGATCTCGGGGGAGGAGTGGGTGTCGGGGGCCTGTGGGGGTCCCGGGGGGATCTCGGGGGAGGAGTGGGTGTCGGGGGACTGTGGGGGTCCTGGGGGGATCTCAGGGGAGGAGTGGGTGTCAGCGGGTGTGGGGGTCCCAGGGGGGATCTCGGGGGAGTGGGTGATGGGGGGCTGTGGGGGCCCCAGGGGGGTGTTGGGGGGCTGTGGGGGACCCAGGGGGGATCTCGGGGGAGGAGTGGGTGTTGGGGGGCTGTGGGGGTCCCAGGGGGGTGTCAGGGGAGGAGTGGGTGTCGGGGGGCTGTGGGGGACCCAGGGGGGATCTCGGGGGAGGAGTGGGTGTCGGGGGGCTGGGGGGGTCCCGGGGGGATCGGGGGGGGGGAGTGGGGGTCGGGGCCTGGGGGGTCCCAGGGGGGATCTCGGGGGAGGAGTGGGTGTCGGGGGAGGAGGGGGTGTCGGGGGGCTGTGGGGGTCCCGGGGGGGATCTCGGGGGAGGAGGGGGTCCCGGGGGGCTGTGGGGGTCCCGGGGGGATCTCGGGGGAGGAGTGGGTGTCGGGGGAGGAGGGGGTGTCGGGGGCTGTGGGGGTCCCGGGGGCGATCTCGGGGGAGGAGGGGGTGTCGGGGGGCTGTGGGGGTCCCGGGGGGATCTCAGGGGAGGAGTGGGTGTCGGGGGCTGGGGGGGCCCCAGGGGGGTGTCGGGGGGCTGTGGGGGACCCAGGGGGGATCTCGGGGGTACCTTGGTGGGCCCGTTGCCGTGGATAACCACAGGGAGGGTGTCATAGGCCACGTTCCGGGCACGGACCCGGCTCCTCTCGAACTTCAGCACCACCTCGTCTGCGCGAGAGACATGGGGATAGAGGGTCCCAGCCCCCCTTCCTGGAGCCGGGGGGAGAACCCAGGAGTCCTGGGCCCCCAGCCTCCCTGCTCTAACCACCAGCTCCCACTCCCCTCCCAGCGCCGGGGAGAGAACCCAGGAGTCCTGGCTCCCAGCCCCCCCTGCTCTAACCCACCAGCCCCCACTCCCCTCCCAGAGCCGGGGAGAGAACCCAGGAGTCCTGGCTCCCAGCCCCCCCTGCTCTAACCCACCAGCCCCCACTCCCCTCCCAGAGCCGGGGAGAGAACCCAGGAGTCCTGCCCCCTCCCCCCGGAGCTGGGATAGAACCCAGGAGTCCTGACCCCCCAGGTTATGGGGTGCCCCCCCCATCTCTCACCAATGGCCCCATTGAGGTTCTGGAAGATTTTCGACTTGTGGTCGAGCGCGAGCCCAAACTTCTCCTGCGGGGGAGGGGAAGGGGGGGTCAGAGCGGGGAGGGTCCTGCCCCCATCACCCCACACCCTCCGAGATCCCGTCCCTCCACTGCTCCCCCCAGCACCCAACCCCCTTCCCTGCCTCCGATCCCCCCAACCCCCCGCCTGCCCCCCGCAGTGCCCCCCATGGAGGCAGGGCCTGGGGCCGAGACCCCCGACTGGAGGGGGGGTTCACTGGGGACAGGCTCCCCTTTGGGGGGAACATCTCCCTCAAATGTCCCCCCGGCCCTGAACCCCCCACCCGACCGCCCCGCAATGGGACCCAGGGTCCGCTGCAAAGAGCCGGTGGAGATTGTGTCGCGGATGGGGGGGGGGCTCCCTGCTGAACACCCCCAAACCCGCAATGAGCAGGGGGCCGATTCCCCTTCGGTCTTCAACATTGGGGTTCTGGAGCTCGGCCGCCCCTCCCCAGAGTCAGCCGCATCCCAGAGCCAATCCCCAGCCCTCATCAGAGAACCCAGGAGTCCTGGCTCCCAGCCCCCCGCTGCTCTAACCACCAGCCCCCACTCCCCTCCTAGAGCCAGGACAGAACCCAGGAGTCCTGACTCCCGGCCCCCCCTGCTCTAACCCACTAGCCCCCCCTTCCCTCCCAGAGCCAGGCAGAGAACCCAGGAGTCCTGGCTCCCTGCCCCCCCCCCCGCTCTAACCCACCAGCCCCCACTCCCCTCCCAGATCCGGGACAGAACCCAGGAGTCCTGGCTCCCAGCGCCCCCTGCTCTAACCCACCAGCCCCCACTCCCCTCCCAGAGCCAGGGAGAGAACCCAGGAGTCCTGGCTCCCAGCCCCCCTGCTCTAAACCACCAGTCCCCACTCCCCTCCCAGAGCCGGGACAGAACCCAGGAGTCCTGGCTCCCAGCCCCCACCCCCCCGCTGCAACCCACCAGCCCCCACTCCCCTCCCAGAGCCGGGGAGAGAACCCAGGAGTCCTGGCTCCCAGCCCCCACTCCCCTCCCCTCCCCTCCCAGAGCCGGGGAGAGAACCCAGGAGTCCTGGCTCCCAGCCCCCCCTGCTCTAACCCACCAGCCCCCACTCCCCTCCCAGAGCCGGGGGGAGAACCCAGGAGTCCTGGCTCCCGGCCCCCCCTGCTCTAACCACCGACCCCCCTGCTCTAACCACCAGCCCCCACTCCCCTCCCAGAGCCAGGAGAGAACCCAGGAGTCCTGGCTCCCAGCCCCCCTGCTCGTGGCCCGTCATCCAGCTCCGGCTCCGGCGCCGCGGCACGAGGAAAAGCCCCGTCGGGTTTCTCGGCGGCGCCGCGTCTTTCCGTGGGGTGTTTCTACGTCCCCGCACAGCCAATCCCTGGCGACCTGAGCGCGGTGCCCCCCGACCCTGCGCCAACCGGGTCCCTGCGCCCCGACGTGCCCCCAAAGCCCGGAGTCACCAGCCGCGCCGGCGCCGGCCCCCGCTTCCCCCAGCCGAGCCGCTCGGCGATGCCGGGCCCCCGCCGGTAAGATACGGGTGGGGAGCGGCTGGGACGGGCTCTCTCCCCGGGCCCCAGGCTTCGACGGTGGGGGGGTTAGGGGGTCCCAGCCCAGGCGGTAACAATGGGGATCCCCCCCCAAGGGGGCTGGGCTGAATCCCGACAACACCCCCGGGCCGGTGTAAACGCAGCCAGACCCCCCCGCCCACCCCCCCGGGACTAGTCGCCCGCCGCAGTAGAGACCAAGGATGTCGAAATGCTTCGGAAAGGAAACCCGAGACCCCGAGCGCTCCGGTGCCGCGGCGCCGCCTCTCTGCCGGGCGACGTCTGGCAAATCCGGCTCCCGTCCCTCCGCCGGGAGGGGGCGCCGACGCCGAGGGCTCCGGGGCTCCCGAGAGGGCGCGTGGCAAGATCCAGCACCCGTGTCTGCCGGCTCTCCCTGCTCCGCCGGCTCTCCCTGCTCCGCCGGCTCTCCCTTCCCTTCTCCCCGACTCTCCCTTCCCTTCTCCCCCGACTCTCCCTTCTTCGCCGGCTCTCCCTTCCCTTCTCCCCGACACTCCCTGCTCCGCCGGCTCTCCCTTCTTTGCCGGCTCTCCCTTCCCTTCTCCCCGACTCTCCCTTCTCCCCGACTCTCCCTTCCCTTCTCCCCCGACTCTCCCTGCTCCGCCGGCTCTCCCTTCTCCGCCGACTCTCCCTTCCCTTCTCCCCGACTCTCCCTTCCCTTCTCCCCCGACTCTCCCTTCTCCCCCGACTCTCCCTTCCCTTCTCCCCGACTCTCCCTGCTCCGCCGGCTCTCCCTTCCCTTCTCCCCGGCTCTCCCTTCCCTTCTCCCCGACTCTCCCTTCTCCCCCGACTCTCCCTTCCCTTCTCCCCCGACTCTCCCTGCTCCGCCGGCTCTCCCTTCTCCGCCGACTCTCCCTTCCCTTCTCCCCCAACTCTCCCTGCTCCGCCGGCTCTCCCTTCCCTTCTCCGCCAACTCTCCCTTCTCCCCCGACTCTCCCTTCCCTTCTCCCCGACTCTCCCTTCTCCCCGACTCTCCCTTCCCTTCTCCCCGACTCTCCCTTCTCCCCCGACTCTCCCTTCCCTTCTCCCCGACTCTCCCTTCCCTTCTCCCCGACTCTCCCTTCCCTTCTCCCCGGCTCTCCCTTCTCCCCGACTCTCCCTTCCCTTCTCCCCGACTCTCCCTTCCCTTCTCCCCGACTCTCCCTGCTCCGCCGGCTCTCCCTTCCCTTCTCCCTGACTCTCCCTTCTCCCCGACTCTCCCTTCCCTTCTCCCCGGCTCTCCCTTCCCTTCTCCCCCGACTCTCCCCGACTCTCCCTTCCCTTCTCCCCGACTCTCCCTTCTCCCCGACTCTCCCTTCCCTTCTCCACCGACTCTCCCTTCCCTTCTCCGCCGACTCTCCCTTCCCTTCTCCCCGACTCTCCCTTCTCCGCTGACTTCTGACCCATGTCGGGGGGTTTCTCGGCGGCCCAGCTCCCTTACACCCCCCCTCCTAAGACCCTTTATTGTGCTGCCAGCTCTGGCTGAGGTTCGCACGACTCCGGGCTTTGCACGTTGTGCGCCGGAGCCGGGCACCAGAGCTCGGCCTCCCCGTGCAAAACGTTCCCCAACGTGTCCCCCGGGTCCGGTCACGGGATTCGGGAGGGTTTAGAGACTCGTTTCCCATAACCCCCCCCCCCGCGACAGCCCAGTTTGCAACCAGGCGTTTGCCCGATTCCCACTGGCTGTGAGCCCAGAGGTGTGGGGCGTGTCCGGCCCACGTGGGGCCTGTTTCCAGGGGCGGGTGGCCGGACAAGTCCCTGCCCCCCACCCCCCCAGAAAGGTTTGATGGCAAAGGAGGCACCGGGGTCCCCCAGGGCTGGGGGGGGCTGCTGACGGGAGGGGGAGGGCAGCGGGGGGGCCGACGGGAGTGGGGGGCAGCGGGGGGGCAGCGGGAGGTGGGGGGCAGCGGGGGGGCCGACGGGAGGTGGGGAGCAGCGGGGGGGCGACGGGAGGTGGGGGGCAGCGGGGGGCTGACGGGCGGTGGGGGGCCGCGGGCGGGGGGGGGCAGAGGGGGGGGCGACGGCAGGTGGGGGGCAGCGGGGGTCCGACGGGAGGTGGGGGGCAGCGGGGGTCCGACGGGAGGTGGGGGGCAGCGGGGGGGCCGACGGGAGGTGGGGAGCAGCGGGGGGGCGACGGGAGGTGGGGGGCAGTGGGGGGCTGCCGACGGGAGGTGGGGGGCAGCGGGGGGCAGCGGGAGGTGGGGGGCAGCGGGGGGCCGACGGGAGGGGGGGGGCAGCGGGGGGCTGACGGGAGGGGGAGGGCAGTGGGGGGGCCGACGGGAGGTGGGGGGCAGCGGGGGGGCAGCGGGCCGTGGGGGCCCGTGGGGGGCAGCGGGGGGGCCCCACCCACCCGCAGGCCGGGGTCCAGGTAGAGGCGGGTGTAGAACAGCTGGTCGTCGTCGTCGTCCTGGTACTTCCAGAGCTGGGTCAGGCCGTGCACGGCCGGGGCGAAGCCGACGAAACCTGCGGGGGGGGGGGGGGAGAGCTCAGGTACCCGCCCCCCGGCCGGGCCCCCGCCTCCTGGGGGGCTGCCCCCCTGGACTCTACGCCCCCCCCTCCCCCCACCAGGGACCCGTGGCCTCCCCCCGCCCCCCTGTGACACCCTGCCCCGGGCACCCCCACCCGTACCACCGGGGACCCGCAGCGCCCCCCCCACTCCGCCCGGCCCCCCCCCAACCACTTCACTCCTCCCCCTCCCCCTCCCCCGCCCCTCTGCCCCGTCCCCCCAACCCCTCCGCCCCCCACATCTCCTCCTGCCCCAGCCCCTCTGCCCCCCAACCCCCTCCCACCCCTCTGCCCTGGCCCCCCACCCCTCTGCCCCCTACATCCCCTCCTGACCTCCAGCCCCCCCAGCCCCCCGCCCCCTGGCACTCACCGCCGGAGTTGAGGAAGCGCTTGCCGGCGCCGACGGGGGGGTAGCGCTCGGCCAGCCCCCACTCGGGCCAGCAGAAACCCTCGGCCGAGAACACGACCCGGCTGCCGAACGCCAGGAACTTGCGCAGCAGCTCCAGGGGGCCCCCGGCCAGCAGCACGTCGTAACTGGGGGGGGCAGACAGGTCACAGCCACCCCCCCGGCCCCCTCGCTCTGCCCTCCCGCCCCACGGGGCTATGGGGCTGGGCGGGGCGTTCGGGGGGGCGGTACGGGGGGGGCGAGGCAGGGCCCAGCACCCCAAGGTGGGTTTCCTCCAGCCCGGAGCTGTGACCCCCAGAGGGACCCCCCACCCCCGCCCAGCAAGTCGGGGCGAGGGACGACGACAGGGGGTGCCCCACACGTCCCAGAGACAGGTAAGTGGGGGGCAGGGTGGGTTTGGGGGGCTGCACCGGTTCTGGTACAGGTAAGTGGGGGGAAGGACACATTTGGGGGGGCAGGGCGGGTTTGGGGGGGCTGCACCGGTTCTGGCACAGGTAAGTGGGGGGCAGGACACGTTTGGGGGGGCAGGGCGGGTTTGGGGGGGCTGCACCGGTTCTGGCACAGGTAAGTGGGGGGAAGGACACGTTTGGGGGGGCAGGGTGGGTTTGGGGGGGCTGCACCGGTTCTGGCACAGGTAAGTCGGGGGGGGGTCCCCCTCCGTCAGGAGGAGCTGGGCTGGGCACTGCAGTGCACCCCAAAGCCCCCTCCCTGCCCAGCCCGGCCCCCCCGAACGCTGCTTGCGGCACTGGGGGGCTGGGAGTGGGGCGGGGGGACCCCCAGACGTGGGGGCGAGCAGGGCCCCCGCCCCCGCCGTACCTGTCGACGAACATGACGACGAGCTCCTCCCGCTCCGCGTGTTTCGCCATCTCCTCCTTCAGCCAGCGAACCTTCTGCCCGCCCCCCACCGTGCGGGCCACGTCGCCCCCACGCCACGGCTCGCCCAGCCCCAGGGTCTGCGGGGACGGGGGGGGGGGCGTGAGAGAGAGACCCCAGCCCCCCGGCGGGCCAGCGCTGCGGCTGGTTCGACGGGGACCCCGGCCCGGGGCCGAGACGCGCCCAGCTCTGGGGTGGGGCGGCCGGTTACCCAGGGACCCCTCGCCCGGCGCCGAGACGCGCCCAGCTCTGGGGCGGGGCGGCCGGTGACCCGGGGACCCCTCGCCCGGCGCCGAGACGCGCCCAGCTCTGGGGCGGGGCGGCTGGTGACCCGGGGACCCCTCGCCCGGCGCCGAGACGCGCCCAGCTCTGGGGCGGGGCGGCCGGTGACCCGGGGACCCCTCGCCCGGCGCTGAGATGCAGCCACCTCTGGGGCGGGGCGGCTGGTGACCCAAGGACCCCTCGCCCGGCGCCGAGATGCAGCCAGCTCTGGGGCGGGGCGGCCGGTTACCCGGGGACCCCTCGCCCGGCGCTGAGATGCAGCCAGCTCTGGGGTGGGGCGGCCGGTGACCCAGGGACCCCTCGCCCGGCGCCGAGACGCGCCCACCTCTGGGGCGGGGCGGCCGGTTACCCGGGGACCCCTCGCCCGGCGCTGAGATGCAGCCAGCTCTGGGGCGGGGCGGCCGGTGACCCAGGGACCCCTCGCCCGGCGCCGAGACGCGCCCAGCTCTGGGGCGGGGCGGCCGGTGACCCGGGGACCCCTCGCCCGGCGCCGAGATGCGCCCAGCTCTGGGGCGGGGCGGCCGGTGACCCGGGGACCCCTCGCCCGGCGCCGAGACGCGCCCGGCTCTGGGGCGGGGCGGCCGGTGACCTGGGGACCCCTCGCCCGGCGCTGAGATGCGCCCAGCTCTGGGGCGGGCTCCGTCTCACCTTGACGGTGTAGTTGAAGTGACGGGCCGTGCGCAGGAAGCGCGCGTATCCCTCCGTCTGCTCCGTGGCCGCTGTGATGAGCAGCAGGTTTTCTGTGGGGCAGGAAGGTGCCGGGTTCCGGTTAGTTCCCCCCATAGACCCAGTGTGGCTCCACCCCCCATCCCACCAGCACACAAGTGGAAGAACCCAGGAGTCCTGGGGGGCTGCGGCCAATGGCGGGTGCTGGCAGCACCGGCCCCTCCCTGATCCTGGAGGATGGAGAATCCCCCTCCAGGGGCAGCCGTGCGGGGGCTCGGACACACATCACCCACTGAGATTTTCACTCCCAGCACTGGGCCCTGAAATTCCAGCTGCCCCCTTCCCTCCGCCCCTCTCCCCCTACCTCGGCCCTGCGCCCCACAACCAACTTCAGGCCCCCAATACGCCCGGTGCGGCGCGGCCCGGGAATGGGATGGTCCCCGCCCGAGCAGCCAAAGGGGGGGAGGGGAAACTGAGGCACCATGGGGGGAGGGGCTGTCCGGAGGGCTGGACCTTAAGGAAGCGGACGGCTCAGGGGGTCGGGCCCCGGACCGGGCCCCTGGTTCCAGTCCCGGCTCAGCCGCTGCCCTGGGGGGGGCGTCGCACAAGGCCCGTTCTCGCACGCTGCCTCAGTTTCCCCCCGGTCTGGCTGTGAGCTCCGCGGGCAGGGCCTGGCGCCCGGCGTGTGTGCAGCGCCCGGCGCAACGGGGCCCCGATCTCGGTCGGGGGGGGAGGAGTCCACGTGGCCCCTGGCACGCCGGGCCCCCCCCTCCCTCCCTCCCCCAGGCAGGGCGTCCTGCCGCTACTGTGCTACGCGTGAACAACCGGGACAAATTCCCGGCCCCGGCCCTCGCCAGCAGCTAATTGGAAGCAGAGGGCGGCGCCCGGGCCAGGGCTGGTGACGGCTTGAGACGGTGACGGGGCCCCCGTTCCCCCCTCGATCCCGGCATGGGGCCCCCCAGCCCCCAGAGAAGGGCTGGACCCCCACGGGACAGAGCAGGGGGCTGGGAGCCAGGACTCCTGGGTTCTCCCCCAGGCTCTGGGAGGGGAGTGGGGGCTGGTGAGTTAGAGCAGGGGGGGCTGGGAGCCAGGACTCCTGGGTTCTCTCCCCGGCTCTGGGAGGGGAGTGGGGGCTGGTGGGTGAGAGCAGGGGGGGTGGGAGCAAGGACTCCTGGGTTCTCTCCCCGGCTCTGGGAGGGGAGTGGGGACTGGTGGGTTAGAGCAGGGGGGGTGGGAGCCAGGACTCCTGGGTTCTCCCCCCGGCTCTGGAAGGGGAGTGGGGGCTGGTGGGTTAGAGCAGGGGGGGTGGGAGCCAGGACTCCTGGGTTCTCTCCCCGGCTCTGGGAGGGGAGTGGGGACTGGTGGCATAGAGAAGTGGGGGTGGGAGCCAGGACTCCTGGGTTCTCTCCCCGGCTCTGGGAGGGGAGTGGGGACTGGTGGGTTAGAGCAGGGGGGGTGGGAGCCAGGACTCCTGGGTTCTCTCCCCGGCTCTGGGAGGGGAGTGGGGGCTGGGAGCCAGGACTCCTGGGTTCTCTCCCCAGCTCTGGGAGGGGAGTGGGGGCTGGTGGGTTAGAGCAGGGGGGGCTGGGAGCCAGGATGCCTGGGTTCTCTACCCGGCTCTGGGAGGGGAGTGGGGACTGGTGGGTTAGAGCAAGGGGGGCTGGGAGCCAGGACTCCTGGGTTCTCCCCCCGGCTCTGGGAGGGGAGTGGGGGCTGGTGGGTTAGAGCAGGGGGGCCGGGAGTCAGGACTCCTGGGTTCTCCCCCCGGCTCTGGGAGGGGAGTGGGGGCTGGTGGGTTAGAGCAGGGGGGGCTGGGAACCAGGACTCCTGGGTTCTCCCCCAGGCTCTGGGAGGGGAGTGGGGGCTGGGAGCCAGGACTCCTGGGTTCTCTCCCCGGCTCTGGGAGGGGAGTGGGGGCTGGTGGGTTACAGCAGGGGGGGCTGGGAGCCAGGATGCCTGGGTTCTCTCCCCGGCTCTGGGAGGGGAGTGGGGACTGGTGGGTTAGAGCAAGGGGGGCTGGGAGCCAGGACTCCTGGGTTCTCTCCCCGGCTCTGGGAGGGGAGTGGGGACTGGTGGGTTACAGCAGGGGGGGCCGGGAGCCAGGACTCCTGGGTTCTCCCCCAGGCTCTGGGAGGGGAGTGGGGGCTGGGAGCCAGGACTCCTGGGTTCTCTCCCCGGCTCTGGGAGGGGAGTGGGGGCTGGTGGGTTAGAGCAGGGGGGGCTGGGGGCCAGGACTCCTGGGTTCTCTCCCCGGCTCTGGGAGGGGAGTGGGGACTGGTGGGTTAGAGCAAGGGGGGCTGGGAGCCAGGACTCCTGGGTTCTCTCCCCGGCTCTGGGAGGGGAGTGGGGGCTGGTGGGTTAGAGCAGGGGGGGCTGGGGGCCAGGACTCCTGGGTTCTCTCCCCGGCTCTGGGAAGGGGGTGGAGGCTGGTGGTTAGAGCAGGGGGGCTGGGAGCCAGGACTCCTGGGTTCTCTCCCCGGCTCTGGGAGGGGAGTGGGGGCTGCGGGGTTAGAGCAAGGGGGGGCTGGGAGCCAGGACTCCTGGGTTCTCTCCCCGGCTCTGGGAGGAGAGTGGGGGCTGGGGGGTTAGAGCAAGGGGGGGGCTGGGAGCCAGGACGCCTGGGTTCTCTCCCCGGCTCTGGGAAGGGGGTGGAGGCTGGTAGTGAGCACGGGGAGGGAGGTAGGGAGGCAGGATTCCCTTTGCGACCTTGGCCAGGCCTTGTGCCTCGGTTGCCCTGAGAAGAGCAGGGCTGCACTCCCCTCCCTGCCCATGGGCACTCGCTTGGCATGTGCTGCCAGGGCCTCTCAGACGCGCCCTGAGGGCGCCCTACGCCCAGCCCCTGCTCAGAAAGCCAGGGGTTCTTGGGGAGACTCGCCCGGGCAGTATGGGGTCTACAGCACACAGCTTAAAACTCCGGGTTTCACCCAGCAGAGGGCAGCGGTGCCAGCGGGCTGCGGTTCAGGCCAGGCGTCCGGAGCATCAGGGGCCACCCAGCCACTGTCTAGGCAGAGCCAGACCATGAGGTGTAATTACCGCGTCTCGAACCCGCCACTGCGGCTGTGGTGAGCGCCGGGGGCAGGGAGCCAGGACGCCTGGGTTCTCTCCCCGGCTCTGGGAGGGGACGGGGGGCTGATGGGTTAGAGCAGGGGGGGCGGGAGCCCGGACACCTGGGTTCTCTCCCCGTCTCTGGGAGGGCAGTGGGGGCTGGTGGTTAGAGCAGGGGGGGCTGGGAGCCAGGACGCCTGGGTTCTCCCCCCAGCTCTGGGAGGGGAGTGGGGGCTGGTGGTTAGAGCAGGGGGGGCTGGGAGCCAGGACGCCTGGGTTCTCTCCCCGGCTCTGGGAGGGCAGTGGGGGCTGGTGGGTTAGAGCAGGGGGGGCTGGGAGCCAGGACTCCTGGGTTCTCTCCCTGGCTCTGGGAGCCAGGAACACCCCACATACCCCAGTGCCTGTGGTGGGGTCTCTGTTCAGAATAGCTGAGAACTCAGGGGTCCCAATGCATGGGGCAATGACCCCCCCCCACCTGCGAGGCCCCTCAGCCAGTGGGGGAGAGCGGGGGGGGGAGTCCCGGTGCATCTGCCCTGGGGTCCCCTCTGCCCCCCAGTTCTCTGTGTGCCTCAACTCCTGCTTCTCCCTGAGCGCCCCCCCCGGGAACCTCCGCTGGCGGCCCCCCAACTCCCTGCACCCCCATTCCCTGCCCCCTCTGACACGTGAGCCTCCCAATCCCGCCTGCCCTGCACCCCCCATTGGCCCCCCACCCCATCTCCCCTGTCCTGTGGGCCCCCATCTCCCCCGTGCGCCCCTCCCCGTGTCCCCCACCCCCTGATCTCCCCCTGTGCCCGTCCCCGTGTCCCCCGCCCCCCGATCTCCCCCTGTGCCCGTCCCCGTGTCCCCCGCCCCCCAATATCCCCACATGCTCCTCCCCGTGTCCCCTGCCCTGATCTCCCCCTGCACCCCTCCCCGTGTCCCCCACCCCTGATCTCCCCCTGCGCCCCTCCCCGTGTCGCCCACCCCTGATCTCCCCCTGCGCCCCTCCCCGTGTCCCCCGCCCCCTGATCTCCTCCTGTGCCCGTCCCCGTGTCCCCCACCCCCTGATCTCCCCCTGTGCCCGTCCCCGTGTCCCCCGCCCCCCGATCTCCCCCTGTGCCCGTCCCCGTGTCCCCCGCCCCCCAATATCCCCACATGCTCCTCCCCGTGTCCCCTGCCCTGATCTCCCCCTGCTCCCCTCCCCGTGTCGCCTACCCCCGGATCTCCCCCTGCGCCCCTCCCCGTGTCCCCCACCCCCTGATCTCCCCCTGCGCCCCTCCCCGTGTCCCCCACCCCCCGATCTCCCCCTGCGCCCGTCCCCGTGTCCCCCACCCCCCGATCTCCCCCTGTGCCCGTCCCCGTGTCCCCCACCCCCCGATCTCCCCCTGTGCCCGTCCCCGTGTCCCCCGCCCCCCGATCTCCCCCTGTGCCCGTCCCTGTGTCCCCCGCCCCCAATATCCCCACATGCTCCTCCCCGTGTCCCCTGCCCTGATCTCCCCCTGCTCCCCTCCCCGTGTCCCCCACCCCCCGATCTCCCCCTGCTCCCCCCCGTGTCCCCCCCCACCCGATCTCCCCCTGCGCCCCTCCCCGTGTCCCCCGCCCCCCGATCTCCCCCTGCGCCCCTCCCCGTGTCCCCCGCCCCCCGATCTCCCCCTGCGCCCCTCCCCGTGTCCCCCGCCCCCCGATCTCCCCCTGTGCCCGTCCCCGTGTCCCCCACCCCCTGATCTCCCCCTGCGCCCCCCCGTGTCCCCCACCTCCGATCTCCCCCTACGCCCCCCTCCCTGTGCCCCCGATCTCCCCCCGCCCCTTCCCTGCGCCCTCCACCTCCGATCTCCCCCTGCGCCCCCTGCCTGTGCCCCCGATCTCCCCCCCGCCCCTCCCCGTGTCCCCCACCCCCTGATCTCCCCCTGCACCCCTCCCCGTGTCCCCCACCCCCTGATCTCCCCCTGTGCCCGTCCCCGTGTCCCCCACCTCCGATCTCCCCCTACGCCCCCCTCCCTGTGCCCCCGATCTCCCCCCGCCCCTTCCCCGTGCCCCCCACCTCCGATCGCCCCCCCCGCCCCTCCCCGTGTCCCCCACCCCCGATCTCCCCCCGCCCCTCCCCGTGCCCGCGCCCCCCGATCCCCCCCCGCCCCTTCCCGCGCCCCCCACCTCCGATCCCCCCCCGTCCCTTCCCTGCGCCCCCCACCCCTGATCTCCCCCTGCGCCCCCCTCCCTGTGCCCCCGATCTCCCCCCCCGTGTCCCGGGGCTCACCCGGGTTGAGCGCCGGCCGGGCGGGGGTCCCCGTCCCGCGGACCCCCAGCAGCAGCGCGGCCAGGGGCAGCAGCGCGGCCGGGCTCGGCTCCATGGCGGGAGGCTCTGAGCGGGGCCGGGCTCGCAGCTCTCGCGATCCGAGCCCGGCTCCTCCCAGCCCCCCCGGCTGCGGGGGGGTGTGTGTGGGGGGGAGGCTCCTCCCGCCCCCCCCCCGCGGGGCTCTGCGCCCCCCTCCCTGACTGGGGGCCCCCGGAGCCTCCCCCCCCCATGGGGGACACCCCACAACCAGGGGCCCCGCCCCCGCGCCCCCCACCCCGCCGGCCAATCCCCGGCGGGGAAAGTTCCCGAGCGAGAAAACGCTGGAAAAGTTGGGGCGGCGAAAAGGGAAATTTCTGGTTTCCTGCTGCCACGTTGCCAAAAAAGGGGGGGCGGGGCGGAGGAGGGGTCTCGGGGGGGAGGGGAAGTGAGGGGGGGACCCCTTGGGGGGCTGGGCAGGGAGCTGGGAGGGAGGGGGACGGGGGGGAAGGGAGAGCGTGGGAAAAGGGGGCAGTGGGGAGGTGGATGGGGAGAAGATGGAGGGGCGGGGGCTGGGAGCCAGGACTCCTGGGTTCTCTCCCCGGCTCTGGGAGGGGAGTGGGGGCTGGTGGTTAGAGCAGGGGGGGGCTGGGAGCCAGGACTCCTGGGTTCTCTCCCCGGCTCTGGGAGGGGAGTGGGGTCTGGTGGTTAGAGCAGGGGGGGCTGGGAGCCAGGACTCCTGGGTTCTCTCCCCGGCTCTGGGAGGGGAGTGGGGGCTGGGGGGTCAGAGCAGGGGGGCTGGGAGCCAGGACTCCTGGGTTCTCTCCCCCGCTCTGGGAGGGGAGTGGGGGCTGGTGGGTTGGAGCAGGGGGGGCCAGGAGCCAGGACTCCTGGGTTCTCCTCCTGGGCCTGGGGAAGGAGTGGGCTCTCCTGGGGGTGTAGAATCCATCCAGCGCCCCGGCGGCCCGGGCAGAGAGCGCTGGCGGCTGCCCCCTGGGGCTAGTGGGGTCACTGCGCCGATTGGGGGGGCGTCATCGCCAGAGACTCGTCTACACCAGGCTCCTGACAGTGGCGTCGGCGGCTGATTTCTCTCCCCCGGCCGAGCGCGGAAACACCCCCCGAGGCCGGGCGCCGGGTGACCTCCCTGCCATCGCCCCGGGGTGGGGCGGCTCATTCAGGGCACCCCAGTGTCCTGTGCTGTGTGGACGCGCCCCGAAGCGCCCCGGGTTCCCCCCTGCGAGCTACGGGGCAGGGGAGACGTGTCAGAGTCCTTAGGGTGCGGCCTGGGCACGGATCGCGGGGGGGCAGCCCGGCTCCTCTCAGGGTGTGGGGCACAGCAAGACACCCCACAGCTGGAGGGGCTGGATCGCATCCCGCAGCCCCAGGGCCAGAGCTCTGTGCCCCCGCTGACTGGGGGGGGGCCCTGCTCGTCCCCCGCTGGGCGTCCCCAATCCCTGCCCGTGGGGGGGTGTCATGGCGGGCGCTGGACCCGTGTGGATAGTCGGGGCTCGGTGAAGGTCACGTCCAGGCCCCAGGGATAATAATAATCCAACCACCCCAGTGATGGCGGTGGGAAGATTCGGGGGCCGCCCCCAAGTGCTGGGGGGGCAGATCTAGCCACCCCCACCCAGCGGGTGGCTGGAACAAGCCGGGATGCCTGCATGGGGCGGGTTTCTTGGGCGGGGAGGGAGATGGGGGGTGCCAGGGGGCTGTCGGGGGAGGGAGATCGGGGGGTGTCCAGGGGCTGTCGAGGGAGGGAGATGGGGGGTGCCTGGGGGCTGTCGGGGGAGGGAGATCGGGGGGTGTCCAGGGGCTGTCGAGGGAGGGAGATGGGGGGTGCCTGGGGGCTGTCGGGGGAGGGAGATCGGGGGGTGTCCAGGGGCTGTCGAGGGAGGGAGATCGGGGGGTGCTTGGGGGCTGTCGGGGGGGGCAGAGGAGATGGGGGGGTGCCCGGGGGTGTCCAGGGGGAGGGAAGTGGGGGCGCCAGGGGGCTGTGGGGCGGGACCCCCGTGGATGGAGTGGGGGGGGGGCGGTGAGAACGGGGGGGGGGGGGAGTCCTGCAAGGGGGGGGGACTCGGGTGCTGTGGGGGGAGGAGCACGGGGGGGGGCCGGCCCAGGCGCCCCCCCCCCGCTGCTGACCTAGACCCGCCCCCTCCCCTCGGGAGCTGGAGAAGGGGAACCAGGAACAGACCCCCCTCCCGCTCCCGCTCCCGCTCCCGCTCCCCAGCACCGAGGGGGCGGGGCCTAGCGGGGGAGGCGGAAGCGGGGCTGCCCCGGGTAAGATGGCGGCGGGGGCGGGGCCTAGCGGGGGAGGCGGAAGCGGGGCTGCCCCGGGTAAGATGGCGGCGGGGGCGGGGCCTAGCGGGGGAGGCGGAAGCGGGGCTGCCCCGGGTAAGATGGCGGCGGGGGCGGGGCCTAGCGGGGGAGGCGGAAGCGGGGCTGCCCCGACTTAGATGGCGGCGGGGGGCGGCTCCCGGAAGTGACGTTGGCTCCCCCCAGCCCGGCCGCAGCATGGTGGAGAAGAAGGTGTCAGGTAGCGGGGCCGGGAGCGGAGCGGGGGGGGACGCGTGGCGGGTTGGGGGCTGGGCAGGGGGACGGGAGCAGCGGGGGGGCTCACAGGGGGGCGGGGCAGTGGGGTTCCGGGCGGGGCACTGGGGGGCTGGGCAGGGGGACGGGAGCAGCGGGGGGGCTCACAGGGGGGCGGGGCAGTGGGGGCTGGGCAGGGGGACGGGAGCAGCGGGGGGCTCACAGGGGGGCGGGAGCAGCGGGGCTGGGCTCACAGGGGGCCGGGGGCCGGGGCACTGGGGGGCTGGGCAGGGGGACGGGAGCAGCGGGGGGCTCACAGGGGGGCGGGGCAGTGGGGGGCTGGACGGGGCACTGGGGGCTGGGCAGGGGGACGGGAGCAGCGGGGGGCTCACAGGGGGGCGGGGCACTGGGGGCTGGGCAGGGGGACGGGAGCAGCGGGGGGCTCACAGGGGGGCGGGAGCAGCGGGGCTGGGCTCAGAGGGGGCCGGGGGGCGGGGCAGTGGGGGTCCGGGCGGGGCACTGGGGGGCTGGGCAGGGGGACGGGAGCAGGGGGGGGCTCACAGGGGGGCGGGGCAGTGGGGGGCTGGGCAGGGGGACGGGAGCAGCGGGGGGCTCACAGGGGGGCGGGAGCAGCGGGGCTGGGCTCAGAGGGGGCCGGGGGGCGGGGCAGTGGGGGTCCGGGCGGGGCACTGGGGGGCTGGGCAGGGGGACGGGAGCAGCGGGGGGCTCACAGGGGGGCGGGGCAGTGGGGGTGTGGGTGGGGCACTGGGGGGCAGGCTGGTGGGAGCAGCGGGGGGGCTCACAGGGGGCCGGGGGGCGCTGGCCGTGCCCCACGGCTCCCCCCCGCCCCCGCAGTGCGGTCCCAGGACCCCGGGCAGCGGCGCATCCTGGACCGGGCGACCCGGCAGCGCCGCCTGAACCGCCAGCTGGAGGCGCTGGAGAACGACAACTTCCAGGACGACCCCCACGCCAACCTGCCCCAGCTGGTCAAGCGCCTGCCCCAGTTCGACGACGACGCCGAGACGGGTGCGCCCGGACGCCTGGCTTCTGCCCCGGCTCGCGGGGGGGGTGCTGGGAGCCGGGACGCCTGGGTTCTCCCCTGGCTCGCGGCGGGGGCTGGGAGCCGGGACGCCTGGGTTCTCCCCCGGCTCTGGGAGGGGAGTGGGGGCTGGTGGGTTAGAGCAAGGGGGGGCTGGGAGCCAGGACTCCTGGGTTCTCCCCCTAGCTCGGGGAGGGGAGTGGGGGCTGGTGGATGAGAGCAGGGGGGGCTGGGAGCCAGGACTCCTGGGTTCTCTCCCCGGCTCTGGGAGGGGAGTGGGGGCTGGTGGGTTAGAGCAGGGGGGGCTGGTAGCCAGGACTCCTGGGTTCTCTCCCCGGCTCTGGGAGGGGAGTGGAGGCTGGGGGATTAGAGCAGGGGGGGCTGGGAGCCAGGACTCCTGGGTTCTCTCCCCGGCTCTGGGAGGGGAGTGGGGGCTGGGGGGTCAGAGCAGGGGTGGGGGTGCTGGGGGGGATAGATTGGAGGGCTTGCGACCTGGGGATGGGGGCCGCACCATGGAGAGTGGGGGGCACTCTCGGGCCAGGGGGTCTCTGCCCAGCGCCCCCCCCCCCCCCCCGGGGCGGCGGGTTCGAACGGCGGCTCTGCCCCCCCCCCCCCCCCAGGGAAGAAGAAGAAGAAGACCCGGGGGGATCACTTCAAACTGCGCTTCCGGAAAAACTTCCAGGCGCTGCTGGAGGAGCAGGTACGGCCCGGCCGGGGGGGTGGGGGGGGAGGGTGTGTGTGTGGGGGGGGGGTCTGGCCCAGCCCTGGAGTGTGTGTGTGTGCGGGGGGGGGTGGCGTGTCTGGCCCAGCCCAGCCCTGGAGTGTGTGTGTGTGTGTGTGTTGGGGGGGGTCTGGCCCAGCCCTGGAGTGTGTGTGTGTGTGTGTTTGGCGGGGAGGGGGGTCTGGCCTGCAGCATGAGGCGGAGCAGGGAGGGTGAGCTGGGGACAGGGAGAAGGTGGGGGGACCATTGTGTAGGTGGGGCCAGCGTGGCAGAGGTGTGAGGGGCCAGCGGGGGCTGTGGGGTGGCAGGAGCAGTGGGGCTGGGGCGGGGGGGGCGTCGGCGTAGGCGAGGGGGGCCAGCGGGGGCTGTGGGGTGGCAGGAGCAGTGGGGCTGGGGCGGGGGGGGCGTCGGCGGAGGTGAGGGGGGCCAGCGGGGGCTGTGGGGTGGCAGGAGCAGTGGGGCGGGAGCTGTGGGGCTGGGGCGGGGGGGCGTCGGCGGAGGTGAGGGGGGCCAGCGGGGGCTGTGGGGTGGCAGGAGCAGTGGGGCAGGGGCTGGGGCGGGGGGGGCGTCGGCGGAGGTGAGGGGGGCCAGCGGGGGCTGTGGGGTGGCAGGAGCAGTGGGGCGGGGGCTGGGGCGGGGGGGCGTCGGCGGAGGTGAGGGGGGCCGGCGGGGGCTGTGGGGCAGAGGCGGGGGGGGGGCCGTCTGGGGCTCACGCTCTCCCTGCCCCCCAGAACCTGAGCACCAGCGAGGGCCCCAACTACCTGACGGCCTGCGCGGCCCCCTCCAGCCTCCCCCAGCGCCACTTCTGCGCCGTCTGCGGCCTCCCGTCCCACTACACCTGCGTGAGCTGCGGGGCGCGCTACTGCTGCGTGCGCTGCCTGGGCACCCACCAGGAGACCCGGTGAGCCCCCCGCCGCCCCCGGGAGCCCCCCAACACCCCCCGGCAATTCCCAGCCCCCCCAGCGCCACCTCTGCGCAGTCTGCGGCCTCCCGTCCCACTACACCTGCGTGAGCTGCGGGGCGCGCTACTGCTGCGTGCGCTGCCTGGGCACCCACCAGGAGACCCGGTGAGCCCCCCGCCGCCCCCGGGAGCCCCCCAACACCCCCCGGCAATTCCCAGCCCCCCCAGCGCCACCTCTGCGCAGTCTGCGGCCTCCCGTCCCACTACACCTGCGTGAGCTGCGGGGCGCGCTACTGCTGCGTGCGCTGCCTGGGCACCCACCAGGAGACCCGGTGAGCCCCCCGCCGCCCCCGGGAGCCCCCCAACACCCCCCGGCAATTCCCAGCCCCCCCAGCGCCACCTCTGTGCTGGCTGCGGCCTCCCCTCCCACTACACCTGCGTGAGCTGCGGGGCGCGCTACTGCTGCGTGCGCTGCCTGGGCACCCACCAGGAGACCCGGTGAGCCTCCCAAACCGCCCGGGAGCCACCCGCCGCCCCCGGGAGCCCCCCAACACCCCCCGGCAATTCCCAGCCCCCCCAGCGCCACCTCTGCGTCGGCTGCGGCCTCCCCTCCCACTACACCTGCGTGAGCTGCGGGGCCCGCTACTGCTGCGTGCGCTGCCTGGGCACCCACCAGGAGACCCGGTGAGCCCCCCGCCGACCCCCCGGGAGCCCCCCGGGAACTCCCAGCCACCCCCATGGACCCCCGGGAACTCTCAACCCCCCCAGGGGAGCCCCCTGCCGCCCCAGGTACCCCTGGAAACTCCCAACCAGCCCCCGGGAGCCTCCGCTGCCTCAGGGGCCGCTGGGAGCCCCTCACTGCCCCCCAGGAACTCCCAGCTGTGACCGGGGACCCCCCAGATCCCCCAGCAAGTCCCAGGGAACCCCCTCAGTGCCCCCAGAGCCCTGGGGAGCCCCCTTCTGCCCCGAAGGACACCCCAGGGAGCCTCCAGGAGACGAGGGGAGATCTGGTACCCCCAGGGGAGCTCCCCACGCTCCCAGGGACCCAGGGGAGACCCCCGCCGTTCCCAGGTCCCTCCCAGGACGCCAGGTGATACCCCTTGTGCCTCCCAGGGGAGAGCCCTGTTGCCCCCCCAGGAACTCCCCCCCCCCCAGACCAGGTGAGTTCTCAGGGAGGCACCTGGGCTGGGGAGGGGGTTGCGGGGTCCCTGGGAGAGTTTTTGGGGGGCTCTCTGTTAACGCTACTTCTCGCCCCAGCCCCTCTGGTCTCTCTGCTGCCAGGGGGCTGGGGGGCAGTGCCCCCCCCCGGGGGGTGCCTCGGCCGACGCCCCCATCTCACATACACCCCCCCCATCTCTGTCTCCCCTCGCAGGTGCCTGAAGTGGACGGTTTAGCTCTGCCCGGGATCCTGGATCTTCCCCCCAAGCCTGGGGGCCCCCGATCCTGCTGTTTTGGGGAGCGCTGGAGCTGCCTGTCAATAAACACTCCTTCCCCGAGACCCCCTGTGTTCCCTCTGTGCCCTCCGGCGTGTGTGTGTGTGGGGGAGCTCCAGCCCCATGGGGCATTCAGAGGGGGGGCCTTGATACATCGTCCCCTCTAGAGCTGAGAGTTCACTCTGGGAAACTGAGGCACACAGCAAGGGGCTGGGCAGGGATCCCCCACAGCAAGGAGAGGCCCTGCCAGGACGCCTGGGTTCTTCTCCTCGCTGGGTATTCCCGACCCCCCCCGGCCCAGTTGTACCCGCAGGAGCTGGGTGAGGGTGGATGGAAGGGAGTGCGGCCCGGCCCTACCGGGTCAGACCAAAGGTCCATCCAGCCCAGTATCTGTCTGCCGACAGTGGCCAATGCCAGGTGCCCCAGAGGGAGTGAACCTAACAGGCAATGATCAAGTGATCTCTCTCCTGCCATCCATCTCCACCCTCTGACAAACAGAGGCTAGGGACACCATTCTTACCCATCCTGGTTAATAGCCATTTATGGACTTAGCCACCATGAATTTATCCAGTCCCCTTTTAAACATTGTTATAGTCCAGCCTTCACAACCTCCTCAGGTAAGGAGTTCCACAAGTTGACTGTGCGCTGCGTGAAGAAGAACTTCCTTTTATTTGTTTTAAACCTGCTGCCTATTAATTTCATTTGGTGACCCCTAGTTCTTGTATTATGGGAATAAGTAAATAACTTTTCCTTATCCACTTTCTCAACATCACTCATGATTTTATAGACCTCTATCATGTCCCCCCTTAGTCTCCTCTTTTCCAAGCTGAAGAGTCCTAGCCTCTTTAATCTTTCCTCGTATGGGACCCTCTCTAAACCCCTAATCATTTTAGTTGCCCTTTTCTGAACCTTTTCTAGTGCTAGAATATCTTTTTGGAGGTGAGGAGACCACATCTGTACACAGTATTCGAGATGTGGGCGTACCATGGATTTATATAAGGGCAATAAGATATTCTCAGTCTTATTCTCTATCCCCTTTTTAATGATTCCTAACATCCTGTTTGCTTTTTTGACCGCCTCTGCACACTGCGTGGACATCTTCAGAGAACTATCCACCATAACTCCAAGATCTTTTTCCTGACTCATTGTAGCTAAATTAGCCCCCATCATGTTGTGTGTATAGTTGGGGTTATTTTTTCCAATGTGCATTACTTTACATTTATCCACATTAAATTTCATTTGCCATTTTGTTGCCCAATCACTTAGTTTTGTGAGATCTTTTTGAAGTTCTTCACAGTCTGCTTTGGTCTTAACTATCTTGAGCAGTTTAGTATCATCTGCAAACTTTGCCACCTCACTGTTTATCCCTTTCTCCAGATCATTTATGAATCAGTTGAATAGGATTGGTTCTAGGACTGACCCTTGGGGAACACCACTAGTTACCCCTCTCCATTCTGAGAATTTACCATTAATTCCTACCCTTTGTTCCCTGTCCTTTAACCAGTTCTCAATCCATGAAAGGACCTTCCCTTTTATCCCATGACAGCTTAATTTATGTAGGAGCCTTTGGTGAGGGACCTTGTCAAAGGCTTTCTGGAAATCCAAGTACACTATGTCCACCGGATCCCCTTTGTCCACCTAGGGGTTAGAGCACATGGGGGGGCTCGTAGTTACCCTCCACCATCACCCCTGCTCTAACCCCCCAGCCCCCGCTCCCCTCCCAGAGCCGGGGAGAGAACCCAGGAGTCCTGGCTCCCAGACCCCCCTGCTCTAACCCACTAACCCCAAACCCCCTGATTATGGGTGGGCGGGAAAGCGGGTTTCGTCCCCCCCCAAAGGTCTCGGTGACTGTTCAGGTGTCCGGGACCCTTTGGGGGGGTGTTTGCCAAGGGAAATCCCGGGACCTCCCGCCCCGCAGGGCCAACCTTCGCCCGGGGCCCCAGCGGCCGGAGCCGGGTTCTTTCCTCCAGCCAGAGCCGGGCCCCCCAGTTCCGCTGAGCCACCCCGGGGTGGGGGGGCCCCACCGGCCTCTTTGTGGTGACTGAAATATGGGCCGGAAATAACTCACTTGGTGCCGTTCACACGCGGAGAAACAAACCCCAGAGACACACGGAGCAGGGCCTGTGTCTCCCCCGACACACACACGGAGCAGGGCCTGCCCCCCCCCAGCAGGACACACACAGAGCCCGTTCCCCCCAGCAGGGGACACACACACACACACACACAGAGCAGGGCCTGTGTCTCCCCCGACACACACACGGAGCAGGGCCTGCCCCCCCCCAGCAGGACACACACAGAGCCCGTTCCCCCCAGCAGGGGACACACACACACACACAGAGCAGGGCCCATCCCCTCCAGTGGGACACACACACGGACACACACAGAGAGACAGCAGGGCCTGTCCCCCCCAGCAGGGGACACACACACACACACACACAGAGCAGGGCCCATCCCCTCCAGTGGGACACACACACGGACACACACACAGACACACACAGAGCAGGACACACACAGAGACAGCAGGGCCTGTCCCCCCCAGCAGGGACACACACACACACACACACACACACACACGGAGCAGGGCCCGTCCCCTCCAGCAGGGGGACACACACGGACACACACACACAGACACACACAGAGCAGGACACACACAGAGACAGCAGGGCCTGTCCCCCCCAGCAGGACACACACACACACACACACACACACACACACACACAGAGCAGGGCCCATCCCCTCCAGCAGGGACACACACACGGACACACACACAGAGACAGCAGGGCCTGTCCCCCCAGCAGGGACACACACACACACACGGAGCAGGGCCCGTCCCCTCCAGCAGGGGGCAGCAGGGACACACACACAGAGCAGGGCCCCCCTCCATCAGGGGGCAGCAGGGACACAGACACACACACACACACACACACACACACACACACAGAGCAGGGCCCATCCCCTCCAGCAGGGGGCAGCAGGGACACACACACACAGAGCAGGGCCCATCCCCTCCAGCAGGGGGCAGCAGGGACACACACACACACCCACACACACACACACACGGAGCAGGGCCCGTCCCCCCCAGCAGGGGGCAGCAGAGACACACACACACACACACACACACACACACACAGAGCAGGGACGTCCCCCGCAGCAGGGGGCAGCAGGGACACACACACACACACACGGAGCAGGGCCCGTCCCCTCCAGCAGGGACACACACACGGACACACACACACAGACACACACAGAGCAGGACACACACAGAGACAGCAGGGCCTGTCCCACCCCAGCAGGACACACACACACACACGGACACACACACACACACAGACACACACACCCCCTCACCCCCATGGGATCCCGACCCCCCCGGCCGGGGACCGGCTCACTGCAGGCGCGTGGCCGGCAGCAGGGCAGGGACCCAGCACCGGGGCAGGGGTTCAAGTCTTGCTCCGGGATTTGATGGGTCGGGGCTGGGTGTGGGGGGGCCATTCGGGGGTTGGGGGGGCTCCGAGTCCCCTGCCGGGGGGCTGCTCACAGCACACGTCCCAGCCCCCGACGGGCGTGAGCGCGGCTGCGCCGTTGCCTGGCTGAGGAGGTTAATGAGGGTCATTTGGGCCGTACGGGGTTGGGGCTCCCCGGTCTCTTTGACCCGGAGCTACGGTTCTAGCCGGTTTTCAATCCTCACCGTTACCGCATCGCCGTTACGCCGTCCCTGATTGGTCTGGTCTGAGGACCAAGCCCAGCTTTCAAACTCCCCTGTCAGTCAAAGCCGGACCTGATTGAAGGTCAACCGACCCCGTCCCTTCGGGGTTCGGGGTGACCCTTCCCTCGCCTCACCCCCTATCTGCCATTGGCCCAGTGGCTCCAAGACCATCGTTTTCGTTTCCCTGCCGCCGCCACCTTGTTATCCCCGGCTGAAAACAGCTGTTCTGAAGGGGTCAACGGCAGACGATTATTTCTGCCTCTGAACGTTACGATTCCCCGGCGCCGCTCCCGCGTTTATTCCTTTAGACAAGTTTAATCCCGATTTCCTGCTTGGGAGCTAGACCACCGGAGGAGGCACATTGCCATCATAGTTGTGGACATTATCTTCAAAGTGACCTACGAAGTGGAGCTTCCAAGTGACCGAACACGTCTGGATTGGACCCCGCCCAGGAGGTACCATCTTAGCTCAATCAGAGTCTTAACTCGGGTGCAGCGTCCCAGAGCCCGTATCCGAGCTGCCCTCCGTAGAGAGCAGGGGCAGGCTCTGTTTTATAGTTAAAAACAACTCTGATACCACGACTTGGCCCCTAGATGTTTTTCAACCCATGATTGTGCTGGGTGTGTGTGTGCTGTACGCAGCTCGTGATAGATGACATGTGCTATTCATGATACCTTTGATATAGACTCATAGACTTTAAGGTCAGAAGGGAGCATTATGACCATCTAGTCTGACCCCCTGCACAACGCAGGCCACAGAATCCCACCCATCCACTTCTATAACAAACCCCTAGCCTACGTCTGAGCTATTGAAGTCCCCAAATTGTGGTTTAAAGAGCCCAAGCTGCAGAGAATCCTCCAGCAAGTGACCCGTGCCCCACGCTGCAGAGGAAGGCGAAAAACCTCCAGGGCCTCTGCCAATCTGCCCTGGAGGAAAATTCCTTCCCAACCCCAAATATGGCGATCGGCTAAACCCTGAGCACGTGGGCAAGACTCACCAGCCAGCACCCAGGAAAGAATTCTCTATAGTAACTCAGATCCCATCCCATCTAACATCCCATCACAGACCACTGGGCATACTTACCTGCTGATAATCAAAGATCAGTTGCCAAATTAATTGCCAAAATGAGTCTATCCCATCATACCATCCCCTCCATAAACTTATCAAGCTCAGTCTTGAAGCCAGATGTGTCTTTTGCCCCCACTACTCCCCTTGGAAGGCTGTTCCAGAACTTCACTCCTCTAATGGTTAGAAACCTTTGTCTGATTTCAAGTCTAAACTTCCTAGTGTCCAGTTTATACCCATTTGTTCTTGTGTCCACATTGGTACTAAGCTTAAATAATTCCTCTCCCTCCCTGATATTAATCCCTCTGATATATTTATAAAGAGCAATCATATCCCCCCTCAGCCTTCTTTTGGTTAGGCTAAACAAGCCAAGCTCTTTCAGTCTCCTTTCATAAGACAGGTTTTCCATTCCTCGGATCATCCTAGTAGCCCTTCTCTGAACCTGTTCCAGTTTGAATTCATCCTTCTTAAACATGGGAGACCAGAACTGCACACAGTATCCAGATGAGGTCTCACCAGTGCCTTATATAACGGTACTAACGCCTCCTTATCTTTGCTGGAAATTCCTCGCCTGATGCATCCTAAAACTGCATTAGCTTTTTTAACGGCCATATCACATTGGCAGCTCATAGTCATCCTGTGATCAACCAATACTCCGAGGTCCTTCTCCTCCTCTGTTACTTCCAACTGATATGTCTCCAATTTATAACTAAAATTCTTGTTATTAATCCCTAAATGCATGACCGTGCACTTTTCACTATTAAATTTCATTCTATTACTATTACTCCAGTTTACAAGGTCATCTAGATCTTCCTGTATGATATCCCGGTCCTTCTCTGCGTTAGCAATACCTCCCAGCTTTGTGTCATCCGCAAACTTTATTAGCACATTCCCACTTTTTGTGCCAAGGTCAGTAATAAAAAGGTTAAATAAAATTGGTCCCAAAACTGATCCCTGAGGAACTCCACTAGTAACCTCTCTCCAGCCTCACAGTTCACCTTTCAGTATGACCCCGTTCTAGTCTCCCCTTTAACCAGTTCCTTATCCACCTTTCAATTTTCATATTGATCCCCATCTTTTCCCATTTAACTAATAATTCCCCATGTGGAACCGTGTCAAATGCCTTACTGAAATCGAGGTAAATTAGATCCACTGCGTTTCCTTTGTCTAAAAAATCTGTTACCTTCTCAAAGAAGGAGATCCGCTTGGTTTGGCACGATCTACCTTTTGTGAAACCATGTTGTATTTTGTCCCAATTACCATTGACCTCAATGTCCTTAACTACTTTCTCCTTCAAAAATTTTTCCAAGACCTTACATACTACAGATGTCAAACTAACAGGCCTATAGTTACTCGGATCACTTTTCTTTCCTTTCTTAAAAATAGGAACTATGTTAGCCATTCCCCAGTCGTACGGTACAACCCCGGAGTTTACCGATTCATTAAAAATTCTTGCTAATGGGCTTGCAATTTCATGTGCCAGGTCCTTTAATATTCTTGGTTGAAGATTATCTGGGCCTCCGATTTAGTCCCATTAAGCTGTTCAAGTTTGGCTTCTACCTCGGATGTGGTAATATCTACCTTCATATCCTCATTCCCAATTGTCATCCTTCCATTATCCCTAAGCTCCTCATTAGCCTTATTAAAGACCGAGGCAAAGTATTTATTTAGATATTGGGCCATGGCTAGATTATCCTTAACCTCCACTCCATCCTCAGTGTTTAGCGGTCCCACTTCTTCTTTCTTTGTTTTCTTCTTATTTATATGGCTATAGAACCTTTTGCTATTGGTTTTAATTCCCTTTGCAAGGTCCAACTCTACATGGCTTTTGGCCTTTCTCACTTCATCCCTACATGTTCTGACCTCAATAAGGTAGCTTTCCTTGCTAATCCTGCCCATCCTCTACTCCTTGTAGGCTTTCTGCTTTTTCTTAATCACCTCTCTGAGATGCTGGCTCATCCAGCTTGGTCTACAACTCCTGTCTGTGATTTTTTTCCCCTTTCTTGGGATGCAGGCATCTGCAACTTTGACTTGAAGTAATTCCAGGCGTCCTCTGCCTTTAGATCCACAAGTTCTTCAGTCCAATCTACTTGCCTAACTAATTTCCTTAATTCTTTAAAGTTAGCCCTTTTGAAATCAAACACCCTAGTCCCAGATCTATGTTTGTTTATCCTTCCATCTAGTTTGAACTGAATTAGCTCATGATCACTCAAACCAAGGTTGTCCCCTACAACCATTTCTTCTATGAGGTCCTCACTACTCACCAAAACCAAATCTAAAATGGCATCCCCCCTTGTTGGCTCTTCAACTACTTGGTGAAGAAATCCATCAGCTATCACAAGTGCAGTACCCTGGAGGTACTGACGAGAGGAGGGGTCTTTTTCCAGGTTACTACAGGTGTGTAGCAGGGGGGATCCCTGCTCCTGCCCTGACGGGTTAAAAACAGCCCAGGAGAGGGCTGGGGCTGGGGCAAGACGCCTGGGCTGATTGTGGGAAGCAGGATCAGCTGTGGCCATGTCCCAATCAGGCCCAGCTGGCCCCTATCAGATGCACCGAGCCAGAAGCCCTGGGAGTCTCTCCCTGCCCGCAGCCGGAACGAGCTAATTCCCAGGAGTCACCCGCAGGAGGCGCCGCAGGGGTGAGTCCGCCCGTCTACACGGGGACACGGCTCCATTTGTTCGCGGCGGGTTACACCTCTCCCTGGTATCGCCTTTTACCACACGCTCGGTTTTCACACACCGTCTGTCCCAGTACGTGTGTACACACATGGCTAGCGTTCGTTCCGGCAATACACTTCCTCCTGCTTGTTCTGATTCAGAATTTCCCCCGAGTCTGGTAGACTGGGGGCGAGATCATCTGGCACCAAAGAGTGTCCGTCTATCCTTCAGCCCACGGGTACGTCAGCAGTAAGGGCTCATCCTTTGGAGGTTTACTGCAAAGTCTATTTCCTTTGCTTCCTTCACATAGTGGGAGCCGATGTCATCGCATTTACCAACTCTGAAGTTAGCAGTTTAGTTTCTTTTGCTATTTCTAAACAAAACACCGAAACATTTTACAAGGGTAAATCCGCAACTGGCTAAATCCTTACTTTTCCTCGACCCGTGCACGCCCCTTGGTGGGGTGATAACCCTGGCGGTTATTTTCATACCAGCTTACGTTTGCTGGCGTATGAGAACCAAGCGAAACAGATGACGTTATAGAGCACTATAGCTATTTAAAAACAACCCTAACGCCACTGCTTTGCACCTAGATGTTTTTCAACCCATAATTATGCTCGCTGCCCCCTAAGCTTATTCCTTCCAGCTTAGGTTAAAACCTGGTACGCTGCCACCACCAAGTGATTTAACCAGAAACAGGGAAAGGACCACTTGGAGTTCCTCTTCACCCCAAAATATCCCCCCGAGCCCTTACACCCCCTTTCCGGGAGAGGCTTGAGAAATATCCTCCCCAGCTGGTTACAAAGCAATGAAGGACCCAAACCCCTGGGTCTTGGGACAATGGAAAGATCAGTCCGGTTCTTAAAAGAAGGATTTTATTAGAAAGAAAAGGTAAAAATCCTCTCTGTAAACTCAGGATGGAAAATAACTTTACGGGATAATCAGATTCAGCGAGCCCAGAGGAACCCCCGCTAGCCTTGGGTTCACAGTTACAGCAAAACATGGATCAACCTCCCTCTAGCAAAGCAACATTCACAAGTTCGAAAACAAAGATAAACTAATACACGTTGCCTGGCTGTTACTTACAAGTCTGAAATATGAGAGACTGGTTCAGAAAGATTTGGAGAGTCTGGATTGGTGTCAGGTCCCCCTTAGTCCCAAGACACGCTCCCCACGCACGGGAACACCCGGAAACGCCTGCGGAGCAGAGACCGAACCGGGGGAAGCGCCGGTCCCGGGCGAAAGGGATTTCGAGCCTGCGTCTGGACAGCTTGCAGCGGGGTGAGACATCGCCGATTCAAACCCGATGTAGCTCGGTAGGCTCCGTTTGCACGTTTTGTTTAACTTTCCAGCTGACCTGCGTGGGTCTCTGTGCTGTCCCGGACACTCTCTTGTCGAGCTGAGTTTGCTGGGTTGGTGGTTCTGACTCGCCCCCGATCGAATCCGACCAGCAGATTGACGGGTTCCCGTTTGATTCACACTACAGGCTGCGAGACCCCAGAGCGCTCCGTAGCGGGAGGGACTCGCGGGGGGGCACTTGGAAACACACTGACGCCGAGGACAGGAGCAAATGGAGGAAAACTTTATTGCGATGAACCGAAGAGAAAGAACCTGCTGGGAACCGTCCCCGGGCCGGGGAACAGAGGAGAACAAAGGGAAGGACGAGCTCCTGGAAAAACCGCTCCAAGAAACCAGCTCCAGCCGCTGGAGGAGCCGCCGGACTCTCCCTGACAAGGGATGTGATGGGCTCCTGACGCTCTGTCATTCAGGCCCAGCCCCCTGGACCCAAATCTTACGTCCGAACCCTAAGAACGTGTGGGGACCCGTCTCCTCTGGGTTAGGGGATTCTGACCCTTACTCTCTATGGCTATTGATAAGGATGATCTCTCTCCAAACCTGCCACCCCAGGCTCCCCTGGCGACTTCCCAGATGTGGGGGACCCTGCGGTTCCCAGCGGGGTGCGGACGCCGGAGAAACCTGTGATGTGGTGTGTCGGGTTCCTCTCTTCGGTTCCCCAGCGTCCAGGGACCAGTCGCTGCTTTTCTGCTGCCCGGCTCTGCACCGATGAGACTTTGAGCGCTAGGGCGGGTCTGAGCGGATCCCACAGGCCGGCAGCTTTCCTGCATTTCAGCAAAACTTGTTCCGAGGAAACAGAGGCCTCCACCCACCCTGAATTCAAAGGCTAAACGCGGAGACTGGCCTGGATGAATTCAGAGCGAGAAGCCCGTTCTCTGACCCGGCTGGTGGGGCTAGTGCGACATCATAGCTACACAATCACCCCCCGGGCGCCACTCGCTGGGGTTGAACAATCTTGTTGTATGGCTGGTCCCGACGCGGGAGTGTCTGAGAGGGGAACTGGCAGCTCAGCTCGCCCCGGGCGGCTGCAGGGCTCCCCCGCAGCGACGGACGAACCAGCTCGCCCCGGCCAGACCCCTGGGCAGTGCAAGGGGGGAGAGCTCAGGGTTTGTCTCCCGGGGGGGGGCACGGCGGGGGGGTGGGGATTGGCCGGGGCTGATAGGGTCGAGGTACCAGTGGCTTCGGTAGAGCACTCAGGTCGCCGAGGTGGGTGTGCGGCGCCCCCTGCTGCCGCGTGGCTGAGTGACCGGCAGAGCAGCGCGAGTGTTGGGGGTGCAGCGACCGGGGGGGCAGCAACCCCTCCCCCCCAATGAAGCGCAATCACCGAAGAGCCTTCATGAGTGACAAACAGCCGGTGAAGGACTAATTGCCAGGACTCGCTAGCCAGCCACAGCTGTCCATGAAGGGTGGTTGCCTAACGAACTGCGATAATTAAATCGCAATTAACAGTTATTAACGACAATTAACAAACCGCAATCATTAAAGAGCGATGAACAGGCCAGCCGACAACCCATAGCGAAGGAACTGTGATAATTAAATCACAATTAACAGTTATTAACGACAATTAACAAACCGCAATCATTAAAGAGTGATGAACAGGCCAGCCGACAACCCATAGCGAAGGAACTGTGATAATTGAATGGTAATTAAAGGAGGCCGGCGAACACCTTGCCATTAATGAACTTTGGTCATCAAATAGCACTGAAGAGAAGCCAATTAACGAAGGGCAATTAATGAAGGGCAATTAACGAATGCCTCATGAATTGACACCACTGGCTATTCTCCTCCTTTCGTGCCCGGGGAGGGAGTAAGGTGGAGCTGAGGGGCCGGGGGCCTCATTTCAGACCCCGCTCTGAGCCCCGTTGTGCGCGGCCGCCTGGCACCGCCCCAGATGCAGCCGCAGCGCGCCCTGCCGGTGCATGCCCAGGTAGCGGATGAACTCCTCGGGCATGGCGTGAAAGCCCGGCTTGGGGGGCTGGTCGTCGTAGTAGTGGTGGGGCAGGGGCCGCCCCTGGGGGTCGCTGGGGAAGGGCCAGAAGCCGTAGAGGGTGAGGTGCCGGCACATCTCCAGGGCGGCGCTCACCAGCATGAAGCCGGAGGAGAGGCGCTTGGGGCGCAGGCCGCGGCGACGCCAGTGCCCGTCCAGCCGTGCCAGGTACTCGGGGTTCATGAAGAGGGCGCGGGCCGGGGAGCCGAAGTCCTCCAGGGTGTAGAGGGCCTGGAACGAGATCGCGGTGTAGGCGGCGAAGCTGAAGGCCGGGACGAGGAGCAGCGCGGACCCGTGGGCACCCACCGCCTCCGCGAACGGCCGGCGCCGGCGGCTCAGACCCCTGAACCTGCAGGCAGGGAGAGACGCCCCCATCAGCCGCGGTCCCGGCACGGCCCGTCCCCCAGAGCCAGTCCCGGTCCCTCCCACGGCCCCCCCATCGCTCAGTCGCCTCTGCCCTGATCCCCTGGGGACAGTGATTTCCCTACACACACCCCCCTGAATTTTCCCAACACCCCCCCCAGTTTTGTGAGCTAGTTACATACCAATTTAGTGACTGTTTGGAAATCTGAATTTAAACTGAAACATTAATACACACTTTAAAAGCTTATACAGTGTGTGATAAAATATGTGTATCTGAAAAAGTATCATAGATTTGAAAAGTATGAACATAGACTAGCTTCCTTGCTTCCTTACACAGCTGTTGTGTTTTATGACAATGTCAGTGCATTCATTTCGGTGATGTTGGCCAACCTAATAATTTCAAATGATGATTTGTAAGCAAAGTCTAAATGAGCTCTCCCTGACAGCTAGTGATGAGCTGGGGGCTAAGGCTTCAGGGCTAGATTGTATTTACATTCACACCTAATCTACCTAGGTATCCAGCACACAGAGCTGTGCTGTCCAAGTGACAGATTTTGGCTGGGGCTGGGTTACAAACCACTTGAATGTGGGGGAAGGGGGATGAAATGTTGTTCTTATTGTATGAGTAAAGGGCAGTAGAACTGTGCTTAGCCTGTGATGATTTGAAGGCATCAAGAGAGAGGGTGGGGACCTGTCCCTCTCCGCTGTTTAAAGACAGAGCTGATTAGGCTCCATAGACAGTCTTTTGTTCTGTTAAGTGACCACTGCAGCTGAAATCACTGACAATCAGGTCTAAGTGCTTAGTCCTGTTGTGGGGACAGTGTTCCTGTGGGTACAGTGTTTTTGTGTAAGAGACAGCCCAGACTGCACTAGCAGCGAGGTTCCCCCACTGAGAGCTCAGCTGAAATCACTGACAATCAGGTCTAAGTGCTTAGTCCTGTTGTGGGGACAGTGTTCCTGTGGGGACAGTGTTTTTGTGTAAGAGACAGCCCAGACTGCACTAGCAGCGAGGTTCCCCCACTGAGAGCTCAGCTGAAATCACTGACAATCAGGTCTAAGTGCTTAGTCCTGTTGTGGGGACAGTGTTCCTGTGGGGACAGCGTTTTTGTGTAAGAGACAGCCCAGCCTGCACTAGCAGCAAGGTTCCCGCACTGAGAGCTCAGCTGAAATCACTGAGAGCTGGTGGAACCTCAAAAGAACAACTCGCAGAGGTCACAGTGGTAGGTGACAGCAGAAGGTGACTCTGCAGGGCCATTGGCAACAGAGCGGTGGAGTGAACAGTGGCACAACGAACAGCCGTGGCCAGAGCGAACTGTGCCATCTTGACCCCCACCTGGGAGGTGAACTCACGTGAAAGCACCTCTGAACTCTGAGTCTCCACTGACCAAGGACAACACCGGTGAGAGGGGTGCGGTGGAGGGAAAAGTGAGGGGCACGTTAAATAAACATTTGTTTGTTGGACTATATTTTAGTCACTTTGCTCCAGAATGCTAGATTTGTGACTGGGAATGGAAACTTATATAAATATGTTTCCCAGTAGGCCAAGATTTTTAAAATGCAGTATTTGCCAAGGTTATCATCTCACATTGTTGCTATCTTGGGAGGTCATTATGTTGGGGAGTTTCTGTACTAAACATTTTTATTATAATTAATTTTTACATAAGAATGGCCATACTGGGTCAGACCCATGGTCCATCTAGCCCAGTACCCTGTCTTACAACAGTGGCCAGTGCCAGGTGCCCCAGAGGGAATGAACAGAACAGGGAATCATCAAGTGATCCATCCCCTGTTGCCCATTCCCAGCTTCTGGCAAACAGGCTAGGGACACTCAGAGCATGGCGTTGCATCCCTCTCATCCTGGCTAATAGCCACAGATGGACCTGTTCTCCAGGAATTTATCTAGTTCTTTGTAAAATCCTGTTATAGTTTTGGTCTTCACACCATCCCCTGGCAAAGAGTTCCCTGGGTTGACTTTATATTGTGTGAAGAAATACTTCCTTTTGTTTTTTTAAAACCTGCTGCCTATTAATTTCATTGGGTGACTGCTAGTTCTTGTGTTATGTGAAGGATTAAATAAAATTTCCTTATTCACTTTCTTCGCACCAGTCAAGATTTTGTAGACCTCTATCATATCCCATTAGTCATCTCTTTTCTAAGCTGAAAATTCCCAGTCACTTTAATCTCTCCTCCTGTTTCATACCCCTCATCATTTAGTTGCCCATCTCTGTATCTTTTCCAATTCCAATATATATTTTTTAGGATGGGTGACCAGATCTACACACACTATTCAAGGTGTGCACGTACCATGGATTTATATAGAGGCAATATGGTGTTTTCTGTCTTATTATCTATCCCTTTCTTAATGACTCCCAACATTGTTTGCTTTTGTGACTGCTGCTGCACATGGAGTGGATGTTTTCAGAGATCTATCCACAATGACTCCAAGATCTCTTCCTTGAGTGTTAACAGCTAATTCAGATGCCATCATTTTGTATGTATAGTTGAGATTGCTTTCCGATGTGCATCACTTTGCATTTATCAACACTGAATTTAATTTGCCATTTTGTTGCCCAGTCACCCAGTTTTGTGAGATCCCTTTGTAGCTCTTCGCCGGCTGCCTGGGACTTAACTATCTTGAATAGTTTTGTATCATCTGCAAATTTTGCCACCTCACTGTTTACCCATTTTTCCAGATGAATATGATGAATAGGACTGGTCCCAGTACTGACCCCTCAAGGATACCACTATTTCTCTCTCTCCATTCTGACGACTGATCATTTATTCCTACCCTTTGTTTCCCATCTTTTAAGCAGTTACTGATCCATGAGAGGATCTTCCCTCTTACCCCATGATGGCTTACTTTTCAAAAGTCAATTTAAATTAAATACATTTGTTTTAAATTATATATTTTTTTAGAAATCTAGACCTGTTATGTGTTTTGGTGTAACTTGCATTATTCTTATGTTAAATTTGCATAATCCTAACAAAACATTTACTTTATTCATCTCTCTTTTATATATCTCATTGGTCCTGACACCCCCCCTGTAAATTCCAACACCCCCCCTAATTTAAATTCCTGGGGAAACCACTGCCCGGGGACCCTATGGCCGACCGGAGAGCTGGGGGCTGGGCCTGCTCTGACCCCCCCCCCCGGGGACCCCACGGCCGACCGGAGAGCTGGGGGCTGGGCCTGCTCTGACCCCCCCCCCCCGGGGACCCCACGGCCGACCGGAGAGCTGGGGGGCATCGAATCTCCCCCTCCCTCCCCCGGGGGCTCAGTCCCGACCCCCCACAGGTCCCGATCCCTCCCCCCCTCGGGGCTCCCCCCCCCGGTACCGGACGTGCAGGATGCTGGGGTTCATGGTGACGACACTCGATTTGGTGCCCACGTCGGCGGCGAAGCCCGGGGGGGGCAGGTTGAACCTGGGGGCGGGGGAGGAGCGTGAGCCTGGGGGACCAGGGGGGTCTCCCCACTTCCTGGGGGTCCCCAGGGCCCCACAGTTCCTTCCTCACGGTGCCCGGCTCAGCGACACCCCCCTGCCCTGCCCCCACCCTGAGCCCCCTCCTTCCGCACCCCCCACCCTGCCGAGCCCCCTCCCCCACTCGGCCCCCTCTGCCCACCCGGCCGGCGTTACCTGACGACGAACTGGGCGCGGTCGATCTCGGGGCCGCAGCTGCTGTTACGAAGGATCCCCCCGTTCCCCACCACGGCGCAGCACTCGTAGGGGGCGTCCTGAAACGGGGAGCCCTGCGGGGGAGAGGGGCTGGGTCAGCACCCACCGACCGTGCACAGGCCTCCCCCCCAACGCTGAGATGCAGCCAGCTCTGGGGTGGGGCATGGGGGGGGCTGTTTATAGAGGGACCCATCACCCGGTGCTGAGATGCAGCCACCTCTGGGGTGGGGCGTGGGGGGGCTGTTTATAGAGGGACCCATCGCCCGGTGCTGAGATGCAGCCACCTCTGGGGTGGGGCATGGGGGGGCTGTTTATACAGGGACCCATCGCCCGGTGCTGAGATGCAGCTAGCTCTGGGGTGGGGCGTGGGGGGCGCTGTTTATAGAGGGACCCATCGCCCGGTGCTGAGATGCAGCCAGCTCTGGGGTGTGGCGTGGGGGGGGCTGTTTATACAGGGACCCATCACCCGGTGCTGAGATGCAGCCAGCTCTGGGGCGGGGCGTGGGGGGGGCTGTTTATACAGGGACCCATCGCCCAGCACTGAGATGCAGCCAGCTCTGGGGTGGGGCGTGGGGGGGCTGTTTATACAGGGACCCATCGCCCAGCACTGAGATGCAGCCAGCTCTGGGGTGGGGCATGGGGGGGACTGTTTATAGAGGGACCCATCCCCCGGTGCTGAGATGCAGCCAGCTCTGGGGTGGGGCGTGGGGGGGGCTGTTTATAGAGGGACCCATTGCCCGGGGCTGAGATGCAGCCACCTCTGGGGTGGGGCGTGGGGGCTGTTTATAGAGAGACCCGTCGCCCGGTGCTGAGATGCAGCCACCTCTGGGGTGGGGCATGGGGGCTGTTTATAGAGGGACCCGTCGCCCGGTGCTGAGATGCAGCCAGCTCTGGGGTGGGGAGTGAGGGGCTGTTTATACAGGGACCCATCGCCCAGGGCTGAGATGCAGCCAGCTCTGGGGTGCGGCGTGGGGGGGGCTGTTTATAGAGGGACCCATCGCCCGGCACTGAGATGCAGCCAGCTCTGGGGTGGGGCGCGGGGGGGCTGTTTATAGAGGGACCCATCGCCCAGGGCTGAGATGCAGCCAGCTCTGGGGTGCGGCGTGGGGGGCTGTTTATACAGGGACCCATCACGTGGTGCTGAGATGCAGCCAGCTCTGGGGTGGATTGTGAGGGGCTGTTTATATAGGGACCCATCGCCCGGCACTGAGATGCAGCCACCTCTGGGGTGGGGCGTGGGGGGGCTGTTTATAGAGGGACCCATCGCCCGGCACTGAGATGCAGCCAGCTCTGGGGTGGGGCGGGGGGGGGGGCTGTTTATACAGGGACCCATCGCCCGGTGCTGAGATGCAGCCAGCTCTGGGGTGGGGCACGGGGGGGGGCTGTTTATACAGGGACCCATCGCCCGGAGCTGAGATGCAGCCAGCTCTGGGGTGGGGCGCCTGGCGTGAGCCCCCGGCACCCCCCAGCCCAGCGCCCCCTACCTGCGGCAGCACCTCCAGCAGCTCCTCCTTCACCGGGTGCTTCTTGCCCTGCTGCGCGTCGTAGAGGATCTGGGAGCCCAGCCGGGTGTTGTTGTGGGTCAGCACCAGGTCGGCTGAGGCGTTACAGCAGCGCCCCAGCTGCTCCCTGTGCGGGGCAAGGGGGGAGGGGCAGCTGGGGGGTACTCGGAGGCGGCAGGGGGCAGAGGGGTGGGGGGCTGGGGGCGGGGAGAAGGAGGTATTTGGGGCAGCAGCGGGGCAGGGAGGGGGCAGCGGGGTGGGGGAAGGGGTGGGGGAGAGGAAGGGGGGCAGGGCAGTGGGGTGGGGGTGGGGGAGGGGAAGCAGGGGGCAGGACAGTGGGGTGGGGGTGGGGGAGAGGAAAGGGGGCAGGGCACTGGGGGTGGGGGAGAGGAAGGGGGGCAGGGCATTAGGGGTGGGGGTGGGGGAGAGGAGGGGGGCAGGGCATTAGGGGTGGGGGTGGGGGAGAGGAAGGGGGGCAGGGCATTAGGGGTGGGGGAGGGGGTTACCTGTACTGCCCCAGGGCGCTGGCGTTATGCACCCAGGGGCAGCTCTGCACCAGCTTCAGCTGCCTCAGGATCCAGCCCTGCTCCCGCCTGGGACGGAGACACAGAGAGTCACGGCTCTGCCCCCCCCTTCACTGCGCCACCCCCCACCGCCCGCCCCCCTCCGCCGGCTCCGGCCCCGGCTGCCCGCGCTGGCCGAGACCCGACACACGCGGCGCCGGAGCTGGCCCAGCCCCCCGGCCCGTCGGGCTGGCTCAGGGCAGGGGTGGGTCTGCCCCGGACGCTAACGTTTCGCCCTTAGCCTCTGCGAGCGGCTGCCGGCAGGATTCGCACTCGCGGCGGCTCTGGCCCAGGCTAGGGGGAGCGACGGGAGTTTGGCTTCACAACGGGGCCAACGTTTGCTGGGGACTCACCCCCCGGCCGACGCTGACGACTAACGAAACGAGCTGGGCCGGGCGGGATCATCGCACACGCAGGGCTGGTCCGTGGCCCGGTCGCCCCTGGGAAACGCCACGTGGCACGAGGCTCGGCCTGTGGGCTTGGACACTGAACAAACCACTGGAAATTTCCCGTCTTTTTGGCTGTTTGAACTCGGAGGGGCCAGAGACTCCGAACGGCCTCCGCAGACCCCCGGGGCCGCTCTGGAGACACTTTGACCCGACAGATCACGGCAGCGCGGTCACGCGTCGCATTTCGCTGGCGTGTGGATGTTCGCTGGCTTTCACCTGCAACTAACTCGCTGATTTCTTTGTCCCGGTGCCAGTCTTCAACTCCCTAGATTCACCGTCTTTTTAAGGTATCATTTGAAAATCCATAATTTGCTGATCATCATTGTCCTGATGAGTTTTGGACAGAGAATGGCTTGTGAGGTCTCATTTGAAAACCCATAATTTGCTGATCATTATTGTCCTGATGAGTTTTGTACAGAGAAAGGCTTGTGAGGTCTCATTTGAAAACTCGTTAGTTGGGTGCGACTTTCACTTTCTGGAATCCGATCCTGACGTTTATGGCTCATTCCAGTCCCTGCGAGTCAATCTCCTGCAGCTAATACATGTGTCTGGGGGAAGCCGGCGTGTCTGGAGGGACCCGGGTGGGGAGCTCTGGGTGAGTTAAGCAGATGGGCACCTCGGTTTCTGTTCGTCCGCGACAGGCCGCAGCTGAGCGCCTGTTCCCCCGCAGAGGGCTGGGCCGGCCAAGGCGCGTTTCCGGGGGCACGTCTGGGACGGGGAGTTTGCTGGGGCGACTCCGGAGCGGCGGGGCTCCCGGCAAAGCAGTGGGGACGGCACCCCGGGGCCGGGACTCCGGGGGTGAAGCTTGACCCCGGGGACGCCGGGCTCGGCTGCGGGGGTGGGGGGCGGTGTCGGCTCGGGGGGGGGGCCGTGCCCGGGGTCCTGGGGCTGGACGCGGGGCGAGGGCCCGGTGTCCGGCTGTGGGGGGTCTCGGGGGGTCCGGGGGGGGGTTGGAGGGGCTGCCCCGAGGCCGCGGGACGCGCCCGGCCCCACTCACCTGGCGGGGAGGCTCCCCGTGCTCCAGTTCTGCTCCGGCGCCCGGCACTGCTCCGCCCCCATCACCGGGGCCTCGGGGCTGCAAAGGGGAAGGGGGGTTACACACGGCCCCCCCCAGCACCCCCTCCCCCACCGCCTCCTCCCCATCTCACAGAGCCCCCGCCCCTCCCCTCCCCCTCCTCCCCCTCCCCACACCCCACCAAGCCCCCAGACCCTCCCCTCCCCCACCGCCTCCTCCCCATCTCACAGAGCCCCCGCTCCTCCCCTCCCCCTCCTCCCCCTCCCCACACCCCACCAAGCCCCCAGACCCTCCCCTCCCCCACCGCCTCCTCCCCATCTCACAGAGCCCCCGCCCCGCCCCTCCCCCTCCGCCCCCGCCCCACACCCCACCCAGCCCCCAGACCCCCCCCACGTCCCTTCCCCCACCTCCGGCAGGGATGTTGGGGGTCCCGCCCCGCTCCTCTGCCAGCCGCCGACGCTATCTTGGGCTGGGACGCCCGGCTAGGGGGCAGAGAGAGGGGGGTTAGTGCCGCTGGTCCCGCTCCCCGGGGACCCGGGTGCCTCCCCACTCCCTGCCCCACACAGATTCGCTCCAGGCATGACCCCCCCCCCCGGCAGCCCCCCGGGGCGCCCAGCCCTGGCACCGGCTTTGCGGCGCCGGGTCGAACCCCACGAGCGCGGCCGGGGTCTAGTAATGAAACCCTGCGTCAGGCCGGGCAGCAGGATCCCGCGAACCCCCCGAGCGAGGACGGGAGACGGTTCTGCCGGGTCCCGGCGTGCCTCAGTTTCCCCTGTCTGTCGCTGGGCTGCCCGGGGGGCAGTGGGGCAGGTTTCCGTTTCCCACTGTGAGCCGGTGGGTCTGTGGGGCACTTGGGGGGGGGTTGAAGGCGGGAAGAGGGGGTTCGGGCTGGGATTGTTTGATGATACCCCAGGTGGGTTGGGGGGGAGGCGACAGCGAGAGGGGTGGGGTGTGGGGGGTTATTTCCCCACTGAAGCAGGCGAAGGCGGGGTTCAGGGGTACGTCCTGCAGGGCCTGTCCTGGGGGCTCTGAGCGCCCGGCTGTCGGGCACAGATTTCTGGGGGGCCAGGGACGTGCCAGGGACCCCCGGGGACCAGCGCCCCACACAGACCAGCTCACAGCTCTGACTTCCACGGGGCTTCCCCGGCCTGTCTGCGGGCTCCCCATTTCGGGGCGTCTTTGCCAATGGGGCTTCAGACCGTAACTCACCTGATGCCCCCCCAAACACACGAGTCCTGGCTCCCAGCCACACCCCCACTCTAACCACTAGCCCCCACTCCCCTCCCAGAGCCAGGAGAGAACCCAGGAGTCCTGGCTCCCAGCCCCCCTGCCCCCACTCCCCTCCCAGAGCCGGGGAGAGAACCCAGGAGTCCTGGCTCCCAGCAAAACCTGCTCTAACCCACCAGCCCCCACTCCCCTCCCAGAGCCTGGAGAGAACCCAGCAGTCCTGGCTCCCAGCCTCCCTGCCCCCACTCCCCTCCCAGAGCTGGGGAGAGAACCCAGGAGTCCTGGCTCCCAGCCCCCCTGACCCCACTCCCCTACCAGAGCCGGGGAGAGAACCCAGGAGTCCTGGCTCCCAGCCCCCCCTGCTCTGACCCACCAGCCCCCACTCCCCTCCCAGAGCTGGGGAGAGAACCCAGGAGTCCTGGCTCCCAGCCCTCCCTGCTCTAACCCACCAGCCCCCACTCCCCTTCCAGAGCCGAGGAGAGAACCCAGGAGTCCTGGCTCCCAGCCCCCCCTGCTCCAACCCACCAGGCCCCACTCCCCTCCCAGAGCCAGGGGGAGAACCCAGGAGTCCTGGCTCCCAGCCCCCCACTCACTCACCTCTGAATCCTCCACAGGACGGAGAGGCCGAAGCTGAGGGTGATGCTCACACCCAGCGCCAGCGCCCAGCTCCATCTCCGCAGCATCCTGGGGGGGCCCCCGGCGCTCGCTGTGGGGAGACACGTTCACCCACCATGGGGGAATCCACCGGGCACGGCCCCCCTGGGTGCCCCCAGGGCCGTCCTTAGGGTTTATGGTGCCCTAGGCAGGGTTATTAAACTGGGGCCCTTGTGCCTGTCTTGCTCTTAGCAACACAAACCTGAGCTGACAGTCCTGGAAAGCTTGCCCCACGCCCCTTGGGAAAGCCAGTGTCAGTGAGTGAAGCCCACGGCAGTGCTGATGGACTAGCACTGAGAAGTAGCACCAGAGACAACATTCTGATTTGACAGAATGGTGCAAATAATATCATTGTTTAAAGTTGTCAACATTTTACTGGAAATGTCTCTGAAGAGGTATTGGAACAAGGATTCGTTCGGAATTCAAAGCATCTGCCTGGCTTTTTTGGCTGCAAAATCCGCAATAATGGCATGGTATGAGAAAGGCAAAGTGATGGCTTGTTCGGTTGCAAGAATAGCAAGACCAGTCCAGTGTTCCTGACTCCTTGTAGAGCAGCGAGAGTTTTTAATTTGCTTTAGTTTGGAGAAACTCTGTTCTCTTGATGCTCCTGTTACAGGAATTGTCAGGAGAATACGAGTGGCAACGTGCACATTAGGATATATGTCAACAAGTTTGCTGGTATAAATGAACTGTACAATGTCCATCATCGATTTTGCATGTGGCAATAACTCAATTCTTCGTACAGTTCAAGTCCATTTCAATCAAAACGATCACCAGGCTGCAGGAGGCTCCCTAGCTCAGGGGTCCCCAATGTGGTGCCCGCGGGCGCCATGGCGCCCACAGGGGCCTCTCAGTGCAGCCGCGTACTGGCCAGAGGACGAGCATCTGCCAAAATGCCGCCCAAATTCGGCGGCATTTCGGCGCCGACGCCTCTGGATGACGCCGCTTGCCGCCGACAAGCAGCGTCATCCAGAGGCGTCGCTGCCGAAATGCCGCTGAATTTCAGCGGATGCTTTTCCGCCATCACGGTCCTTCGTCTGGCACCCGCCAGACGGAAAAGGTTGGGGACCACTGCCCTAGGGTCCTGCACTTTGTCATTAGTTGCTCTTGTTTTCCTATTTCGTTGAATTTAGTCCCGCTCAGCCCACTGCCAGCTAGTGACTGGAACCCCAGGCCGACAGCGGGTTGAGTGGCTCAGCCGGGGTCTCAGCTGCCGGCCTGCTCAGCCCGCTGCCAGCTTGGGGTTCCTTGGGGGTCGCCAGGCCAGCAGCGGGTGCTGAGTGGGGCCGGCGGCCGGGACCCTGGGTGGCAATGGGGCAGCAGCCGGAACCCCAGAGGAGCGGCGGGCTGAGCCGCTCAGCCCACCGCCGCGTGCCATCAAAACTCAGCTCGCGGGCCACCTTGCCGACTCCTGCTCCATACACCAGTAAGGAGAGGAGCGTATTACCGTTGCTGGAGGGCTCTATTTAGCAGTAACAGGCCTATAGGAAAGTCAGTTGACATTTTTAGTTTCTCTGATGAAAACTGGCCCACTCCCTTTCTCATACCAGACTTGTCACAAATAATTGTCAGCAACTTAATTTTCTGTTTTGGGCTAAGAGACTGATATAAAAATATGGAAATTGGATTCAGGATTGTTCGCAAGCATTTTTGGTGAACAAATGTGCTCAGTGACAATCTAAATGGCAACGCAGCCCTGCTTTCCTGCTCGGCTCACCCCCCAGCCGGCTGGTCCGACAGCTGCAGGACCCCCAAATCCACCTCTTGGGGTGCAGAGCGGCAACAGCAGCAGCAAACCCTGAGCTCCGATCCCACGCCAACGGGCACCACCGCCAGCCCAACGACCAGGGTGAAGTGACCCCAGGGACGGGACACCCATGGAGCCACAGCACCTCATCCTGCCGCGTGCAGCTCCCCCCGGATGGGATGGATCCCTGCCAGCCCGGGGGAGAGACGCGCTCCCCCGCCGGGGGGACCAGCTCCAGATGGCCTGATTCCTCAGCAGGTAGCCAGCCAGCCTCCCCCCGCCCCCAGCACCGCCCCCAGCCCAGCCCTGACGGCCTCACGCCGGGGGAAGAGACCCACTCACAGGTGAGCTCCTCCCCAGAGACCCCCGCAGCCCATCCCCTCCCTCCGCCGGTGCTGGCACCCAGCAGCCCGGCTCTTACCTCTGGCAGAGCGGTGCCCCCAGAGCCAGCGCTGCCCCAGGCGGCTGCCTGTCCTGCCTGTGCCCTGCGTGCCCCTCCTCCGCCCTGGCCTCCTGGGTCCTCAACCTGGCTCAGGGAGGGGAGTGGGGGCTGGTGGGTTGGAGCAGGGGGGCTGGGAGCCAGGACTCCTGGGTTCTCTCCCCAGCTCTGGGAGGGGAGTGGGGGCTGGTGGTTAGAGCAGGAGGGCTTAGGAGCGAGGACCCCTAGACACCACTCCCCTCCCCGAGACGGGGAGAGAACCCAGGAGTCCTGGCTCCCAGCCCCCCCTGCTCTAACCACCAGCCCTCACTCCCCTCCCAGAGCCGGGGAGAGAACCCAGGAGTCCTGGCTCCCAGCCCCCCCTGCTCTCACCCACCAGCCCCCACTCCCCTCCCAGAGCCGGGGAGAGAACCCAGGAGTCCTGGCTCCCAGCCCCCCCTGCTCTAACCACCAGCCCCCACTCCCCTCCCAGAGCCAGGGAGAGAACCCAGGAGTCCTGGCTCCCAGCCCCCCCTGCTCTAACCACCAGCCCCCACTCCCCTCCCAGAGCCAGGGAGAGAACCCAGGAGTCCTGGCTCCCAGCCCCCCCTGCTCTAACCCCCCAGCCCCCACTCCGCTCCCAGAGCCAGGGAGAGAACCCAGGAGTCCTGGCTCCCAGCCGCCCCTGCTCTAACCACCAGCCCCCCCACCCCACCCCGAGCCAGGGAGAGAACCCAGGAGTCCTGGCTCCCAGCCCCCCTGCTCTGACCCACCAGCCCCCACTCCCCTCCCAGAGCCAGGGAGAGAACCCAGGAGTCCTGGCTCCCAGCCCCCCCTGCTCTAACCCGCTAGACCCCCCCTCCCCTCTGAGCACTGGGCTTTCACCTCTGGCACCAGTCCCTTGCTATCGGCCTCCGGGGCTGCGGGGAGCCACAGCCTGAGTGTCTCCCGGGTGGGTCGAACTCCTTCACTTTTGTTTCTTCAGAGTCAAAGGAAACAGACACCTGCATGAGCCGAGCCAGGATCAAGGCAGGGCCCTGCTTATCTCTCAGGGCAGCCAGCCAGACGCTTCCCGCCTCGCTTCCCCGCCTCGCCCCCGTCCCGCTGACACCTCGCCGGCCGCAGCAGAGAACGGGCTGAGTTAAGGGGATTTCCTTCCCCGGCGTCTCCCGGCACCGCCTCCCCAGGCACCAGCCAGCCGCTGCCGACCCTTGGCCCAGGGGAACCCCTGAAGCACCAGCTCCGTGGGGCTGGAGGCGTTTTGAGACATTTTGGGTGGAGCCGTTTCGGTTTTGACCAGAAGCTTTCGGGAGCGTTTTTCCCGTGTAGGTTTTAGAGTCATTTTTCCTTGCACTTTTGAAGCCGATTGCCCCCCTACACACACTCCCCTGGTTTTTTGGCAGGGATGTGTCCAGTTTTGGGGGGCCACCGTTGCAACGTTTGGCCATTTTCTTTTCCTCCGTTCGTCCGTGCGACGGCGGAGTTTAGGGCACACGCCGCGTTCTGCCGCACGGGGCGGAGTTTGCAGGGCACCGTCTTGCGGCCGTGGGTCGAGTGGAAAAGTGCGTGGGCTTCTCCCCGTCCATTTCGGGAACCTTCCCTGTAACGACCAGAGAGTGCCGACGCAAGGGGAAACCGAGAGCTTTGAGAGAAATGAAGCCAGATATAAATATATCAAACTATTCTGCGTACTCAGCAAGCAAGTTATTTCAAACTCTGTGATTGGGAGGCCAGTCGACATTGATTATAATTCCTTGACTATGGGCTAGTTTTTCTCACTTTCTCAGTGCCTGGCTGGAGATCACCAGTCTGGTTTCTGCTACACGCTCTCGCTTTCCCACCCGTAGCTTCTCGTCGCTCGGTCGAGCTTCATCCCGGGGGGGACGGAGGATAAAGACGGGGCCGGGACGAGGGACGGCTGCGAGAAAAGCTCTCTGCCCGAAGGGTTCTGCGCCTCGGCAGCCACCGGCCCCGGAGCGGCTCCTTCGAGGGCATCGTCAACCACTTTGCGCTCCAAAAACCGCGCGAGAAAAACGTTTCCAATCCCGGCGTTCGAACGAACGGGATGTGCAAGCAGCCGGAGCCGCGGCTTGTCCCGCTTCCAGTCAGGCAGCCGGCTCGCGCAACTGGAACTGCGTTTGCGTTGCTGTAGACGAGACCGGTTTCTTATCGACAGATGGAAACATGCAAAGATAATGCCGACAGGATGCGGTTTATTGACGTTATTATTCTATATTTAACAGCTTGGCCTTGGTGCATGTGCAAATACAAAGCTTGTGTGTTTATCCAGCCCACGTCCTTTCCGGGGAAATAATGAATTGATGGTGTAACGCTGCTGGCTCTGGCGGGACCCAACGCAAGGCACCAATTCAGGACAAATCGCTTAGAACAGGTCATCAGTCCTTTGTGCAGAGCTTCAGCTTGTAGCAAAGTCCCTCCAGAGGTAGAAGCAGGATTGAAGACAAGATGGAGATGAGGCATTAGCCGTATATAGGCTTTTCCAGGTGCAAGAACCTCTTTGTCCTTACTGTGGAAAATTACAGCAAAATGGAGTCTGGAGTCACATGGGCCAGTCCCTGCATACTTTGCTCAGTTACAAGGCATATCTGCCTTCTCTCCATGGGTCGATTGTGTAGCTGATGGTCCTTAATGGGCCATCCAGCAGGCTAGGAAGAGCTAACACCAGCTTGTCTGGGATGTCTCCCAGAAGCACAGCACCAGCTTGAAATACAGACAGGATAGAGCCAATACTCATAACTTCAACTACAAAATGGTACAGACATACAGACAGCATCATCCTAACCAGCAACCCAGAACCTGGTCTTGGACACCTCATCTGACCCCCTTTACCTAAGATTTGGTGCCACTACAGGACCTTGGTTGCAACCATGTTCTCCACGGTCCCAGATTATGTCAATAACGTCACACAAAGGTTAGGGCCTCCGAAGGGCCCAACCCGGCCCTGATCGGGTGGTTCTGTACAATAACATTGGCCTGACCAATGGCCCCCCCCGGGGATCCCTGGCGTGGGGGAACGTCCGTCTCTCCCCAGCGGGGCTGACGCCCTCCGCGCCAGCGGAACACTGATCTCAGGCGGGCCGGGAGCCGGAGAGCGCTGGGTGATGCCTACAGACGGGCGCCGGGACAGGCTGACGCGGGGGACAAAGGGGGCGGGTTGGGTTGGGTTTTCATTCGGCTCCACACCCCCGTCTCCGCCCGCTGCTCCTGAACGGACGCTTGGTTTATGGCAGAACTGGTCCCGGGGCCTGCGCAGGGCGAAAGCGCCAGGCTTCTGGGTGCTTCCTCGTCGGACGCGGCAAACTCAGGACCTGGCGCGAGGGCCGGGGGAGAGGGGCCACCCACTGCAGGGAGACGGCGCTGGGGAACCCTGAGACCCTCCAGTCTGTCTCGCCAGCCAGACACTTAGCGATCAATGGTCCCTTACACCAAAAACCAAATCACGGTCAGGGTACGTCCACTCTCGAGAGACCAGCCCTTGCCCCCAGATCTGGTCCCCCAGGCTTCACACCACAGTCAACAACTGTAGCCGATCCTGGAATAAACAAAGTAAAAGTTCATGAACATCCAGGGAATCCGGTTGGTGGCTGCCTCTCAGACTTGGGATCTGTCGCCGTAATGCTGCACTGAGGAATCCTGTAGCTTTACATGCAATGTTGCCACCTATCTTTTACCAGGACAATGATGATCAGCAAATTATGAGTTTTCAAATGATACCTCACAAGGCCTTCTTTGTACAAGACTTATCCTAGTGCTGAGAAAGGGGGTGAATATAGGGGGCACAAGACTGGCGTATGGACAAAGGACTCAGAGAGTTTGTCGCAGGTGACAGCCAGCGAACATCCACACGCCGGCTACACTGGAAGTGTGACTGAGTCATAGTGATCTCTCGGTTCAAAGTGTCTTTCAGGGCGGGCCCGGGAGGCGGCTCCTGAGGATCTCTGGCAGCAGTTCAAAGTCTCTGCCCCCTCTGAGTTCAAAGAGCCGAAAAGATGGAAAAGTTCCAGTGGTTTTGTTCCGTTTCCAAGGCCACAGCACGAGCCTCCTGCCACGTAGCGTTTCCCAGAGGCGACCGGGCCACTGACCAGTCCTGTGTGTGCGATGATCCCGCACGGCCCAGCGGATTTTGTTAGTCTTCTGGGAGGGCTGGGGGATGATTCCCGTTCCCCGGTTCCCAAGTTCACAGCAAATGTTTGCACAGTTATAAAGCAAAATTCACATTTTTTCCTTCTACCCTGGGCCAGAGCTGCTGCAAACGTGATTCCTGCCGGCAGCAGCTCCCAGCCGCTCGCAGAGGCTAACGGCGAAACTTTCGCGTCCGGGGCAGACCCACACCTGCCCTGAGCCAGCCGGACGCGCCGGGGGGCTGGGCCGGCTCCGGTGAGGAGCGTGTCGGGTCTCAGCTGACACCGGCAGCCGGGGCCGGAGCTGGCAGCTGGCCTGTCCGCATGAGTTCCCCGCAGGGTCTGGGCCGGCAGAGTCTGGAGATGTTTGCTAAGAGGGCAGGCCTGGCGATCTTGCCCCCGCTGAGGAAGGCGGTAACCCGGGAGGGGTGGGGATCACAGGTCTGGGTGCCCTGGGCGAGGCCTCCCGTGATGGCGACGCTCGCGCCGGCCGCCAATCTGTCTCCACCACGGTCGTGAGCTCCCCTCCCACCTTTCAAGGCACGGTATAAAGATTTCAAATTGTTTCCCTCCAGTGCTGCAAGAGACGACGCCACCGGGGCCTCGGGCACAGGGCAGAGAGCTTGGAAAGCCGCCTTCCTAGCTTGTGCACGTACGCAAGAGGAGGCTAAGGGGGTGTGTGTGTGTGTGTAGACTCGACCCTTAAATAGATAGGAGCCTTCCCAAAAACCAAGCCAGATTTGAGCCAACGTTTGCGGGTTCTGCAGCAGAGGGTCCCAAATTGAAACCTCGCTGGCGAAACCCACAGCCCTTCGCCGTCCCGGTAGCCGGCGAGGGTTCGGGTTTTGAAAGACAGGTTTGCGCCGCCAGGAGCCGTCGAGGAGAAAAAGATGCAACTCGCCATCCGGAGAGTGAACAACACTCCACAACTAACAGCGCAGCGTCTGCCCAGCCACGGATTCCCTTGGCACCGGTGGCAAATCCCCTCGGTGCTAAGGTAAGTCGAATATGTTTCATTTACTGGGGGCCAAGATTTTCCGTGCTCCGTGCAGTTTTCAGCGTGTCCTGATGTGGGGTAAATATTCATTCATTAATTTAGCTGAGGCCTGTGGCTGAGGCAACGGGATTATGACAACGCAGTGCACGCCGCAAACTTGCAATCCTTATATCACGTAAAAAAAAAATCCACTTGCTATTTGCTTCGTACCGTTAACCTACGTGCTTGTGAAAATCTGGAGATACGGTTTGAATGGCCTTTCATTGTCAATTCATTTCTAAATTGGCTGTTACCACTCAAGAGGGAGAGCTTGGAATCACTGTGGATAGTTCTCCGAAAACATCGGCTCAATGCGGCAGTCAAAGAGTGAACGGAACGTTAGGAACCGCTGGGAAAGAGATAGAGAATAGGACAGAAAATATCATGTTGCCTCTGTATAAATCCATGGGACGGCCACACCTTGAATACTGCGTGCAGATGCGGTCGCCCCGTCTCCACAAAGATCTGCTGGAATTGGAAAAGGTTCAGAAAAGGGCAACAAAAATGAGGAGGGGTCTGGAACGGCTGCCGTATGAGGAGAGATTAATAAAACTGGGACTTTTCAGTCTGGAAAAGAGACGACTAAGGGGAGATATGACAGAGGTCTGTAAAATCATGACTGGTGTGGAGAAAGTCAATAAGGAAAAGTTATTTACTCCTCACAACACAAGAACGAAGGGGTCACCCAGTGAAATGAACAGGCAGCAGGTTTAAAACAAACCAAAAGAAGTATTTCTTCACCCAACACACAGTCAACCTGGGGAACTCCTCGCCAGAGGATGTTGTGAAGGCCAAGACCATAATTGGGTTCGAAAAAGATCTAGAGAAGTTCCTGGAGGACAGGTCCATCAATGGCTAAAGCCAGGCTGGGCAGGGATGGGTCCCTCTGTTTGCCAGAAGCTGGGAATGGGCGACAGGGGATGGATCCCTTGCTGATTCCCTGTTCTGTTCATTCCCTCTGGGGCACCTGGCATTGGCCACAGTCGGCAGACAGGATCCTGGGCTACATGGACCTTTGGTCTGACCCAGAGTGGCCGTTCTGATGTTATTTTGATATTTACCTTTGAAAAACGATCCCGGTTTTGTGTAGCAATATTACGCCGCGTTTCTGTACAAAATGGGGTTTTTTGCCCCCACAGGTGACGTGAAAGTCACACCTCTGTTTGCAACGGCACCACCCTGCAGACCGCCCGAGGCCCCATTGAAAGAGCCCTTCCCGACAGCCACGTGGCCCGACTTTCTCCAGCTGCAAGGACCATGGCAGCCCATCTGCTCCACGGGGCGGCCTGCTCCCTCTTCCCAAGCGCGGCTTGGGACGCCGAGGGAGACCGGCGCCTCTTCTCTTTCTGTCGGCGGCTCTGGTGAGGCCGGCTTAGAAACCCCCCCAAATCCCCTGATTTTTGCTGCCCAGCGAGCTCTGGTGCCCACACTGGTACTCGCCCCCCGCCTCGCTCCGCCGCCGCAGAACAAACCTGCTCCAAACGTCAGGCGAGAACAACGCCGCGGGAGACGCAAGGGGCTAACGGGGCTGGGGTTGCCGCAGACAATGCCGGTGTAAAGCGGGGTAAGAACATTTCAATTCAGACACGGGTTCAAAGGCAGAATGGGCGCGGGTGTCGTTCCTGGGATCATGTGCCACGGGGGCTGGGACGGGTTGGATCACGGGAACCTCCCTGGGAGCTGCCACCCAATGCGCCAAGACTACCTCTGCCCCCTGCTTTCCCTGCCAGCTCGGGATGCCAGCACCCTGTCCTGCTGAGCCAGACACTCCCGTCTGCTCCAGCACAGACCCAGGGGCTGAATTACCTGCCCCAACGCTGCAGGTTTGCCTGAAAGCAGCTCACAGGAGTGTGCTTGTCTCTAACACTCAGATGCCCAACTCCCAATGGGGTCTAAACCCAAATCAATCCCTTTTACCCTCTATAAAGCGTATGCAGGGTGAACTCCTCAATTGTCCGCCCTCTGTAACGCTGCTAGAGAGACGTGCACGGCTGTTTGCTCCCCAGGTAGTAACACACTCTGGGTAATTCATAAGGCAAATGTGATTTTATGAAATACAGAAAGTCGGCTCGAAGTGGTTCCCAGTAGTGACAGACAGAACAAAGCGAATTACCCATGAAAATAAAACAAACCCGCAAATCTAACCCTAAGGCCGTAACAAACTGAAGACAGGTAAGATCCCACCCTCAGAGACGTTTCAATAAGTTTCTTTTCCCAGACTGGAGCCCTGGCAGGCCTGGGCACAATCCTTTCCCCTGGTACGGCCCTTGTTCCAGCTCAGGTGGGAGCTGGGGGATTCCCCCTGACGGCTCCTCCCTGGTCTGTCCCCCCCCTTTATCTATCTCTCGCACAAGGGGGGAATCCTTTGTCCCTTTGGGTTCCCACCCCCCCCTCACTGGAAAAGCACCGGGTTAAAGATGGATCCAGTTCAGGCGACATGATCACATGTTCTGTGAGACCCCACAAGCCTTCATTCCTCCTGCCCGCAAGCGCAGCCATCCCGTCAATCTCCCCGGCTAATGGGAGCAGGGTGGCCAGACAGCAAGTGTGAAAAATCGGGACGGGGGGTGCAGGGTAACAGGAGCCTAGATAAGAAAAAGACCCAAAAATCAGGCCTGTCCCTATAAAATCGGGACATCTGGTCCCCCTAGGTGGGGGCTATTAAGATTCCAAAGCAGCATTAATGGCCCCCACTTTGCATAATGAGAACAGGCCCCCGCGTTACATTTCACGTTCCTAGTTGCAGCTACAAGAGCGGGACATTTACACCGACAGGACGCCCACCCGCCGTAGGCGATAAGCTTTGCAATGATACTTCCAAGGGGCCTTGTGCCCGTTCCGTTCCGTTCCCCCATTCGCACGGTTGGATAACATCAGATCGGCTGCGCCGTCACAGGCGCGTCACGGGGGGGTTTCTGCCGCGTCGGGATTTGCCGTCGCCGACGGCCGGCGCGCGGGCGCCTCCTGCGTTGAGCGAAGCAGAGAACGGGCCTCACTCCTCTCGTTCCGGACGGATTCTGACGCGTGGTCCCACGTGGCTCGGCCTGCACGTAGCTAGGGACAGGTTGGCGCAGCTGGAGCCTGGGCGGCGGGTGAACGCCCTGGTCCCGGCCTGTCCCCCTCTGCCCTGCCCCCCTGAGCCTGGAGCACACAGACCCCCCACCCCGTGAGTTTGCCAGGAGTCTCAGGAGGATTGTTTTCCATCAAGCCCCAGCTCCTGGAGTCAGGTGAAGACGTGGTGATTGCAGCCTGCGCTCTTAAAGACACAGTACGTTTCCAGCCCTCGCAGCAAAGCTTCGAAATGGGACCCCCGGGTGCCCTCACAGCTCAGCGAGCAGAAGGCAAATGGAAAGATCCCCCAAATCTCGTCCTGTTACGGAATCGCATGGCTGGAAAGCCGAGCTCAGGCTCTCCGGCGAGGCTGACTCGGGATCGTTGAACATTTGGCGTTGGCCGTACTGCAGCCAGAGGTGGATTAAGGTCTCCTGGGGTCCGAGACTGGAGCAAGTGGGGGGCACCGTGGCCCGACCCCCCCGCCGGCTGCGGTGCCACCCCCATTTCGCCCCTGCCCCGCAGCCCCTGTTCCACCCACGGCCCCGCCCCATCCCCTGTGGCCGCGCCCCATCCTGCTCCCGCCCCTCCAGCTCCGCCCCTGTTCCACCCACGGCCCCGCCCCATCCTGCTCCCACCCCTCCAGCTCCGCCCCTGTTCCACCCACGGCCCCACCCCATCCCCTGTGGCCCCGTCCCATCCTACTCCCGCCCCTGCAGCTCCGCCCCTGTTCCACCCACGGCCCCGCCCCATCCTGCTCCCGCCCCTCCCGCCCCGCCCCTGTTCCACCCACGGCCCCGCCCCTGTGGCCCCGCCCCATCCTGCTCCCGCCCCTGCAGCTCCGCCCCTGTTCCACCCACGGCCCCGCCCCATCCTGCTCCCGCCCCTCCAGCTCCACCCCGTTCCACCCACGGCCCCGCCCCTTCCCCTGTGGCCCCGCCCCACTGCACCCTTCCCCCATGGCCTGGACCCTGCTTGCTCCTTTCCGGCTCCCCCCGCTGTGGGCCAGCTCCTCTAACCCTGGGGCCAACGCGGGGGGGGGAGGATTTTTCCGTGGGCCCCCAAATTGGCTGCGATCAGCTTCCAGGGCCGGGTCCGTTGGTGGCGTCTTCGCAGGGTTACGGCCGCTGAGTGCTGCACGCTGCTGCTAGCCCAGGCGCCGGCCCCTGCCCGTCACATGGAGAGGGAAACTGAGGCACGCATGGTCGGACTCTCCCACCAACCCCACAGCACAAGGCCGCGGAGGCAGAATATCACACACGCTCGTCCCCTGCCCCGCAACCAGCCCCATGAGCCGTGCCCTGGTTCGCCATTGGCGCTATGGCCGCGCCCCGACCCGCGCTGGGAGCAGGGGCTGACAGAGGCTCACCCCGACGGGCAGGACAGCGGGAGCAAACTCCGCTGGTGGCTTGGCACAGCGCCTGGCACAGACCGACCTCCCCCAGTCCTGACCGTACCCAGCCGAGCGCTGGCGAGGCAGGAAACGCCCCATTTCGCAGCTCCACCCTGCCGCCTCGGCGTAATGCGGGCGCACAAGGTGACCAGACTCAGGGCACGTGGGTGGCAGGACCCTTCGCCGCGCGTAAAGGAGTTTTTGGCCTGGAATTTCCCCGGTTTTTCTCAACGTCCCATGGGCTAAATGACGGTCCCGTCCGGGGCTCTCCGGCGAGCCCCCTCGGTCTGCGGACAGGTCACGATGGCGCGTCCAGGCCAATCAAAACGCCCCACGGTGGCTCTAAGCACCACCCTTCACTGCCCCCTGCCCCAGAGGAGGAATTAACCCCTTCATGCCCTGTACGAAGCCAGTGGGGAAACTGAGGCAGGCCCATTGGGCACCCAAACGTGGCAACAACTCCCACCTTCACCGGCGGGTGGAAAAGAGGCGGCCAAGCCAGGGGTACAAGCAGCCACACCAGGGGTCAGATCCTGCTGGCAGATGCTGACCCTTGGCAGCCGTAACAAAGTTTGTTGTATGGCATTTCCTAGTGTGACAGCTCCCCCCCAGCGCACGCTCAGCGGGAGGGGAACCCTGTCCCTTTCCAGGGCCGGCCCCTGCCACTGGGGATACGGGACAATCTGCACTAGCCAGCAGCGGTGGAAGGCTGGTATCGTAGATCCATAACGACCGGAAGGGACTGTCAGGGCTTCGTAGGCCCCTGGTCATTACGCTGACCATCCGCCAAAGCCAAATGGAGTTTCAAGGCACAAAGAAAAGGCACCTCCAGGGGCCTAGGGCTGCTGTGGTGGCAACAGGGCGCCAGGGACCAAACTTGTCTGGTGAGCGGCCACTACCAGACCCCACCCTAGCCCAGTGCTGGCACATGATTAAATCAAGAAGCAATCAAGGCCGGGGAACGAATTAACGGGTCACCGCGGCACGGGAGCAGCACGGGACAAAGGGCGACTCGTAATTAATGCCTGAGCAGGACGACGGTGTCACGGAGGACGAGGAGCCGTTAACGAGGCGCCCCTTGTCACATGCATCACATTGGAAGAGTGATGGCGGGATCATGACGCGTTTTGCACCATCCGTGTCACGGGAGGCGTCTGCGGGAAAGCCGTGACTGGCTGAAGGCGATGAGCCTGGCTGTGCGCCTGGCTCTGGAGTTACGCCTGTCGGCGACGTGTCTGTATTTCGAATGTGGTCACACCCGGGTGACACCCACTCGGCAGGGTGCTGCCAGCTGGCGGTGATGGGTCATAAGGGGGAACCAGAGGCCTCACCCCCGCCCTGGCGAGCCTTCCTGGGACCGCGTCAGCCGGCCTGTGGCTAACGGCTGCTGGGACTCGCAGGGGCCGGGACCAGATCACATGACACCCGACTCCATTTTGTTAGCTGTATTTTTCCACCAACTGGGCTGCGACCTGAGCTTAGGACAGAAAGACGGGGGGCGACGTCGCCTCTGGGCCGCGCTCCCCACACACGGGAACACCCGGAAACGCCTGCGGAGCAGAGACCGAACCGGGGGAAGCGCCGGTCCCGGGCGAAAGGGATTTCGAGCCTGCGTCTGGACAGCTTGCAGCGGGGTGAGACATCGCCGATTCAAACCCGATGTAGCTCGGTAGGCTCCGTTTGCACGTTTTGTTTAACTTTCCAGCTGACCTGCGTGGGGCTCTGTGCTGTCCCGGACACTCTCTTGTCGAGCTGAGTTTGCTGGGTTGGTGGTTCTGACTCGCCCCTGATCGAATCCGACCAGCAGATTGACGGGTTCCCGTTCGATTCACACTACAGGCTGCGAGACCCCAGAGCGCTCCGTAGCGGGAGGGACTCGCGGGGGGCTGTGACGGCGCTGCCCGTGGGAGCCAGCTGAGGTCACTCAATCAGGGTGAACTGCAAACCAAACGGGGCAGACAAACCCCAAACGCTGGTGGTTATTCCAATACTTAGATTTACCAACCAGCACAAAACAGCTTCTGTAGCACCTCACTGGTCACTCAGAATCCAAACCATGCAGTTCCCTTCAAGTGCCCAGCCTCAGGCCTCCGGCCAGACACACCTGTCAGATATGATGATGATTCCTGAAAATCTGATCTCATCATATAAAAGAAAAGGTTCTTCCAACCCCAGAGGATCAGCCACACACCCAGGTCCAATTATAACTTAGATCTGACCCAGAATACACGTTACAGCCAATTCTTAGTAACTAAGCTAAAATTTATGAAAAAAGAAAAGCGAGAGAGTGGTGGTTAAAAGATCAATCTACAGCCAGACTTGAATTCAATTCTTGAGGTTCAGACACAGCAGGGATGAGCTTGTAGTTGCCAAAAGTCCTTTTAGAAATAGTCCAGAGGTTACAGTCCAATGTCCATATTCAGGGTGACTCCAGTCGGTGACTGGGGATCTCAATCCTTGTGGCTTAAGGTTTCCCCTGTTGAAACCCAAAGCAGATCTGAGATGAAGCAGGATCATGTCCCAGGTTCTTATACGTCTCCAGCAGCCTTTCGGCCTGAGAAAACAATAGGCTTAACTCCTTCTCCCAAACATCCTGGCAATTAGCACAGGGTAATTTATCCATTAAACAGTTCAGATACAGGTTAGCACAACCTTCCCAGAGACACACAGACAATAACACTATTTCACTCAAGTATCATCATAAATGTTAATATTCCTTTTTTGATCTTTGAATTAAAACTCTAGCAATAGACAAGACTTGTTTGCTGACATCCCAAGACCTGAGCAAACATCCCCCCTTCTACCTCTAACAATGCCGGCTGCATTTCAAAGCTCTGTTCATTTACAGATCTTCCTAACCCGTCCTCAAGGTTCACCCACGGGTCGGGTCAGTCGGTGAGTTAATTAATTCTTTCTGGCCCTGTCACCTTTCAATGAGATATTATATCACAGTCATAACGTCACAGGGGCACTTGGCAAAACACTGACACCGAGGACAGGAGCAAATTGAGGAAAACTTTATTGAGATGAACAGAACATAAGAACATAAGAACATAAGAACGGCCATACCAGGTCAGACCAAAGGTCCATCTAGCCCGGTATCTGTCTACCAACAGTGGCCAATGCCAGGTGCCCCAGAGGGAGTGAACCTAACAGGCAATGATCAAGTGATCTCTCTCCTGCTATACATCTCCATCCTCTGACGAACAGAAGCTAGGGACACCATTCCTTACCCATCCTGGCTAATAGCCATTTATGGACTTAGCCACCATGAATTTATCCAGTCCCCTTTTAAACATTGTTATAGTCCTAGCCTTCACAACCTCCTCAGGTAAGGAGTTCCACAAGTTGACTGTGCGCTGCGTGAAGAACTTCCTTTTATTTGTTTTAAACCTGCTGCCTATTAATTTCATTTGGTGACCCCTAGTTCTTGTATTATGGGAATAAGTAAATAACTTTTCCTTATCCACTTTCTCAACATCACTCATGATTTTATATACCTCTATCATGTCCCCCCTTAGTCTTCTCTTTTCCAAACTGAAGAGTCCTAGCCTCTTTAATCTTTCCTTGTATGGGACCCTCTCTAAACCCCTAATCATTTTAGTTGCTCTTTTCTGAACCTTTTCTAGTGCTAGAATATCTTTTTTGAGGTGAGGAGACCACATCTGTACACAGTATTCGAGATGTGGGCGTACCATGGATTTATATAAGGGCAATAATATATTCTCAGTCTTATTCTCTATCCCCTTTTTAATGATTCCTAACATCCTGTTTGCTTTTTTGACCGCCTCTGCACACTGCGTGGACATCTTCAGAGAACTATCCACGATAACTCCAAGATCTTTTTCCTGACTCGTTGTAGCTAAATTAGCCCCCATCATGTTGTATGTATAGTTGGGGTTATTTTTTCCAATGTGCATTACTTTACATTTATCCACATTAAATTTCATTTGCCATTTTGTTGCCCAATCACTTAGTTTTGTGAGATCTTTTTGAAGTTCTTCACAATCTGCTTTGGTCTTAACTATCTTGAGTAGTTTAGTATCTGTTATATCCTTGTGGGGAGCCGGTTTAAGAAGAAATCAGTTGAGGCCAGAGAGCTGACAGCTAACAAAACCACCATTTTATTTACAGAGAGAGAGAGCTCACTCAGCCGGCTGAAGCTGGCTGAGCTAACCCATAATAATCTAACTCAGTTGCCATAGCAACAAAAACCATGACAACCAAATACACAACAGTATCATCTGCAAACTTTGCCACCTCACTGTTTACCCCTTTCTCCAGATCATTTATGAATAAATTGAATAGGATTGGTCCTAGGACTGACCCTTGGGGAACACCACTAGTTACCCCTCTCCATTCTGAGAATTTACCATTAATTCCTACCCTTTGTTCCCTGTCCTTTAACCAGTTCTCAATCCATGAAAGGACCTTCCCTTTTATCCCATGACAGCTCAATTTACATAAGAGCCTTTGGTGAGGGACCTTGTCAAAGGCTTTCTGGAAATCCAAGTACACTATGTCCACCGGATCCCCCTTGCCCACATGTTTGTTGACCCCTTCAAAGAACTCTAATAGATTAGTAAGACACGATTTCCCTTTACAGAAACCATGTTGACTATTGCTCAAGAGTTTATGTTTTTCTATGTGTCTGACAATTTTATTCTTTACTATTGTTTCAACTAATTTGCCCGGTACCGACGTTAGACTTACCGGTCTGTAATTGCTGGGATCACCCCTAGAGCCCTTTTTAAATATTGCCGTTCCATTAGCTAACTTCCAGTCATTGGGTACCGAAGCCGATTTAAAGGACAGGTTACAAACCTTAGTTAATAGTTCCGCAACTTCACATTTGAGTTCTTTCAGAACTCTTGGGTGAATGCCATCTGGTCCCGGTGACTTGTTAATGTTGAGTTTATCAATTAATTCCAAAACCTCCTCTAGTGATACTTCAATCTGTGACAGTTCCTCAGATTTGTCACCTACAAAAGCCGGCTCAGGTTTGGGAATCTCCCTAACATCCTCAGCCGTGAAGACTGAAGCAAGGAATCCATTTAGTTTCTCCGCAATGACTTTATCATCTTTAAGCGCTCCTTTTGTATTTTGATCATCAAGGGGCCCCACTGGTTGTTTAGCAGGCTTCCTGCTTCTGATGTACTTAAAAAACATTTTGTTATTACCTTTGGAGTTTTTGGCTAGCCATTCTTCAAACTCCTCTTTGGCTTTTCTTATTACACTCTTGCACTTAAGTTGGCAGTGTTTGTGCTCCTTTCTACTTGCCTCACTAGGATCTGACTTCCACTTTTTAAAGGAAGTCTTTTTATCTCTCACTGCTTCTTTTACATGGTTGTTAAGCCACGGTGGCTCTTTTTTAGTTCTTTTACTGTGTTTCTTAATTTGGGGTATACATTGAAGTTGGGCCTCTATTATGGTGTCTTTAAAAAGGGCCCACGCGACTTGCAGGGATTTCACTTTAGTCACTGTACCTTTTAACTTTTGTCTAACTAACCCCCTCATTTTTGTATAGTTCCCCCTTTTGAAATTAAAGGCCACAGTGTTGGGCAGTTGAGATGTTCTTCCCACCACAGGGATGTTGAATGCTATTGTATTATGGTCACTATTTCCAAGCGGTCCTGCTATAGTTACCTCTTGGACCAGCTCCTGCGCTCCACTCAGGATTAAATCTAGAGTCGCCTCTCGCCTTGTGGGTTCCCGTACCAGCTGCTCCATGAAGCAGTCATTTAAAGTATCGAGAAATTTTATCTCTGCATTTCTTTGATACTTTAAAGAGAGAAAGAAGAGAAAGAACCTGCTGGGACCCGTCCCCGGGCTGGGGAACAGAGGAGAACAAAGGGAAGGACGAGCTCCTGGGAAAACCGCTCCAAGAAACCAGCTCCAGCCGCTGGAGGAGCCGCCGGACTCTCCCTGACAAGGGATGTGATGGGCTCCTGACGCTCTGTCATTCAGGCCCAGCCCCCTGGACCCAAATCTTACGTCCGAACCCTAAGAACGTGTGGGGACCCGTCTCCTCTGGGTTAGGGGATTCTGACCCTTACTCTCCATGGCTGTTGATAAGGACGATCTCTCTCCAAACCTGCCACCCCAGGCTCCCCTGGCAACCTCCCAGGTGTGGGGGACCCTGCGGTTCCCAGCGGGTTGCGGACGCCGGAGAAACCTGTGATGTGGTGTGTTGGGTTCCTCTCTTCGGTTCCCCAGCGTCCAGGGACCAGTCGCACTTTTCTGCTCCCCGGCTCTGCACCGATGAGACTTTGAGCGCTAGGGCGGGTCTGAGCGGATCCCACAGGCCGGCAGCTTTCTTGCATTTCAGCAAAACTTGTTCCTAGGAAACAGCTGCCTCCACCCCCCCTGAATTCAAAGGCTAAACGCGGAGACTGGCCTGGATGAATTCAGAGCGAGGAGCCCGTTCTCTGACCCGGCTGGCGGGGCTAGTGCGACATCATAGCTACACAATCACCCCCCGGGCGCCACTCGCTGGGGTTGAACAATCTTGTTGTATGGTTGGTCCCGACGCGGGAGTGTCTGAGAGGGGAACTGGCAGCTCAGCTCGCCAAGGCTGGCGCAGACCTGCCCCACACCGAGGGGGCGAGCGAATGGATTCCTGAGCTTGCACCGGGCGGGGACCGATGTTGGGGTGTGCACCCCTCCCTGTCTGCCGTGTCCCGGGCTGGCAGAGCCCCCCTTGGCCCACCCTGCGGGGCTGCCCCCAACGGTGCCAACCGGGAACGGAGGCAGGGCCGGGCTGGCAGAGCCCCCCTCGGCCCCCCTGCCACGCTGCCCCGAACGGTGCCAACCGGGAACGGAGGCAGGGCCGGGCTGGCAGAGCCCCCCTCGGCCCCCCTGCCACGCTGCCCCGAACGGTGCCAACCGGGAACAGAGGCAGGGCTGGGCTGGCAGAGCCCCCCTCGGCCCACCCTGCGGGGCTGCCCCCCAACGGTGCCAACCGGGAACGGAGGCAGGGCCGGGCTGGCAGAGGGAGTCTGTGGCGGCAGGGCACCAGGTGCGGCCCGGCAGCCGGGACCCCGGACAAGGCCCTGGGCCTGGGGGAGCCCAGCGACGTCACCCCAGCTTGGCCGTCGGCCGGTGGCGGCCGGTGGGAGGATACGGGCGCGGGGCAGGGGACCCCGACCCGTTCCCTGGGGACGGAGGACACGGGACGCTGTTGGGGGAGATGATATGGGGGCTCTGGTGTGGGGGGCAGAGAGGGCTCGAACCCCCCCGGGATGTGGGGAGCAGGCAGGAGCCCGGGGGGGGGTCGGCACATCCCGTCCCAGCCCCGCCCAGCCCGGGAGACGCCGCCGGCAGGGTCCCACCCGGGCTGCAGGGGGAGCCAGAGGGAGGCGCCACAGGAAGGAGCCGGCCCTGCCCGTGTGCCGCGCCCCAGGGTGAGCGCCCAGACTCCTGGGTTCTTCTCCGGCCCTGGGAGGGGAGTGGGGGCTGGTGGTTAGAGCAGGGGGGGCTGGGAGCCAGGACTCCTGGGTTCTCTCCCCGACTCTGGGAGGGGAGTGGGGGCTGGTGGGTTAGAGCAGGGGGGAGGGCTGGGAGCCAGGACTCCTGGGTTCTTCTCCGGCCCTGGGAGGGGAGTGGGGGCTGGTGGTTAGAGCAGGGGGGGCTGGGAGCCAGGACTCCTGGGTTCTGTCCCGGCTCTGGGAGGGGAGTGGGGGCTGGTGGGTGAGAGCAGGGGGAGCTGGGAGCCAGGACTCCTGGGTTCTCTTCCTGGCTCTGGGAGGGGATGGGGGCTGGTGGGTTAGAGCAGGGGGGGCTGGGAGCCAGGACTCCTGGGTTCTCTCCCCCGCAGCAGCTCCGTACCAGAGCGCCTCCTGGAGCCCACAGCTCACAGGGCCCGGAGCAGGGAGGGGGCCCGGCCCACCCCGTGGGGCAGGACCCGCCACGCAGCCCCTTGCCACATCCTGGCGCCCCTGGTGGTGGGTCCTGCTCTAACCCACCAGCCCCCTCTCCCCTCCCAGAGCTGGGGAGAGAACCCAGGAGTCCTGGCTCCCAGCCCCCCTGCTCCAACCCACCAGCCCCCACTCCCCTCCCAGAGCCGGGGGGGCCGTGCCCGGTGGTTTCCCCCATGGTGGGTGAAGGTGTCTCCCCACAGCGAGCGCCGGGGGCCCCCCCAGGATGCTGCGGAGATGGAGCTGGGCGCTGGCGCTGGGTGTGAGCATCACCCTCAGCTTCGGCCTCTCCGTCCTGTGGAGGCTTCAGAGGTGAGTGAGTGGGGGGTGGGGAGCCAGGACTCCTGGGTTCTCTCCCCGGCTCTGGGAGGGGAGTGGGGGCTGGTGGGTTGGAGCAGGGTGGGCTGGAGCCAGGACTCCTGGGTTCTCTCCCCGGCTCTGGGAGGGGAGTGGGGGCTGGTGGGTTAGAGCAGGGGGGCTGGGAGCCAGGACTCCTGGGTTCTCTCCCCGGCTCTGGGAGGGGAGTGGGGGCTGGTGGGTTAGAGCAGGCGGGCTGGGAGCCAGGACTCCTGGGTTCTCTCCCCGGCTCTGGGAGGGGAGTGGGGGCTGGTGAGTTAGAGCAGGGGGGCTGGGAGCCAGGACTCCTGGGTTCTCTCCCCGGCTGATGTCAATGTCTCTGTGCGCCCCCAGCCGTGTCTCCCTGCCGATGGAAACAGCCTCGTTTGCTGGTCCTACAGCAGCGTCCGAGCCAGGGATCGGCTGGCCCCCAACCTGCACCCCGACGCCCAGGTGTGTGGGGGGTGGGAGATGGGGCGGGCCAGGGGGGTGTGGGACTCAGTGGAGAAACGCTGACATGGGCTTTGGGGGGGATGGATGGGGGAGCTGGGGGGGGATGGATGGGGGAGCTCGGGGGGGGTGGATGGGGGAGCTCTAAGGGGGGGTGTGGATGGAAGCCCCCCCAGGGGGTGTCTCCTTTCCTTAGTTAACGCCTCCGCTTCCTTTCCAGCCCGGAGGCCATGGTGATGGACGCACAGCAGTGCCGGGAGCTGGGGCAGGAACTGAGCCGGCGCGTCCTCCCGGTGAGGCGAGTGTGGCCGGGGGCAGGCCGGTTCCTGGGGGAGGGGGTTTCACGGACCCATGGGATGGGGGCTACGGACCCCCCCCTCGGAGCGCCCCACTGAGCGCCCCCACCTCCCGGGGCCTGGCTTTCCTCGTGAACGGCGCCCTGCCCCCGCTGGGCGGCCATGCAGAACGCAGGGGAAACTGAGGCACCCACGGCCGGCCAGTGACTCTCTGTCTCTCCGCCCCAGGCTGGACGAGGCCTGGATCTGGAGGCGGCTGAAGCTGGTGCAGAGCTGCCCCTGGGTGCATAACGCCAGCGCCCTGGGCCGGTACAGGTACCCCCCACCCCCACCGTCCCCTCCCCAACTCCCCCATTCCGCCGTGCCCCGAACCCCTGTGCCCCCCATGTCACCCGTCTCCCCGCCCGCAGGGAGCAGCTGGGGCGCTGCTGTAACGCGTCGGCCAACCTGGTGCTGAGCCGGGAGAACACCCCGCTGGGCTCCCGGATCGTCTGCGATGGGCAGCCGGCCAAGAGGCTGCTGGTGCGAGAGGAGCTGCTCGAGATCCTGCCGCAGGTAGGGGGCGCTGGGCTGGGGGTGGGGAACAGAGGCTCAGCGCTGGGCGCTCCACCCCAGAGGTGGCTGCATCTCTGCACCGGGTGAGGGGAACTTTATAAACAGCCCCCCACGCCGCACCCCAGAGGTGGCTGCATCTCTGCACCGGGTGAGGGGAACTTTATAAACAGCCCCCCACGCCGCACCCCAGAGGTGGCTGCATCTCTGCACCGGGTGAGGGGAACTTTATAAACAGTCCCCCACGCCGCACCCCAGAGGTGGCTGCATCTCTGCACCGGGTGAGGGGAACTTTATAAACAGCCCCCCACGCCGCACCCCAGAGGTGGCTGCATCTCTGCACCGGGTGAGGGGAACTTTATAAACAGCCCCCCACGCCGCACCCCAGAGGGGGCTGCATCTCTGCACCGGGTGAGGGGAACTTTATAAACAGCCCCCCACGCCGCACCCCAGAGGTGGCTGCATCTCCGCACTGGGAGGGGGCCCCTGTGTGTGTTGGGGGGTCCTGTGCATGGAGGTTTTTAAGGTCAGGCTTGACAAAGCCCTGGCTGGGATGATTGAGCTGGGGATTGGTCCTGCTTTGAGCAGGGGGTTGGACTAGATACCTCCTGAGGTCCCTTCCAACCCTGAGATTCTATGATTCATAGACTCATAGACTTTAAGGTCAGAAGGAACCATCTAGTCCGACCCCCTGCACAACGCAGGCCACAGAATCTCACCCACCCACTCCTGTAACAAACCCCTAACCTACGTCTGAGCTATTGAACTCCTCAAATCGTGGTTTGAAGACCTCAAGGTGCAGAGAATCCTCCAGCCAGTGACCCGTGCCCCATGCTGCAGAGGAAGGCGAAAAACTTGCAGGGCCTCTGCCAATCTGCCCCGGAGGAAAATTCCTTCCCGACCCCAAATATGGTGATCAGCTGAACCCTGAGCACGTGGGCAAGACTCACCCGCCAGCACCCAGGAAAGAATTCTCTGTAGGAACTCAGATCCCAACCCATCTAACATCCCATCACAGACCACTGGGCATACTTACCTGCTAATAATCAAAGATCAATTAATTGCCAAAATGAGTCTATCCCATCATACCATCCCTTCCATAAACTTATCAAGCTCAGTCTTGAAGCCAGATATGCCTTTTGCCCCCACTACTCCCCTTGGGAGGCTGTTCCAGAACTTCGCTCCTCTGATGGTTAGAAACCTTCGTCTGATTTCAAGTCTAAACTTCTTAGTGTCCAGTTTATATCCATTTGTTCTTGTGTCCACATTGGTGCTGAGCTTAAATAATTCCTCTCCCTCCCTGGGATTTAGCCCTCTGATGTCTGTATAGAGAGCGATCAGATCCCCCCTCTGCCTTCGCTTCGTTAGGCTAAACGAGCCGAGCTCTTTGAGTCTCCTTTCATAAGCCAGGTTTTCCATTCCCCGGATCATCCTAGCAGCCCTTCTCTGTACCTGTTCCAGTTTCAATTCATCCTCCTCAGACATGGGAGACCAGAGCTGCAGACGGTATCCAGATGAGGTCTCACCAGTGCCGTGTATAACGGTACTAACGCCTCCTTATCTCTGCTGGAAATACCTCGCCTGATGCATCCCAAGGCCGCATTCGCTTTTTTCACAGTGTCAGGGAGTCCCCGGGGGGGTTACATTGGGGATGGGGGACTTCCCCTGAAGGAAGCTACCTGAGCTAGTCGGCAGGAGACGGGGTGTCGGCCATTCTCTGTGCAGACACCATCACACCAGCCCTCTCGGGCTCCGCAACAATCACCCCCCCTCTCCCCCCACCTAGATACTTAAGAAACACACGGGGGAAACTGAGGCACCCACACAGTATTCAGTGAAACCCCATTAAGACCGTTCCCACTGCGTCACACACGGCCATAGCACATTGGCAGCTCATAGTCATCCTGTGCTCAACCGATACTCCGAGGCCCTTCTCCTCCTCTGTTACTTCCAGCTGATGCGTCCCCAGTTTATAACCAACATTCTTGTTATCAATCCCTAAATGCAGTGCAGGACCTTGCACTTTTCACGATTACATTTCATCCTATTACTATTACTCCACTTTACAAGGTCATCCAGATCTTCCTGTAGGATATCCCGGTCCTTCTCTGTGTTAGGAACACCTCCCAGCTTTGTGTCAGCCACGCCCCACCCCAGAGCTCGCTGCATCTCAGCTCCGGGCAGGGGGCCCTGTATAAACAGCCCCTCCACACTGCACCCCAGAGCTGGCTGCATCTCAGCACCGGGCGATGGGTCCCTCTATAAACAGTCCCCCGTGCCCCACCCCAGAGCTGGCTGCATCTCAGCTCCGGGCGGGGGGCCCTGTATAAACAGCCCCCCACGCCCCACCCCAGAGCTGGCTGCATCTCAGCACCGGGCGATGGGTCCCTGTATAAACAGCCCCCCGTGCCCCACCCCAGAGCTGGCTGCATCTCAGCCCCGGGCGATGGGTCCCTGTATAAACAGCCCCCCCCATGCCCCACCCCAGAGCTGGCTGCATCTCAGCGTTGGGGGGGCCTGTGCACGGTCGGTGGGTGCTGACCCAGCCCCTCTCCCCCGCAGGGCTCCCCGTTTCAGGGCGCCCCCTACGAGTGCTGCGCCGTGGTGGGGAACGGGGGGATCCTTCGTCACAGCAGCTGCGGCCCCGAGATCGACCGCGCCCAGTTCGTCGTCAGGTAACGCCGGCCGGGTGGGCAGGGGGGGCGAGTGGGGGAGGGGGCTCGGCAGGGTGGGGGGTGCGGAAGGAGGGGGCTCAGGGTGGGGGCAGGGCAGGGGGGTGTCGCTGAGCCGGGCACCGTGAGGAAGGAACTGTGGGGCCCTGGGGACCCCCAGGAAGTGGGGAGACCCCCCGGTCCCCAAGGCTCACGCTGCTCCCCCGCCCCCAGGTTCAACCTGCCCCCCCCGGGCTTCGCCGCCGACGTGGGCACCAAATCGAGTGTCGTCACCATGAACCCCAGCATCCTGCATGTCCGGTACCGGGGGGGGGAGCCCCGAGGGGGGAGGGATCGGGACCTGTGGGGGGTCGGGACTGAGCCCCCGGGGGAGGGGGGGGAGATTCGATGCCCCCCAGCTCTCCGGTCGGCCGTGGGGTCGCCGGGGGGGTCAGAGGAGGCCCAGCCCCCAGCTCTCCGGTCGGCCATGGGGTCCCCAGGGGGGGGGGTCAGAGCAGGCCCAGCCCCCAGCTCTCCGGTCGGCCGTAGGGTCCCCGGGGGGGGGGGTCAGAGGAGGCCCAGCCCCCAGCTCTCCGGTCGGCCGTAGGGTCCCCGGGGGGGGGGGTCAGAGGAGGCCCAGCCCCCAGCTCTCCGGTCGGCCGTAGGGTCACCGGGGGGGGTCAGAGGAGGCCCAGCCCCCAGCTCTCCGGTCGGGTGTAGGGTCCCCGGGGTGGGGGGGTCAGAGCAGGCCCAGCCCCCAGCTCTCCGGTCGGCCGTAGGGTCCCCGGGGGGGGGGGTGAGATGAGACCCAGCCCCCAGCTCTCCGGTCGGCCGGAGGGTCCCCGGGGGGGGGGGGTCAGAGGAGGCCCAGCCCCCAGCTCTCCGGTCGGCCGTGGGGTCCCCGGGGGGGTCAGAGGAGGCCCAGCCCCCAGCTCTCCGGTCGGCCGTGGGGTCCCCGGGGGGGTCAGAGGAGGCCCAGCCCCCAGCTCTCCGGTCGGCCGTAGGGTCCCCGGGGGATCGGGGCAGAGGCGACTGAGCGATGGGGCGGCCGTGGGAGGGACCGGGACTGGCTCTGGGGGACGGGCCGTGCCGGGACCGCGGCTGATGGGGGCGTCTCTCCCTGCCCGCAGGTTCAGGGGTCTGAGCCGCCGGCGCCGGCCGTTCGCGGAGGCGGTGGGTGCCCACGGGGCCGCGCTGCTCCTCGTCCCGGCCTTCAGCTTCGCCGCCTACACCGCGATCTCGTTCCAGGCCCTCTACACCCTGGAGGACTTCGGCTCCCCGGCCCGCGCCCTCTTCATGAACCCCGAGTACCTGGCACGACTGGACGGGCACTGGCGTCGCCGCGGCCTGCGCGCCAAGCGCCTCTCCTCCGGCTTCATGCTGGTGAGCGCCGCCCTGGAGATGTGCCGGCACCTCATCCTCTACGGCTTCTGGCCCTTCCCCAGCGACCCCCAGGGGCGGCCTCTGCCCCACCACTACTACGACGACCAGCCCCCCAAGCCGGGCGTTCACGCCATGCCCGAGGAGTTCACCCGGTACCTGGGCATGCACCGGCAGGGCGCGCTGCGGCTGCATCTGGGGCGGTGCCAGGCGGCCGCGCACAACGGGGCTCAGAGCGGGGTCTGAAATGAGGCCCCCGGCCCCTCAACTCCACCTTACTCCCTCCCCGGGCACGAAAGGAGGAGAATAGCCAGTGGCGTCAATTCATGAGGCATTCGTTAATTGCCCTTCGTTAATTGCCATTCGTTAATTGGCTTCTCTTCAGTGCTAGTTGATGACCAAAGTTCATTAATGGCAAGGTGTTCGCCGGCCTCCTTTAATTACCATTTAATTATCACAGTTCCTTCGCTATGGGTTGTCCGCTGGCCTGTTCATCGCTGTTTAGTGATTGCAGTTAGTTAATAACTCTTAATTGCGATTTAATTATCGCAGTTCGTTAGGCAACCACCCTTCATGGACAGCTGTGGCTGGCTAGTGAGTCCTGGCGGACGGCTCCTGGCAGTTAGTCCTTCACCGGCTGTTTGTCACTCATGAAGGCTCTTCGGTGATTGCGCTTCATTGGGGGGGAGGGGTCGCCCCCCCTGGGTGCAGTCTGCGCCCCCAACACTCGCGCTGCTCTGCCGGTCACTCAGCCACGCGGCAGCAGGGGGCGCCGCACACCCACCTCGGCGACCTGAGTGCTTTACCGAAGCCACTCGCAGCTCGACCCTATCAGCCCCGGCCAATCCCCAGCCCCCCCGCCGTGCTCCCCCCCCCGGGAGTACAAACCCTGAGCTCTCCCCCCTTGCACTGCCCAGGGGTCTGGCCGGGGCGAGCTGGTTCATCCGTCGCTGCGGGGGACCCTGCAGCCGCCCGGGGCGAGCTGAGCTGCCAGTTCCCCTCTCAGACACTCCCGCGTCGGGACCAACCATACAACAAGATTGTTCAACCCCAGCGAGTGTCGCCCGGGGGGTGATTGTGTAGCTATGATGTCGCACTAGCCCCGCCAGCCGGGTCAGAGAACGGGCTCCTCGCTCTGAATTCATCCAGGCCAGTCTCCGCGTTTAGCCTTTGAATTCAGGGGGGGTGGAGGCCTCTGTTTCCTAGGAACAAGTTTTGCTGAAATGCAAGAAAGCTGCCGGCCTGTGGGATCCGCTCAGACCCGCCCTAGCACTCAAAGTCTCATCGGTGCAGAGCCGGGCAGCAGAAAATCGGCGACTGGTCCCTGGATGCTGGGGAACCGAAGAGAGGAACCCAACACACCACATCACAGGTTTCTCCGGCGTCCGCACCCCGCTGGGAACCGCAGGGTCCCCCACACCTGGGAGGTCGCCAGGGGAGCCTGGGGTGGCAGGTTTGGAGAGAGATCGTCCTTATCAACAGCCATAGAGAGTAAGGGTCAGAAGCCCCTAACCCAGAGGAGACGGGGCCCCACACGTCCTTAGGGTTCGGACGTAAGATTTGGGTCCAGGCGGCTGGGCCTGAATGACAGAGCGTCAGGAGCCCATCACATCCCTTGTCAGGGAGAGTCCGGCGGCTCCTCCAGCGGCTGGAGCTGGTTTCTTGGAGCGGTTTTTCCAGGAGCTCGTCCTTCCCTTTGTTCTCCTCTGTTCCCCAGCCCGGGGACGGGTCCCAGCAGGTTCTTTCTCTTCGGTTCATCTCAATAAAGTTTTCCTCCATTTGCTCCTGTCCTCGGCGTCAGTGTGTTTCCAAGTGCCCCCTGCGAGTCCCTCCCGCTACGGAGCGCTCTGGGGTCTCGCAGCCTGTAGTGTGAATCGAACGGGAACCCGTCAATCTGCTGGCCGGATTCGACCAGGGGCGAGTCAGAACCACCAACCCAGCAAACTCAGCTCGACAAGAGAGTGTCCGGGACAGCACAGAGACCCACGCAGGTCAGCTGGAAAGTTAAACAAAACGTGCAAACGGAGCCTAACGAGCTACATCGGGTTTGAATCGGCGATGTCTCACCCCGCTGCAAGCTGTCCAGCCGCAGGCTCGAAATCCCTTTCGCCCGGGACCGGCGCTTCCCCCGGTTCGGTCTCTGCTCCGCAGGCGTTTCCGGGTGTTCCCGTGCGTGGGGAGCGCGGCCCAGAGGCGACGTCGCCCCCCGTCTTTCTGTCCTAAGCTCAGGTCGCAGCCCAGTTGGTGGAAAAATACAGCTAACAAAATGGAGTCGGGTGTCATGTGATCTGGTCCCTGCCCCCGCGAGTCCCAGCAGCCGTTAGCCACAGGCCGGCTGACGCGTTCCCAGGAAGGCTCGCCAGGGCGGGGGTGAGGCCTCTGGTTCCCCCTCATGACCCATCACCGCCAGCTGGCAGCACCCTGCCGAGTGGGTGTCACCCGGGTGTGACCACATTCGAAATACAGACACGTCGCCGACAGGCGTAACTCCAGAGCCAGGCGCACACCCAGGCTCATCGCCTTCAGCCAGTCACGGCGTTCCCGCAGACGCCTCCCGTGACACGGACGGTGCAAAACGCGTCATGATCCCGCCATCACTCTGCCAATGTGATGCATGTGACAAGGGGCGCCTCGTTAACGGCTCCTCGTCATCCGTGACACCGTCGTCCTGCTCAGGCATTAATTACGAGTCGCCCTTTGTCCCGTGCTGCTCCCGTGCCGCGGTGACCCGTTAATTCGTTCCCCGGCCTTGGTGACTTGTTTATTTAATCACGTGCCGGCACCGGGCTAGGGTGGGGTCTGGTAGTGGCCGCTCACCAGACAGGTTTGGTCCCTGGCGCCCTGTTCCCACCACAGCAGCCCTAGGCCCCCGGAGGTGCCTTTTCTTTGTGCCTTGAAACTCCATTTGGCTTTGGCGGATGGTCAGCGTAATGACCAGGGGCCTACGAAGCCCTGACAGTCCCTTCCGGTCATTATGGATCTACGATACCAGCCTTCCACCGCTGCTGGCTAGTGCAGATTGTCCCGTATCCCCAGTGGCAGGGGCCGGCCCTGGAAAGGGACAGGGTTCCTCTCCCGCTGAGCGTGCGCGGGGGGGGAGCTGTCACACTAGGAAATGCCATACAACAGACTTCGTTACGTTTGCCACGCGAAATCCGACCCGGCTGCCTCTTTTCCGCCCGCGGGTGCAGGTGGGAGTTGTTGTCACGTTTGGGTGCCCAATGGGCCTGCCTCAGTTTCCCCACTGGCTTCGTACAGGGCATGAAGGGGTTAATTCCTCCTCTGGGGCAGGGGTCAGTGAAGGGTGGTGGCTAGAGCCACCGTGGGGCGTTTTGATTGGCCTGGACGCGCCATCGTGACCTGTCCGCAGACCGAGGGGGCTCGCCGGAGAGCCCCGGACGGGACCGTCATTTAGCCCATAGGACGTTGAGAAAAACCGGGGAAATTCCAGGCAAAAAACTCCGTTACGCGCGGCGAAGGGTCCTGCCACCCACGTGCCCTGAGTCTGGTCACCTTGTGCGCCCGCGTTACGCCGAGGCGGCAGGGTGGAGCTGCGAAATGGGGCGTTTCCTGCCTCGCCAGCGCTCGGCTGGGTACGGTCAGGACTGGGGGAGGTCGGTCTGTGCCAGGCGCTGTGCCAAGCCACCAGCGGAGTTTGCTCCCGCTGTCCTGCCCGTCGGGGTGAGCCTCTGGCAGCCCCTGCTCCCAGCGCGGGTCGGGGCGCGGCCATAGCGCCAATGGCGAACCAGGGCACGGCTCATGGGGCTGGTTGCGGGGCAGGGGACGAGCGTGTGTGATATTCTGCCTCCGCGGCCTTGTGCTGTGGGGTTGGTGGGAGAGTCCGACCATGCGTGCCTCAGTTTCCCCTTCCTTGTGATGGGCAGGGGCCGGCGCCTGGGCTAGCAGCGGCGTGCAGCACTCAGGGGCCGTAACCCTGCGAAGACGCCACCAACAGACCCGGCTCTGGAAGCAGGTCGCAGCCAATGTGGGGGCCCACGGAAAAATCCCCCTCCCCTGCCGTGGCCCCAGGGTTAGAGGAGCTGACCCACAGCGGGGGGAGCCGGAAAGGAGCAAGCAGGGTCCAGGCCATGGGGGAAGGGTGCAGTGGGGCGGGGCCGTGGGTGGAACAGGGGCGGAGCTGCAGGGGCGGGAGCAGGATGGGGCGGGGCCACAGGGGAAGGGGCGGGGCCGTGGGTGGAACGGGGCGGGGCTGGAGGGGCGAGAGTAGGATGGGGCGGGGCCGTGGGTGGAATAGGGCGGGGCCACTGGGGCAGGATTAGAATGGGGCGGGGCCCTGGGTGGAACAGGGGCGGAGCTGCAGGGGCGGGAGCAGGATGGGGCGGGGCCACGGGGGAAGGGGCGGGGCCGTGGGTGGAACAGGGGCGGGGCCACAGGTTAAGGGCGGTATGGGGCGGGGCCCTGGGTGGAACAGGGGCGGAGCTGCAGGGGCGGGAGTAGGATGGGGCGGGGCCACTGGGGAAGGGGCGGTATGGGGCAGGGACGTGGGTGGAACAGGGGCGGAGCTGCAGGGGCGGGAGCAGGATGGGGCGGGCCGTGGGTGGAACAGGGGCGGAGCTGCAGGGGCGGGAGTAGGATGGGGCGGGGCCGTGGGTGGAATAGGGCGGGGCCACAGGGGCAGGATCAGAATGGGGCGGGGCCCTGGGTGGAACAGGGGCGGAGCTGCAGGGGCGGGAGCAGGATGGGGCGGGGCCACGGGGGGAGGGGCGGGGCCGTGGGTGGAACAGGGGCGGGGCCACAGGTTAAGGGCGGTATGGGGCAGGGCCGTGGGTGGAACAGGGGCGGAGCTGCAGGGGCGGGGCATGATGGGGCGGGGCCACAGGGAAGGGGCGGGGCCGTGGGTGGACCAGGGGCGGGGCCACAGAGGAAGGGGCGGAATGGGGCGGGGCTGTGGGTGGAACAGGGGCGGGGCCACAGGGGCAGGATGGGGTGGGGCCATGGGTGGAACAGGGGCGGAGGTGCAGGGGCGGGAGCAGGATGGGGCGGGGCCACAGGGGATGGGGCGGGGCCATGGGTGGGACAGGGGCGGAGCTGCAGGGGCGGGAGCAGGATGGGGCGGGGCCACAGGGGATGGGGCGGGGCCATGGGTGGAACAGGGGCGGAGCTGGAGGGGCGGGAGCAGGATGGGGCGGGGCCACAGGGGATGGGGCGGGGCCGTGGGTGGAACAGGGGCTGCGGGGCAGGGGCGAAATGGGGGTGGCACCGCAGCCGGCGGGGGGGTCGGGCCACGGTGCCCCCCTCTTGCTCCAGTCTCGGACCCCAGGAGACCTTAATCCACCTCTGGCTGCAGTCCGGCCAACGCCAAATGTTCAACGATCCCGAGTCAGCCCCGCCGGAGAGCCTGAGCTCGGCTTTCCAGCCATGCGATTCCGTAACAGGAAGAGATTTGGGGGATCTTTCCATTTGCCTTCTGCTCGCTGAGCCGTGAGGGCACCCGGGGGTCCCATTTCGAAGCTTTGCCGCGAGGGCTGGAAACGTACTGTGTCTTTAAGAGCGCAGGCTGCAATCACCACGTCTTCACCTGACTCCAGGAGCTGGGGCTTGACAGAAAACAATCCTCCTGAGACTCCTGGAAAACTCACGGGGTGGGGGGTCTGTGTGCTCCAGGCTCACGGGGGCAGGGCCTCGGGCAGAGGGGGACAGGCCGGGACCAGGGGGTTCACCCGCCGCCCAGGCTCCAGCTGCGCCAACCTGTCCCTAGCTACGTGCAGGCCGAGCCACGTGGGACCACGCGTCAGAATCCGTCCGGAACGAGAGGAGTGAGGCCCGTTCTCTGCTTCGCTCAACGCAGGAGGCGCCCGGGCGCCGGCCGTCGGCGACGGCAAATCCCGACGCGGCAGAAACCCCCCCGTGACGCGCCTGTGACGGCGCAGCCGATCTGATGTTATCCAACCGTGCGAATGGGGGAACGGAACGGAACGGGCACAAGGCCCCTTGGAAGTATCGTTGCAAAGCTTATCGCCTACGGCGTGTGGGCGTCCTGTCGGTGTAAATGTTCCGCTCTTGTAGCTGCAACTAGGAACGTGAAATGTAACGCGGGGGCCTGTTCTCATTATGCAAAGTGGGGGCCATTAATGCTGCTTTGGAATCTTAATAGCTCCCACCTAGGGGGACCAGATGTCCCGATTTTATAGGGACAGGCCTGATTTTTGGGTCTTTTTCTTATCTAGGCTCCTGTTACCCTGCACCCCCCGTCCCGATTTTTCACACTTGCTGTCTGGCCACCCTGCTCCCGTTAGCCGGGGAGATTGACGGGATGGCTGCGCTTGCGGGCAGGAGGAATGAAGGCTTGGGGGGTCTCACAGTGACATGTGATCATGTCGCCTGAACTGGATCCATCTTTCACCCGGTGCTTTTCCAGTGAGGGGGGGGTGGGAACCCAAAGGGACAAAGGATTCCCCCCTTGTGCAAGAGATAGATAAAGGGGGGAACAGAACAGGGAGGAGCCGTCAGGGGGAATCCCCCAGCTCCCACCTGAGCTGGAACAAGGGCCGTACCAGGGGGAAGGATTGTGCCCAGGCCTGGAAGGTCTCCAGTCTGGGAAAAGAAACGTATTGAAACGTCTCTGAGGGTGGGATCTTACCTGTCGTCAGTTTGTTACGGCCTTAGGGTGAGATTTGCGGGTTTGTTTTATTTTCATGGGGAATTCGCTTTGTTCTGTCTGGTACTACTGGCAACCACGTCGAGCCGACTTTCTGTATTTCATAACATCACGTTTGCCTTATGAATTAGCCCAGAGTGTGTTACTACCTGGGGAGCAAACAGCCGTGCACGTCTCTCTAGCAGTGTTGCAGAGGGCGGACAATTGAGGAGTTCACCCTGCATACGCTTTATAGAGGGTAAAAGGGATTGATTTGGGTTCAGACCCCACTGGGAGTTGGGCATCTGAGTGTTAGAGACAAGCACACTCCTGTGAGCTGCTTTCAGGCAAACCTGCAGCTTTGGGGCAGGTAATTCAGCCCCTGGGTCCGTGCTGGAGCAGACGGGAGTGTCTGGCTCAGCAGGACCGGGGAACGGGAATCATCCCCCAGCGCTCCCAGAAGACTAACAAAATCCGCTGGGCCGTGCGGGATCATCGCACACACAGGACTGGTCAGTGGCCCGGTCGCCTCTGGGAAACGCTACGTGGCAGGAGGCTCGTCCTGTGGGCTTGGAAACGGAACAAAACCACTGGAACTTTTCCATCTTTTCGGCTCTTTGAACTCAGAGGGGGCAGAGACTTTGAACTGCTGCCAGGGATCCTCAGGAGCCGCCTCCCGGGCCCGCCCTGAAAGACACTTTGAACCGAGAGATCACTATGACTCAGTCACTCTTCCAGTGTAGCCGGCGTGTGGATGTTCGCTGGCTGTCACCTGCGACAAACTCTCTGAGTCCTTTGTCCTTACGCCAGTCTTGTGCCCCCTATATTCACCCCCTTTCTCAGCACTAGGATAAGTCTTGTACAAAGAAGGCCTTGTGAGGTATCATTTGAAAACTCATTATTTGCTGATCATTATTGTCCTGATGAGTTTTGGACAGAGAAGGCCTTGTGATGTATCATTTGAAAACTCATAATTTGCTGATCATCATTGTCCTGGTAAAATATAGGTGGCAACATTGCATGTAAAGCTACAGGATTCCTCGGTGCAGCATTACGGCGACAGATCCCAAGTCTGAGAGGCAGCCACCCACCGGATTCCCTGGATGTTCATGAACTTTTACTTTGTTTATTCCAGGATCGGCTACAGTTGTTGACTGTGGTGTGAAGCCTGGGGGACCAGATCTGGGGGCAAGGGCTGGTCTCTCGAGAGTGGACGTACCCTGACCGTGATTTGGTTTTTGGTGTGAGGGACCATCGATCGCTAAGTGTCTGGCTGGCGAGACAGACTGGAGGGTCTCAGGGTTCCCCAGCGCCGTCTCCCTGCAATGGGTGGCCCCTCTCCCCTGGCCCTCGCGCCAGGTCCTGAGTTTGCCGCGTCCGACGAGGAAGCACCCAGAAGCCTGGCGCTTTCGCCCTGCGCAGGCCCCGGGACCAGTTCTGCCATAAACCAAGCGTCCGTTCAGGAGCAGCGGGCGGAGACGGGGGTGTGGAGCCGAGTGAAAACCCAACCCAACCCGCCCCCTTTGTCCCCCAGCATCAGCCTGTCCCGGTGCCCATCTGTAGGCATCACCCAGCGCTCTCCGGTTCCCGGCCCGCCTGAGATCAGTGTTCTGCTGGCGCGGAGGGCGTCAGCCCCGCTGGGGAGAGACGGACGTTCCCCCACGGCAGGGATCCCCGGGGGGGACCCCGTCTTTCAGGCCAATGTTATTGTACAGAACCACCCGATCAGGGCCGGGTTGGGCCCTTCGGAGGCCCTAACCTTTGTGTGACGTTATTGACATAATCTGGGACCGTGGAGAACATGGGTTGCAACCAAGGTCCGGCAGTGGCACCAAATCTTATGTAAAGGGGGTCAGATGAGGTGTCCAAGACCAGGTTATGGGTTGCTGGTTAGGATTATGCTGTCTGTATGTCTGTATCATTTTGTAGCTGAAGTTATGAATATTGGCTCTATCCTGTCTGTATTTCCAACTTATGCTGTGCTTCTGGGAGACATCCCAGACAAGCTGGTGTTAGCTCTGCCTAGCCTGCTGGATGGCCCATTAAGGACCATCAGCTACACAACTGACCCATGGAGAGAAAGCAAACACGCCTTGTGACTCAGCAAAGTGCAGGGACTGGCCCATGTGACTCCAGACTCCATTTTGCTGTAATTTTCCACAGTAAGGACAAAGAGGTTCTTGCACCTGGAAAAGCCTATATAAGGCTAATGCCTCATCTCCATCTTGTCTTCAATCCTGCTTCTACCTCTGGAGGGACTTTGCTACAAGCTGAAGCTCTGCACAAAGGACTGATGACCTGTTCTAAGCGATTTGTCCTGAATTGGTGCCTTGCGTTGGGTCCCGCCAGAGCCAGCAGCGTTACACCATCAATTCATTATTTCCCCGGAAAGGACGTGGGCTGGATAAACACACAAGCTTTGTATTTGCACACGCACCAAAGCCAAGCTCTTAAATATAGAATAATAACCTCAATAAACCGCGCCCTGCAATACCCCTGTCAGCATTATCTTTGCATGTTTCCATCTGTCAATAAGAAACCGGTCTCGTCTACAGCAACGCAAACGCAGTTCCAGTTGCGCAAGCCGGCTGCCTGACTGGAAGCGGGACAAGCCGCGGCTCCGGCTGCTTGCACATCCCGTTCGTTCGAACGCCGGGATTGGAAACGTTTTTCTCGCGTGGTTTTTGGAGCGCAAAGTGGTTGACGATGCCCTCGAAGGAGCCGCTCCGGGGCCGGTGGCTGCCGAGACGCAGAACCCTTCGGGCAGAGAGCTTTTCTCGCAGCCGTCCCTCGTCGCGGCCCCGTCTTTATCCTCCGTCCCCCCCGGGATGAAGCTCGAGTGAACATCTCGGCCGCACCGAGCGACGAGAAGCTACGGGTGGGAAAGCGAGAGCATGTAGCAGAAACCAGACTGGTGATCTCCAGCCAGGCACTGAGAAAGTGAGAAAAACTAGCCCATAGTCAAGGAATTATAATCAATGTCGACTGGCCTCCCAATCACAGAGTCTGAAATAACTTGCTTGCCGAGTACTCAGAATAGTTTGATATATTTATATCTGGCTTCATTTCTCTCAAAGCTCTCGGTTTCCCCTTGCGTCGGCACTCTCTGGTCGTTACAGGGAAGGTTCCCGAAATGGACGGGGAGAAGCCCACGCACTTTTCCACTCCACCCACGGCCGCAAGACGGTGCCCTGCAAACTCCGCCCCGTGCGGCAGAACGCGGCGTGTGCCCTAAACTCCGCCGTCGCACGGACGAACGGAGGAAAAGAAAATGGCCAAACGTTGCAACGGTGGCCCCCCAAAACTGGACACATCCCTGCCAAAAAAACAGGGGAGTGTGTGGGGGGGGGGGAATCGGCTTCAAAAGTGCAAGGAAAAATGACTCTAAAACCTACACGGGAAAAACGCTTCCGAAAGCTTCTGGTCAAAACCGAAACGGCTCCGCCCAAAATGTCTCAAAACGCTTCCAGCCCCACGGAGCTGGTGCTTCAGGGGTTCCCCTGGGCCAAGGGTCGGCAGCGGCTGGCTGGTGCCTGGGGAGGCGGTGCCGGGAGACGCCGGGGAAGGAAATCCCCTTAACTCAGCCCGTTCTCTGCTGCGGCCGGCGAGGTGTCAGCGGAACGGGGGCGAGGCGGGGAAGCGAGGCGGGAAGCGTCTGGCTGGCTGCCCAGAGAGATAAGCAGGGCCCTGCCTAGATCCTGGCTCGGCTCATGCAGGTGTCTGTTTCCTTTGACTCTGAAGAAACAAAAGTGAAGGAGTTCGACCCACCCGGGAGACACTCAGGCTGTGGCTCCCCGCAGCCCCGGAGGCCGATAGCAAGGAACTGGTGCCAGAGGTGAAAGCCCAGTGCTCAGAGGGGAGGAGGGGGTCTAGCGGGTTAGAGCAGGGGGGGCTGGGAGCCAGGACTCCTGGGTTCTCTCCCCGGCTCTGGGAGGGGAGTGGGGGCTGGTGGGTCGGAGCAGGGGGGGGCTGGGAGCCAGGACTCCTGGGTTTTCTCCCTGGCTCTGGGAGGGGAGTGGGGGCTGGTGGGTTAGAGCAGGGGGGGCTGGGAGCCAGGATTCCTGGGTTCTCTCCCGGCTCAGGGAGGGGAGTGGGGGCTGGTGGGTTAGAGCAGGGGGGGGTGGGAGCCAGGATTCCTGGGTTCTCTCCCGGCTCAGGGAGGGGAGTGGGGGCTGGTGGGTTAGAGCAGGGGGGGTGGGGAGCCAGGAATCCTGGGTTCTCTCCCGGCTCTGGGAGGGTAGTGGGGGCTGGTGGTTAGAGCAGGGGGGCTGGGAGCCAGGACTCCTGGGTTCTCTCCCCGGCTCCGGGAGTGGAGTGGGGGCTGGTGGTTAGAGCAGGGGGGCTGGGAGGCAGGACTCCTGGGTTCTCTCCCCGGCTCTGGGAGGGGAGTGGGGGCTGGTGGGTCAGAGCAGGGGGGGCTGGGAGCCAGGACTCCTGGGTTCTCTCCCGGCTCAGGGAGGGGAGTGGGGGCTGGTGGGTTAGAGCAGGGGGGGTTGGGAGCCAGGACTCCTGGGTTCTCTCCCGGCTCCGGGAGGGGAGTGGGGGCTGGTGGTTAGAGCAGGGGGGCTGGGAGCCAGGACTCCTGGGTTCTCTCCCGGCTCAGGGAGGGGAGTGGGGGCTGGTGGGTTAGAGCAGGGGGTGCTGGGAGCCAGGACTCCTGGGTTCTCTCCCTCGCTCTGAGAGAGGAGTGGGGGCAGGTGGGTTGGAGCAGGGTGGGCTGGGAGCCAGGACTCCTGGGTTCTCTCCCGGCTCAGGGAGGGGAGTGGGGGCTGGTGGTTAGAGCAGGGGGGCTGGGAGCCAGGACTCCTGGGTTCTCTCCCGGCTCGGGGAGGGGAGTGGGGGCTGGTGGTTAGAGCAGGGGGGGCTGGGAGCCAGGACTCCTGGGTTCTCTCCCGGCTCAGGGAGGGGAGTGGGGGCTGGTGGCTCAGAGCAGGCGGGGCTGGGAGCCAGGACTCCTGGGTTCTCTCCCGGCTCAGGGAGGGGAGTGGTGTCTAGGGGTCCTCGCTCCTAAGGCCTCCTGCTCTAACCACCAGCCCCCACTCCCCTCCCCTCCCTGAGCCAGGGTGAGGACCCAGGAGGCCAGGGCGGAGGAGGGGCACGCAGGGCACAGGCAGGACAGGCAGCCGCCTGGGGCAGCGCTGGCTCTGGGGGCACCGCTCTGCCAGAGGTAAGAGCCGGGCTGCTGGGTGCCAGCACCGGCGGAGGGAGGGGATGGGCTGCGGGGGTCTCTGGGGAGGAGCTCACCTGTGAGTGGGTCTCTTCCCCCGGCGTGAGGCCGTCAGGGCTGGGCTGGGGGCGGTGCTGGGGGCGGGGGGAGGCTGGCTGGCTACCTGCTGAGGAATCAGGCCATCTGGAGCTGGTCCCCCCGGCGGGGGAGCGCGTCTCTCCCCCGGGCTGGCAGGGATCCATCCCATCCGGGGGGAGCTGCACGCGGCAGGATGAGCTGCTGTGGCTCCATGGGTGTCCCGTCCCTGGGGTCACTTCACCCTGGTCGTTGGGCTGGCGGTGGTGCCCGTTGGCGTGGGATCGGAGCTCAGGGTTTGCTGCTGCTGTTGCCGCTCTGCACCCCAAGAGGTGGATTTGGGGGTCCTGCAGCTGTCAGACCGGCCGGCTGGGGGGTGAGCCGAGCAGGAAAGCAGGGCTGCGTTGCCATTTAGATTGTCACTGAGCACATTTGTTCGCCAAAAATGCTTGCGAACAATCCTGAATCCAATTTCCATATTTTTTATATCAGTCTCTTAGCCCAAAACCGGAAATTAAGTTGCTGACAATTATTTGTGACAAGTCTGGTATGAGAAAGGGAGTGGGCCAGTTTTCATCAGAGAAACTAAAAACGTTGACTGACTTTCCTACAGCCTGTTACTGCTAAATAGAGCCCTCCAGCAACGGTAATACGCTCCTCTCCTTACTGGTGTATGGAGCAGGAGTCGGCAAGGTGGCCCGCGAGCTGAGTTTTGATGGCAGGCGGCGGTGGGCTGAGCGGCTCAGCCCGCCGCTCCTCTGGGGTTCCGGCTGCTGCCCCATTGCCACCCGGGGTCCCGGCCGCCGGCCCCACTCAGCACCCGCTGCTGGCCTGGCGACCCCCAAGGAACCCCAAGCTGGCAGCGGGCTGAGCAGGCCGGCAGCTGAGACCCCGGCTGAGCCACTCAACCCGCTGTCGGCCTGGGTTTCCAGTCACTCAGCTGGCAGCGGGCTGAGCGGGACTAAATTCAACGAAATAGGAAAACAAGAGCAACTAATGACAAACTGCAGGAACCTAGGGCACTGGTCCCCAACCTTTTTCGTCTGGCGGGTGCCAGAGGAAGGACCATGATGGCGGAAAAGCATCCGCTGAAATTCAGCGGCATTTCGGCAGCGACGCCTCTGGATGACGCTGCTTGTCGGCAGCAAGCGGCGTCATCCAGAGGCGTCGGCGCCGAAATGCCGCCGAATTTCGGCGGCATTTTGGCAGATGCTCGTCCTCTGGCCAGTACGCGGCTGCCCTCAGAGGCTCCTGTGGGCGCCATGGCGCCCGCGGGCACCACATTGGGGACCCCTGGGCTAGGGAGCCTCCTGCAGCACGGTGATCGTTTTGATTGAAATGGACTTGAACTGTACGAAGAATTGAGTTATTGCCACATGCAACATCGATGATGGACATTGTACAGTTCATTTATACCAGCAAACTTGTTGACATATATCCTAATGTGCACGTTGCCACTCGTATTCTCCTGACAATTCCCATAACAGGAGCATCAAGAGAACAGAGTTTCTCCAAACTAAAGCAAATTAAAAACTCTCGCTGCTCTACAAGGAGTCAGGAACACTGGACTGGTCTTGCTATTCTTGCAACCGAACAAGCCATCACTTTGCCTTTCTCATACCATGCCATTGTTGCTGATTTTGCAGCCAAAAAAGCCAGGAAGATGCTTTGAATTCCGAACGAATCCTTGTTCCAATACCTCTTCAGAGACATTTCCAGTAAAATGTTGGCAACTTTAAACAATTATATTATTTGCACCATTCTGTCAAATCAGAATGTTGTCTCTGGTGCTACTTCTCAGTGCTAGTCCATCAGCACTGCCGTGGGCTTCACTCACTGACACTGGCTTTCCCAAGGGGCGTGGGGCAAGCTTTCCAGTCCTGTCAGCTCAGGTTTGTGTTGCTAAGAGCAAGACAGGCACAGGGGCCCCAGGTTAATAACCCTGCCTAGGGCACCATAAACCCTAAGGACGGCCCTGGGGGCACCCAGGGGGGCCGTGCCCGGTGGATTCCCACATAGTGGGTGAACGTGTCTCCCCACAGCGAGCGCCGGGGGCCCCCCCAGGATGCTGCGGAGATGGAGATGGGCGCTGGCGCTGGGTGTGAGCATCACCCTCAGCTTCGGCCTCTCCGTGCTGTGGAGGCTTCAGAGGTGAGTGAGTGGGGGGCGGGGAGCCAGGACTCCTGGGTTCTCTCCCTGGCTCTGGGAGGGGAGTGGGGGCTGGGGGGTTAGAGCGGGGGGGGGCTGGGAGCCAGGACTCCTGGGTTCTCTCCAGGCTCTGGGAGGGGAGTGGGGGCTGGTGGGTTAGAGCAGGGGGGGCTGGGAGCCAGGACTCCTGGGTTCTCTCCCCAGCTCTGGGAGGGGAGTGGGGGCTGGGGGGTTAGAGCGGGGGGGGGGGCTGGGAGCCAGGACTCCTGGGTTCTCTCCCCGGCTCTGGGAGGGGAGTGGGGGCAGGGGGGCTGGGAGCCAGGACTCCTGGGTTCTCTCCCCGGCTCTGGGAGGGGAGTGGGGGCTGGGGGGTTAGAGCAGGGGGGGCCGGGAGCCAGAACTCCTGGGTTCTCTCCTGGCTCTGGGAGGGGAGTGGGGACTAGTGGTTAGAGTGGAAGCCTTTGCTTGCTTCAGTAGGGAAATAACCCCCCAAACCCCACCCCTCTCGCTGTCGCCTCCCCCCCAAACCCACCTGGGGTATCATCAAAAAATCCCAGCCCGAACCCCCTCTTCCGGCCTTCAAACCCCCCCCAAGCGCCCCACAGACCCACCGGCTCACAGTGGGAAACGTGAACCTGCCCCCCGGGCAGCCCAGCGACAGACAGGGGAAACTGAGGCACGCAGGGACCCAGCAGAAACGTCTCCCATCCTCGCTCGGGGGGTTCGCGGGATCCCGCTGCCCGGCCTGACACAGGTTTTCATTACTAGACCCCGGCTGCGCTCGTGGGGTTCGACCCGGCACCGCGAAGCCGGTGCCAGGGCTGGGCGCCCCAGGGGGCTGCCGGGGGGGGGGTCATGCCTGGAGCGAACCTCTGTGGGGCAGGGAGTGGGGAGGCACCCGGGTCCCCGGGGAGCGGGGCCAGCGGCATTAACCCCCCTCTCTCTGCCCCCTAGCCGGGCGTCCCCGCCCAAGATAGCGTCGGCGGCTGGCAGAGGAGCGGGGCGGGACCCCCAACATCCCTGCCGGAGGTGGGGGAAGGGACGTGGGGGGGTCTGGGGGCTTGGTGGGGTGTGGGGAGGGGGAGGAGGGGGAGGGGAGGAGCGGGGGCTCTGTGAGATGGGGAGGAGGCGGTGGGGGAGGGGAGGGTCTGTGGGCTTGGTGGGGTGTGGGGAGGGGAGGAGGGGGTTGGGAGGGGCAGGGGGCTCTGTGAGATGGGGAGGAGGCGGTGGGGGAGGGGAGGGTCTGGGGGCTTGGTGGGGTGTGGGGAGGGGAAGGAGGGGGAGGGGAGGAGCAGGGGGCTCTGTGAGATGGGGAGGAGGCGGTGGGGGAGGGGAGGGACTGTGGGCTTGGGGGGGTGTGGGGGAGGGGGAGGAGGGGGAGGGGAGGGGCGGGGGCTCTGTGAGATGGGGAGGAGGCGGTGGGGGAGGGGAGGGACTGGGGGCTTGGTGGGGTGTGGGGAGGGGGATGAGGGGGAGGGGAGGAGCGGGGGCTCTGTGAGATGGGGAGGAGGCGGTGGGGGAGGGGGTGCTGGGGGGGGCCGTGTGTACCCCCCCGCCCCCCTTGCAGCCCCGAGGCCCCGGTGATGGGGGCGGAGCAGTGCCGGGCGCCGGAGCAGAACTGGAGCACGGGGAGCCTCCCCGCCAGGTGAGTGGGGCCGGGCGCGTCCCGCGGCCTCGGGGCAGCCCCTCCAACCCCCCCCCGGACCCCCCGAGACCCCCCACAGCCAGACACCGGGCCCTCGCCCCGCGTCGAGCCCCAAGACCCCGGGCACGGCCCCCCCCCGAGCCGACACCGCCCCCCACCCCCGCAGCCGAGCCCGGCGTCCCCGGGGTCAAGCTTCACCCCCGGAGTCCCGGCCCCGGGGTGCCGTCCCCACTGCTTTAGCGGGAGTCCAGCCGCTCCGGAGTCGCCCCAGCAAACTCCCCGTCCCAGACGTGCCCCCCGGAAACGGGCCTTGGCCGGCCCAGCCCTCTGCGGGGGAACAGGCGCTCAGCTGCGGCCTGTCGCGGACGAACAGAAACCGAGGTGCCCATCTGCTTAACTCACCCAGAGCTCCCCACCCGGGTCCCTCCAGACCCGCCGGCTTCCCCCAGACACATGTATTAGCTGCAGCAGATCGACTCGCAGGGACTGGAATGAGCCATAAACGTCAGGAGCGGATTCCAGAAAGTGAAAGTCGCACCCAACTAACGAGTTTTCAAATGAGACCTCACAAGCCATTCTCTGTCCAAAACTCATCAGGACAATAATGATCAGCAAATTATGAGTTTTCAAATGAGACCTCACAAGCCATTCTCTGTCCAAAACTCATCAGGACAATGATGATCAGCAAATTATGGGTTTTCAAATGAGACCTCACAAGCCATTCTCTGTCCAAAACTCATCAGGACAATAATGATCAGCAAATTATGGGTTTTCAAATGAGACCTTAAAAAGGCGGTGAATCTAGGGAGTCGAAGACTGGCACCGGGACAAAGAAATCAGCGAGTTAGTTGCAGGTGAAAGCCAGCGAACATCCACACGCCAGCGAAATGCGACGCGTGACCGCGCTGCCGTGATCTGTCGGGTCAAAGTGTCTCCAGAGCGGCCCCGGGGGTCTGCGGAGGCCGTTCGGAGTCTCTGGCCCCTCCGAGTTCAAACAGCCAAAAAGACGGGACATTTCCAGTGGTTTGTTCAGCGTCCAGGCCCACAGGCCGAGCCTCGTGCCACGTGGCGTTTCCCAGGGGCGACCGGGCCACGGCCCAGCCCTGCGTGTGCGATGATCCCGCCCGGCCCAGCTCGTTTCGTTAGTCGTCAGCGTTGGGCTGGGGGGCGAGTCCCCAGCAAACGTTGGCCCCGTTGTGAAGCCAAACTCCCGTCGCTCCCCCTAGCCTGGGCCAGAGCCGCCGCGAGTGCGAATCCTGCCGGCAGCCGCTCGCAGAGGCTGAGGGCGAAACGTTCGCGTCCGGGGCAGAGCCACCCCTGCCCTGAGCCAGCCCGACGCGCCGGGGGGCTGGGCCGGCTCCGGCGCCGCGTGTGTCGGGTCTCGGCCAGCGCGGGCAGCCGGGGCCGGAGCCGGCGGAGGGGGGCGGGCGGCGGGGGGGGGGGGGGGCGCAGTGAAGGGGGGGCAGAGCCGTGACTCTCTGTGTCTCCGGCCCAGGCGGGAGCAGGGCTGGATCCTGAGGCAGCTGAAGCTGGTGCAGAGCTGCCCCTGGGTGCATAACGCCAGCGCCCTGGGGCGGTACAGGTAACCCCCTCCCCCACCCCTAATGCCCTGCCCCCCTTCCTCTCCCCCACCCCCACCCCACTGCCCTGCCCCCTGCTTCCCCTCCCCCACCCCGCTGCCCCCTCCCTGCCCCACTGCTGCCCCAAATACCTCCTTCTCCCCGCCCCCAGCCCCCCACCCCTCTGCCCCCTGCCGCCTCCGACTACCCCCCAGCTGCCCCTCTCCCCCGCACAGGGAGCAGCTGGGGCGCTGCTGTAACGCCTCAGCCGACCTGGTGCTGACCCACAACAACACGCGGCTGGGCTCCCAGATCCTCTACGACGCGCAGCAGGGCAAGAAGTACCCGGTGAAGGAGGAGCTGCTGGAGGTGCTGCCGCAGGTAGGGGGCGCTGGCCTGGGGGGTGCCGGGGGCTCACGCCGGGCGCCCCACACCAGAGCTGGCTGCATCTCAGCCCCAGGCGATGGGTCCCTGTATAAACAGCCCCCCCCACGCCCCACCCCAGAGCTGGCTGCATCTCAGCCCCGGGCGATGGGTCCCTCTATAAACAGCCCCCCCCACGCCGCACCCCAGAGGTGGCTGCATCTCAGCCCCGGGCGATGGGTCCCTGTATAAACAGCCCCCCCCACGCCCCACCCCAGAGCTGGCTGCATCTCAGCCCCGGGCGATGGGTCCCTGTATAAACAGCCCCCCCCGCGCCCCACCCCAGAGCTGGCTGCATCTCAGCCCCGGGCAATGGGTCCCTCTATAAACAGCCCCCCCCCACGCCGCACCCCAGAGCTGGCTGCATCTCAGCACCGGGCGATGGGTCCCTGTATAAACAGCCCCCCCCACGCCCCACCCCAAAGCTGGCTGCATCTCTGCACCGGGTGATGGGTCCCCCTATAAACAGCCCCCCCCACGCCCCACCCCAGAGGTGGCTGCATCTCAGCCCCGGGCAATGGGTCCCTGTATAAACAGCCCCCCCCACGCCCCACCCCAGAGCTGGCTGCATCTCAGCGTTGGGGGGGAGGCCTGTGCACGGTCGGTGGGTGCTGACCCAGCCCCTCTCCCCCGCAGGGCTCCCCGTTTCAGGACGCCCCCTACGAGTGCTGCGCCGTGGTGGGGAACGGGGGGATCCTTCGTAACAGCAGCTGCGGCCCCGAGATCGACCGCGCCCAGTTCGTCGTCAGGTAACGCCGGCCGGGGGGGCAGGAGGGGAGCAGGGGAAGGAGGGCCCTTCCCAGCCCACCGGGCCAGCCACACACCCGGGTCCCGTGAGCACGTGGGTCGCGCCCCAAACCCCCGCCACGGCCGGTTCTCAGCGTGACGGCCGGTGACGAGCTCCATCGACACCCAGACCCTGAGGCTCCGGCCTGGCAGAGAGGAGCTCGGAGCTGCCAAAAGTCCTTTTCGACCCAGCCCCGAGGTCGCAGCCCAGGGTCCGTATTCAGGCGGCTCCAGCCTCGATCCCCCCCTTGAACCCCAAAGGTTCCCCCATGGGCAGGGCGGGCTGGGGGGTGATTAACTCCTTGTGCCCCTGCCCACGCGGCTGCACGGCCCAGCTCGGTTCATTTCCAGCTCTTCTGAACCAGGGTTTAAAGTTTGGCCCCACGGGTCAAGTTAGTCTGGGAGCTAATTAACTCCTTCTGGCCCTGGTCTCCTTTAGTGAGAGGTTAGATGAGACGTCACAGAGAGTGCGGTGGGGGCTCAGGGCGAGTGGGGGGTCAGGGCGAGTGGGGTGCAGTGGGGGGTCAGGGCGAGTGGGGGTCAGGGCGAGTGGGGGGCTCAGGGCGAGTGGGGTGCAGTGGGGGGTCAGGGAGAGGGGTGTGCAGTGGGGGGCTTCAGAGAGTGTGGGGTGCAGTGGGGGCTCAGGGCGAGTGGGGGGTCAGGGCAAGTGGGGTGCAGTGGGGGGCTCAGGGCGAGTGGGGGGTACGGGCGAGTGGGGGGGTCAGGGCAAGTGGGGTGCAGTGGGGGGCTCAGGGCGAGTGGGGGGGTCAGGGCGAGTGGGGTGCAGTGGGGGCTCAGGGCGAGTGGGGGGTCAGGGCGAGTGGGGTGCAGTGGGGGGCTCAGGGCGAGGGGGGGGTCAGGGTAAGTGGGGTGCAGTGGGGGGTCAGGGCGAGTGGGGGGGTCAGGGCGAGTGGGGTGCAGTGGGGGGCTCTGGGCGTGTGGGGGGTCAGGGCGAGTGGGGTGCAGTGGGGGGCTCAGGGCGAGTGGGGGGTCAGGGTAAGTGGGGTGCAGTGGGGGGCTCAGGGCGAGTGGGGGCTCAGGGCGAGTGGGGTGCAGTGGGGGCTCAGGGTGAGTGGGGTGCAGTGGGGGGCTCAGGGCGAGTGGGGGGCTCAGGGCGAGTGGGGTGCAGTGGGGGCTCAGGGCGAGTGGGGGCTCAGGGCGAGTGGGGTGCAGTGGGGGGTCAGGGCGAGTGGGGGGGACAGGGCGAGTGTGGTGCAGTGGGGGGCACAGGGCGAGTGGGGGGTCAGGTCGAGGGGGGTGCAGTGGGGGCTCAGGGCGAGTGGGGGCTCAGGGTGAGTGGGGGTGCAGTGGGGGGTCAGGGGGAGTGGGGGGTCAGGGCGAGTGGGGTGCAGTGGGGGCTCAGGGCGAGTGGGGGCTCAGGGCGAGTGGGGTGCAGTGGGGGGTCAGGGCGAGTGGGGGGGTCAGGGCGAGTGGGGTGCAGTGGGGGCTCAGGGTGAGTGGGGGGTCAGGGTGAGTGGGGTGCAGTGGGCGTTCAGGGCGAGTGGGGGGTCAGGGTGAGTGGGGTGCAGTGGGGGGTCAGGGCGAGTGGGGGGGTCAGGGCGAGTGGGGTGCAGTGGGGGCTCAGGGCGAGTGGGGGGCTCAGGGCGAGTGGGGGGGACAGGGCGAGTGGGGGGCAGTGGGGGGTCAGGGCGAGTGGGGGGTCAGGGCGTGTGGGGTGCAGTGGGGGCTCAGGGCGAGTGGGGGCTCAGGGTGAGTGGGGTGCAGTGGGGGGTCAGGGCGAGTGGGGGGGTCAGGGCGAGTGGGGTGCAGTGGGGGGCTCAGGGTGAGTGGGGGGTCAGGGAGAGTGGGGTGCAGGGGGGGGCTCAGGGCGAGTGGGGGGTCAGGGTGAGTGGGGTGCAGTGGGGGGTCAGGGCGAGTGGGGGGTACAGGGCGAGAGGGTGGCAGTGGGGGGTAAGGGCGAGTGGGGGGGACAGGGCGAGAGGGGTGCAGAGGGGGGCTCAGGGCGAGTGGGGTGCAGAGGGGGGCTCAGGGCGAGTGGGGTGCAGTGGGGGGCTCAGGGTGAGTGGGGGGTCAGGGCGAGTGGGGAGCAGTGGGCGGAACAGGCCCAGTGGGGGGTCAGGTAGAGAGGGGTGCAGTGGGGGCACAGGGCGAGTGGGGGGCTCAGGGCGAGTGGGGGGTCAGGGTGAGTGGGGTGCAGTGGGGGGTCAGGGCGAGTGGGGGGGTCAGGGCGAGTGGGGTGCAGTGGGGGCTCAGGGCGAGTGGGGGGGGGTCAGGGCGAGTGGGGTGCAGAGGGGGGTCAGGGCGAGTGGGGTGCAGAGGGGGGCTCAGGGCGAGTGGGGGGCTCAGGGCGAGTGGGGTGCAGTGCGGGCTCAGGGCAAGTGGGGTGCAGAGGGGGGCTCAGGGCGAGTGGGGTGCAGTGGGGGGTCAGGGCGAGTGGGGGGTCAGGGCGAGTGGGGTGCAGTGGGGGGTCAGGGCGAGTGGGGTGCAGTGGGGGGCTCAGGGCGAGTGGGGTGCAGAGGGGGGCTCAGGGCGAGTGGGGGGTCGGGTGGGGGGGTCGCGCTGCAGGGCAGGGGGTCGCTGGCTGAGAAGAGGGGGCTGTGACCCATTGAAAAGGCCAGGGTGTGGGGGGCGGTACCAGGGGAGGGCGGCATGGGGCGAGGGGAGCCTCCGGCCCCTCCCCTTCTGCCCCCTTCTGCCCCCCTCCCAGGCAGGAGCCCAGAGCCCCCCCCGCCGGCCGAGCTCTGGGAATGGGGGCGGGGCCGGGGGCGGGGCCAGGCTGTTCGGGAGGCTCCGCCCACAGAGGGGGGGTTAAGACGGGGACACCCCATGGGGTGGGGGGCACCGGGGTCCCGTGGCTGGTCCCCAGCTCACCCCGCCTCCCCCCCCAGGTTAAACCTGCCCCCCCCGGGCTTCGCCGCCGACGTGGGCACCCGGTCGAGTGTGGTCACCATGAACCAGAGCGTCCTGCGCGCCCGGTACCGGGGGGGCCCCGGGGGAACATGGGGGGGGGACTGAGACCAGCAGGGGGAGGGGTGGGTCGTGGTGGGGCCCATGGGGGAGCCGGGATCGGAACTGGGGGGATGGAGGGGAGAGCCCCGATAGTGACCTGCCAGGGGAGGGGGGAACCCACTTCAGAGTGTGTGGGGGGGAACAGGGGCTCTCCGGTCGGCCGTGGGGTCCCCCGGGGGGGGGGGAGCAGAGGAGGCCCAGCCCCCAGCTCTCCGGTCGGCCGTGGGGTCCCCCGGGGGGGGGCAGAGGAGACCCAGCCCCCAGCTCTCCGGTCGGCCGTAGGGTCCCCGGGGGGGGGCAGAGGAGGCCCAGCCCCCAGCTCTCCGGTCGGCCGGGGGGTCCCCGGGGGGGGGCAGAGGAGGCCCAGCCCCCAGCTCTCCGGTCGGCCGTAGGGTCCCCGGGGGGGGGCAGAGGAGGCCCAGCCCCCAGCTCTCCGGTCGGCCGTAGGGTCCCCGGCGGGGGGGCAGAGCAGACCCAGCCCCCAGCTCTCCGGTCGGCCGTGGGGTCACCGGGGGGGGTCAGAGCAGGCCCAGCCCCCAGCTCTCCGGTCGGCCGTAGGGTCCCCGGGGGGGGGGGGGGGCAGAGGAGGTCCAGCCCCCAGCTCTCCGGTCGGCCGTAGGGTCACCGGGGGGGTCAGAGGAGGCCCAGCCCCCAGCTCTCCGGTCGGCTGTAGGGTCACCGGGGGGGTCAGAGGAGGCCCAGCCCCCAGCTCTCCGGTCGGCCGTAGGGTCACCGGGGGGGTCAGAGGAGGCCCAGCCCCCAGCTCTCCGATCGGCCGTAGGGTCACCGGGGGACCGGGGCAGAGGCGACTGAGGCCGTGGGAGGGACCGGGACTGGCTCTGGGGGACGGGCCGTGCCGGGACCGCGGCTGACGGGGGCGTCTCTCCCTGCCCGCAGGTTCGGGAGTCTGAGACGCTGGCGTCGTCCCTTCGCGGAGGCGGTGGGTGCCCACGGGGCCGCGCTGCTCCTCATCCCGGCCTTCACCTTCGCCAGCAACACCGCGATCTCGTTCCAGGCCCTCTACACCCTGGAGGACTTCGGCTCCCCGGCCCGCGCCCTCTTCATGAACCCCGAGTACCTGGCACGGCTGGACGGGCACTGGCGTCGCCGCGGCCTGCGCGCCAAGCGCCTCTCCTCCGGCTTCATGCTGGTGAGCGCCGCCCTGGAGATGTGCCGGCACCTCACCCTCTACGGCTTCTGGCCCTTCCCCAGCGACCCCCAGGGGCGGCCCCTGCCCCACCACTACTACGACGACCAGCCCCCCATCCCGGGCCTTCACGCCATGCCCGAGGAGTTCACCCGGTACCTGGGCATGCACCGGCAGGGCGCGCTGCGGCTGCATCTGGGGCGCTGCCGGTGAGGGCGCGGCTGGCGGCCGCGCAGAACGAGATGCAGTGGCGGCGCGGCTGGATGTGGAGGAGCCGGCTACGGCAGGGCCCAGCTGATCCCGGCATGGGGCTGTAACGAGGCTGGTTCTGGCGGGACCCTGCTGAGAGCGCCAAAATCGGGACAAATCGCTTGAAGCGGGTCGGTTACAGCCCCAGGCTGGGGGTTTTCCACCTCTAAGGCACCAAACCAGCCGGACACAGAGGACTCTGGTCTCACCCCACTGGCTAACCACAAGTCACACCAGCAATTCCCTCAGACACTCCAGTCTCCCAGTATCCCCACCAGCGCCTCTCATCATGGGGACGAATGGTTACGAAAACCAACACCCCAATGAAAGCAAACGGTTCTCTCGATGCCAAAGCAGCAAGCCCCAGACCCAGGTCAAATGAGAACTTAGATCTTACGCAAAATATCCACTTCGAGTCCGTTCTTATTACCTAAAGTACAAATTATTCACAAAGAGAAGGCAGAGTCGGTTGAAAGATCCATAGACAGACCGACGTGAATTCAGTTCTTGGGGTCCCGCTACACGGCACAGATGAGTTTGTAGTTGCCAAAAGTCCTTTTGGAAACAGTCCAGAGACCTTCCCCTCTGGGAGACGCCGCAGCCCAGGTCAGTTCCTGGAGCAGGGTCCTTCCCTTCAGGCTTCTTCCGCTCCGGGTCTTCGGCAGCAGTTCGGCGGCGGGGGGTCCTTCCGCACCGGGACCCGCCCCGACCCCAGGCCCCCTGAATCCTCTGGGCGGCCCTGTAATCTGGGACTAGTATATCTGCCTTCTAACGCGCTCCTGTAGCCATCTGGCCCGACCCTGTCACAAGTCCAGGGTCCATATTCAGGGTGACTCCCGTCGGTGACGGGGCATCTCAGTCCTTGTGGCTTAAGGAACCCAAAGCAGGTCTGAGATGAAGCGGGATCGTGTCTCAGGGTTTTTATACATTTCCAGCAGCCTTTCGGCCTGACAACACGATTCTCCTTCTCCCAACCATCCTGGCAATTAGCACAGAGTAATTTATCCATTAGACAGTTCAGATCCAGGGGACCCCAACCTGGAAAGAGACACACCGACGATGATCCTGTTTCCCTCAAGTGTCTTAACAAATGTGAATATTCCTGTTTTGATCTTCGAATCAAAGCCATAGCGACGGACAAGCCTTGTGTGCTGACATCACAAGACCCGAGCGAACATCGAGCCTCCCCGTGGCCCCGATCATTAGCCCTGACCTCCCGATCGTGTCCCTGAGACGACGAGCCACCCGAGAGAGAAACGCCGAAGATCAGGCATGGCCACCAGGCTGACTCCCTGAAGACCTCGCTACGTGAAAACGGGGAAGTCCTTGGCCTGGGTCTGCCCCCTCCTGGAGACTTCCGGCCCTGCTCCTGGGGCAGCTTGAGGAATTCATCCGCGCCGTGGGGACCGTTTTCGGTGACCCGCCGGGAGCGTGCTTCGTAACGTGTGCCGGGGAGTAGACCGGACGCCCTGTGTGACGAAGTGTGGGGGCGTTTCTTGTTGGGTTTTTTTTCGTGTTTTCCAGGGGGTTGCATGCAGAGGAGTTGGGACTCAGTTTCCCTGGGTGTTACTGGTTTAACGACGTGAGGGGAGAGGGAGTAACATTGCCACTTACTCATGAACTTTTTGGGAGACTTCACTTGGGAAGGGTATTCCCTAACCTGGACCTTGGTGGAGAGGACAGGCTGGTTCAGATCGGGAAAGGCGGCGTCCTGCACTCAGGACGGGCATTTGGAATATGGAGCGATGCCACTTGGGCGATGTACCACGTCGGTCACATTCCAGTGTTTCACGAACGATGTTTCCTCGGACACGTTGGGCCAGTTGTTATCCGTTTCGATGCCATTTTCGTCTTCTCCGAATGCCAGAAGCGACATGACGCATTCCCTGGTTGTGTTAGTCGTGAACGCCTGCGGAGAAAAGCGATGATATTTGAGACGAGGGGTTGCTCACCATCCAAACAGCAGTTAGAGAATGGTTCTTTGGCAGGTAACTTAGCAATTCGCTGACTGTGTCTAATTCCTATAGAAAATAAAGAAAAATAAATATCAGCTTTATTATGAACACGTTCTGACACCTTGTGGAGAGTCAAGTTAAGGGACACTGGGTAGGTTTAAAATGTTAGTGTCTGTTCTTACTGGGTCACTGACTCTGCGGGGACAGAGAGACCCCGTCAGGACTCCTGGGTTCTGTCTCAGCTCTGGCAGGGGAGGGGGGTCTAGTGGGTTACAGTGGGGGGCAGATACATCTGGGTTCTGTATAAGAACAGAAGAACAGGCCACACTGGGTCAGACCAAAGGTTCATCCAGCCCAGTGTCCTGTCTGCCGACAGCGGCCAATGCCAGGTGCCCCAGAGGGAGTGAACCTAACAGGGAATCACCAAGTGACCCATCCCCTGTCGCCCATAACCAGCTTCTGGCAAACAGAGGCTAGAGACACCATCCCTGCCCAGCCTGGCTAATAGCCACTGATGGACCTGTCCTCCAGGAATTTATCTAGTTCTTTTTTGCTCCCTGTTATGGTTTTTGCCTTCACAACGTCCCCTGGCGAGGAGTTCCACAGGTTGACTGTGTGTTGTGTGAAGAAATACTTCCCTTTGTTTGTTTTAAACCTGCCGCCTGTTCATTTCATTGGGTGACCCCTGGTTCTTGTGTTAGGAGAAGAAGTAACTAACACGTCCTTATCTCCTTTCTCCACACCAGTCATGATTTTACAGACCTCTACCATATCCCCCCTTAGTCGTCTCTTTTCCAAGCTGAAAAGTCCCAGTCTTGTTAATCTCTCCTCATACGGCAGCCGTTCCAGACCCCGAATCATTTCTGTGGCCCTCTTCTGAACCTTTTCCAATTCCAATAGATCTTTTCTGAGATGGGGCGACCACATCTGCACACAGTATTCAAGGTGTGGCCGTTCCATGGATTTATATAGAGGCAACATGGTATTTCCTGTCTCATTATCCATCCCTTTCTTAATGATTCCCAACATCCTGTTCGCTTTTTGATGGCCGCTGCACATGGAGTGGATGTTTTCAGAGAACTCTCCACAGTGACTCCGAGATCTTTCTCGAGAGGTAACAGCTAATTTAGACCCCGTCATTGTATACGTCTAGTTGGGATGGTGGTTTCCAATGTGCATTTCTTTGCGTTTCTCAACATGGAATTTCATCTGCCGTTTTGGTGCCCAGTCACCCAGTTTTGTGAGATCCCTTTGTAGCTCCTCGCGGTCTGCCGGGGGCTTCGCTATCCGGAGCAGTTTTGTATCAACTGCAAATGTTGCCACCTCCCTGTTCGCTCCTTTTTCCGGCTCGTTTACGAACACGTTGAACAGAACTGGGCCCAGTCCAGACCCCCGGGGGGACACCCCGATTTACCTCCCCCCAGTCAGAAAACCGACCGTTTATTCCTCCCCTGTTTCCTGTCCGGTAACTGGAGTGCCCGGCTAGGGTGACCAGATGTCCCGATTTTATAGGGCCAGTCCCGATTTTGGGGACTTTTCCCTTATATAGGTTCCTGTTACCTCCCCACCTCCTGTTCCGATTTTCCACGCTTCCGGCAGTGCCTTCCGGTGAGTTTGGCTGCAATGCAAGAGACCTACAGGCCGGATCCTGCATGTTAAGCTAAGGCAAAGTTCGCCCCATAAAAGGGGCGACTCACCTTGCTAGAGGGGGCCCGGGCGGGTTTTTCGCCGAACTCTCTCCGTGCCCAGGAGACGCGGTTCCCTGAGCGTTTGCGTTGAGCTTTGCGGATTAGGTTTTGATTTTAAGGGAGCAAAGGATAGTCTAAGTTCGCTCCGACACCTTTTAGCTCCAGCTTCTCCTAAGCGCCGTGCCGCTGGCTTGGGAAGTGAGGCCGCGGCCCCGCCGGGGGCGAGGCAGGGCCTGGGTCTCCCCGCGCCGGGCTATCCGGGGAGGGTGGGAACGGGAGCGCTGTAGCCCAGAACACCACGTGGAACAGCAGCCATGCAGCTGGAACGTCGTAACTCGGATAATTGTCCCATTTCATCACTACTTCAGGGAACGGCTTCAGGGCCGAATCTGTCTCAGCGGGAGCGTCCGGTCCCCGCCCCAAGGGTCCTTGGGAAATTCAGGGGAGCCTGATTCGGGGCAAGAACTTTTATCTCCCGGTCAAAGAGACCGGGGAGCCCCAACCCCGTACGGCCCAAATTACCCTCATTAACCTCCTCAGCCAGGCAACGGCGCAGCCGCGCTCACGCCCGTCGGGGGCTGGGACGTGTGCTGTGAGCAGCCCCCAGGCACGGGACTCGGAGCCCCCCCAACCCCCGAATGCCCCCCCCACACACACCCAGCCCCGGCCCATCAAATCCCGGAGCAAGGCCTGAACCCCTGCCCCGGTGCTGGGTCCCTGCCCTGCTGCCGGCCACGCGCCTGCAGTGAGCCGGTCCCCGGCCGGGGGGGTCGGGATCCCATGGGGGTGAAGGGGGTGTGTGTCCGTGTGTGTGTCCTGCTTGCGGGGGGACGGGCTCTGCTGTGTGTGTGTGTCCTGCTGGGGGGGGACAGGCCCTGCTGTCTCTGTGTGTGTCCTGCTCTGTGTGTGTCTGTGTGTGTGTGTCCGTGTGTGTGTCCCTGCTGGAGGGGACGGGCCCTGCTCCGTGTGTGTGTGTGTGTGTGTGTGCCCCTGCTGGAGGGGAGGGGCCCTGCTCTGTGTGTGTGTGTCCTGCTGGAGGGGACGTCCCTGCTCTGTGTGTGTGTGTGTGTGTGTGTGTCCCTGCTGGAGGGGAGGGGCCCTGCTCTGTGTGTGTGTGTCCTGCTGGAGGGGACGTCCCTGCTCTGTGTGTGTGTGTGTGTGTGTGTGTCCCTGCTGGAGGGGTGGGGCCCTGCTCTGTGTGTGTGTGTGTGTGTCCTGCTGGAGGGGACGTCCCTGCTCTGTGTGTCCGTCTGTGTGTGTGTGTGTCCTGCTGCGGGGGACGTCCCTGCTGTGTGTGTGTGTGTGTGTGTGTGTGTCCCTGCTGGAGGGGAGGGGCCCTGCTCTGTGTGTGTGTGTGTGTGTGTCCCTGCTGGAGGGGACGGGCCCTGCTCCGTGTGTGTGTGTGTGTGTGTGTGTGTGTGTGTGTGCCCCTGCTGGAGGGGAGGGGCCCTGCTCTGTGTGTGTGTGTGTGTGTGTCCTGCTGGAGGGGACATCCCTGCTCTGTGTGTCCGTCTGTGTGTGTGTGTGTGTCCTGCTGCGGGGGACGTCCCTGCTCTGTGTGTGTGTGTGTGTGTGTGTGTGTGTGTGTGTCCCTGCTGGAGGGGAGGGGCCCTGCTCTGTGTGTGTGCGTGGGGGGGGGCGTCCCTTACCCAGCCAGGCGTCTCTAGCTGAGGCGAGGGGGCAGCGGTGCCCCCGTGGGAGCTCCGTGGGTCAGGGCGGTGCCCGGAGCTGCCCCCTTTCATGCACCCGCCCCAGCGGGAGCAGCTGTGTTTGCTCTGGCTCGGGTGGCCCCGGACAATGGGGACGAGACGCCACCCGAACCGCCTCTGCCCCCGGCACCAGGGGCTCCTCCCCGCCTGGATCCCGGCCAGGCTCAGGGATCGGGACCGACTCCGGATTGACGCCGGGGGGAACCGAGACCCGAATCCACCCCCGCCACTCCTGGGTTCGGGCGCGAACGCTTAGCCCCGCTCGCACGCCGCGTCTCTGGCCGTGCGCCGGCCTGCACGGGCGTGTGCTTGTGTAACACGCATGTCTCTGGGCGGGTGGCCGTGCGAGAGGGCGGGCGCGTGAAAGGACACACGTGTGGGTAAGGCCACCAGCCAGCAAGTGTGAAACATCGGGCCGGGGTGGGGGGTAATAGGGGCCGATATAAGAAAAAGCCCCCACCCCCGGCGTCAATCCGGAGTCGGTCCCGATCCCTGAGCCTGGCCGGGATCCAGGCGGGGCGGAGCCCCTGGTGCCGGGGGCAGAGGCGGTTCGGGCGGCGTCTCGTCCCCATTGTCCGGGGCCACCCGAGCCAGAGCAAACACAGCTGCTCCCGCTGGGGCGGGTGCATGAAAGGGGGCAGCGCCGGGCACCGCCCTGACCCACGGAGCTCCCACGGGGGCACCGCTGCCCCCTTGCATCAGCTAGAGACGCCTGTCTGGGTAAGGGACAGCCCGGCCAGGACTCCTGGGTTCTCTCCCCGGCTCTGGGAGGGGAGTGGGGGCTGGTGGGTCGGAGCAGGGGGACTGGGAGCCAGGACTCCTGGGTTCTCTCCCCGGCTCCGGGAGGGGGGTGGGGGCTGGTGGGTTAGAGCAGGGGGGGGGGCTGGGAGCCAGGACTCCTGGGTTCTCTCCCCAGCTCTGGGAGGGAAGTGGGGGCTGGTGTGTCGGAGCAGGCGGGGCTGGGAGCCAGGACTCCTAGATTCTCTCCCCGGCTCTGGGAGGGGAGTGGGGGCTGGGGGGTCAGAGCAGGGGGGGCTGGGAGCCAGGACTCCTGGGTTCTCTCCTGGCTCTGGGAGGGGAGTGGGGGCTGGTGGTTAGAGCAGGGTGGGCTGGAGCCAGGACGCCTGGGTTCTCTCCCTGGCTCTGGGAGGGGAGTGGGGGCTGGTGGTTAGAGCAGGGGGGCTGGGAGCCAGGACTCCTGGGTTCTCTCCCCAGCTCCGGGAGGGGAGTGGGGGCTGGTGGTTAGAGCAGGGGGGTTGGGAGCCAGGACTCCTGGGTTCTCTCCCCGGCTCTGGGAGGGGAGTGGGGGCTGGTGGGTCAGAGCAGGGGGGGCTGGGAGCCAGGACTCCTGGGTTCTCTCCCCAGCTCTGGGAGGGGAGTGGGGGCTGGTGGGTTAGAGCCGGGGGCACTGGGAGCCAGGACTCCTGGGTTCTCTCTCCGGCTCTGGGAGCGGAGTGGGGCCTGGTGGTAAGAGCAGGGGGGGCTGGGAGCCAGGACTCCTGGGTTCTCTCCCTGGCTCTGGGAGGGGAGTGGGGGCTGGGAGCCAGGACTCCTGGGTTCTCTCCCCAGCTCTAGGAGGGGAGTGGGGGCTAGTGGTCAGAGCACTGGTTGTTAAGGGCACAGCAGCAGGGGACTGGCCTCCTTTCCTTCCCCTCCAGGGCCGGTTCCCCCCCCGTGAGCTCTTCCTTTCAGACATGGGGACGCTGCCCGGATGCCTGGGTCCCTTCCTTGTCACTCTCCTGCTCGGATCCCCCAGTCCAGTGGGTAAGTGCGGAGGGGTAGGGCCGGCTGGGGAGAGACGGGGGAAGGGCTCTTGCCCCCTGGGGTGGGGTGTTAAAGGGTGCAGATCTGGGAGCTGCAAGTACTCCAGACTCCTGGGTTCTCCCCCCGGCTCTGGGAGGGGAGTGGGGGCTGGTGGTTAGAGCAGGGGGGCTGGGAGCCAGGACTCCTGGGTTCTCTCCCTGGCTCTGGGAGGGGAGGGGGGGCTGGTGGGTCGGAGCAGGGGGGGCTGGGAGCCAGGACTCCTGGGTTCTCTCCCCGGCTCTGGGTGGGTAGTGGGGGCTGGTGGGTTAGAGCAGGGGGGGCTGGGAGCCAGGACTCCTGGGTTCTCTCCCAGGCGCTGGGAGGGGAGTGGGGGCTGGTGGGTTAGAGCAGGGGGGGCCGGGAGCCAGGACTCCTGGGTTCTCTCCCCGGCTCTGGGAGGGGAGTGGGGGCTGGTGGGTCAGAGCAGGGGCGACTGGGAGCCAGGACTCCTGGGTTCTCTCCTAAGCTCTGGGATGGGAGTGGGGTCTAGTGGTTAGAGCAGGGCGCCATGGCTAAGTGGATTGTAACCAATGGGACACAGTGGCACGACCGGGCCTGGCTGGTCTCCTCCGAAAGGGCAGGGACAGGATGGGGTCTGGAACCAGGGAGAGGTTCTGCCCTGTTGCCCTGCTGCCAGGAGCCTGGGGAACTCCCTGCCACTGGGCCCAGCAGCCCAGCCAGGCGCAGGGTCCCCCCCAGAGGTGAGTGAGAGGATGTGGTAGGCAGATGAACCCGGGGGGGTGACAGGCTCTTGCTACGAGGGGTCACGAAGGGAGCGAGTGGCAGGTCAGTCGAACCCCCATCTCAGCCCGGGCCCCCCAAGGCGGCCAGTCGGCCCTTGACAAAACCACTTGGAAACTGGGGAGGGGGTTATCCCAGCAAATTTCAACCAAACTGAGAAAATCCCCCCAAACGATCGAATTTCGGGTAAAAAACATCACATTTGGGGGGCTTCACATTTCCTTAAATTGTCATATTTCCAGCCAAAAAACTGTTAAATGGGAGGAGGGGGGGAACCCCCCCAAACTGTCATATTTGTGGCTGGAAACTCCCAAAAACTCAGCTGTGGTTTTTGACCCCAAACTTGGCAGATTCCTTTGAGAATCTCGGAGAAAAAATTATCGGGGTTCCCCCCCCCCAGCCGAAGGTTTTCACCGTTTGGGGGTCTCTGACACGCGGTTTGGCAGCAGGGCCCACGGAGCCTGGCTGGGTGGGAGGCCGGGAAAGCCCCTTGGGTCAGGATCTGGGGGTCCTCTCCTGGGGTGGGGGGCTCGGGGATCCCGATCCCGGATTCTGAGCCCCCGCCAGCTCTGGCTCATGTTTCCCTTCCCTCCCCACAGCCTCCGCCAACGTCCGCTCCTGCCCGTGCACCCAAGGGTGCTGCCCCGCCGGCTGGTACCAGTACCGTGACTCCTGCTACTACCCGGTGACGGCCACCAAAGGCTGGTGGAAAGCCGAGGTACGGCCCCCCCCCCCCGGGTCCGAGGGCCCACGGCATCTGGCTTGGCCTGGCCTCAGGGAGCTGTGGGGGGGAGGGTGTCACCCCCGGTACTGCGGAGACTGGGGGGTGTGGGAATACTGGGGGGAGCAGCGGTGACTGGGCTGGAGGGCGGGGGGGTTGTGGGGCAGGCGGGGGTGACCGGCAGGACTGGGGCTCTGTGACCCCAGCTTTGGGGTCTGTCAGGGTGCCCCGCAGGGACACCCGGCCGGCCCGGCCACACTCGGGTGCGTTAGAAAGTCCTCGGCCGGCCCGGAGAACAGAAAGTCACAGCCTGGCCCGGGGGGGGGGGGGGGGTCAGCCCCAGGCCCCCCTGACCTCTCTGTCCCAGTTCAGGGGGGGTGCCCAGCGCCCGGAGCAGCCAACCTGTAACCACCCCCTGGCACCTCCCGAGTCCTCCGGCCTCCAGCTGGCCGAACACGGCTTGGCTTGCTGGGTATCAGAGTCCGAGTGACTGGGCTTCTCGAAGGCTCCCCTGATACGGGACCCAAGCCCCCCGCAGCTAGGAGCCGTTCGCACCTGCCTTCTAGCCTGCCCAGAGCGCGAACGAGACCTTTTCGCATATGGGGAAACTGAGGCACACAGCGGCTTCCTAAAACGATGTCAGCAAACGCCCATTTCATCACAGCTGGCGTGGGGGTGGGGGAGCAGCGGCGGCGGGGGGGTGAGGCGGGGGAGCTCACTGGGGTGCGGGAGTGGAGGAATGGGGGGGGCCTGAGATGTGGGGAGGAGTGGGGGAGGGCAGGGGCTTGTTGGGGTAGTGAGGGGTCAGGCTGTGCTCCCCCGACCCCCACGGTGTGTGTCACCCCCCCCCACCCCAGGCGGACTGCAAGGACCTGGCGGAAGGCGCCCACCTGGCATCCGTGCACAGCGCCGAGGAGAACAACTTCATCTATCACCTCATGGGCACCCCCCGCGACTACGAGAAAAAGGAAGCCTATTGGCTGGGGGGGCGCCGCGACGCCCAGGTGAGGGGCTCCGCTGCCGGGGCTGGGGGCTGCCGAGCCCCCCGGGTCACGCGGCCCCTCGGCTCGGCTCGGGGTGGGGTCGGCGCTGTCCCCTCTCCACTCCGTCAAATGCCTTTTTCAGGCGGGTGAAGGGATCCAGGCTCGCCCTGGGGCACCTCCGCTTTGCCCCCTCCGCGGCACGTCCCGGAATGGCATTAGCCCCCGCCCCTGCCCCCCAGATCCTTTCCCGAGCCCCCGTTCTCCAGGAAACCGGCCCCAGTCCGGGGGTCTGCCCAGCCCCCCTCCTTCCAACCAGTCCATGCCGGGCTAGCGGTGGGGCCACTGGTCCTAAGATCCACACTTTGGGGACTCATATTTCCACCCCCCCCGCAAAAAAAGGATTTTTCCCCTCTCAGAATGAAATTTCCACCAGGGAAACTCATGCCAATGTCCCCTAAAACAAAGGGGTGCCCCGAATTTGGGGGGGTCCTCCAAGGAGGGGGGTTTCTGATGGAAAACTTGGGATGCAAATTCCCATCCGCCTCCTCGCCGGCTTGAGGAGACTGTGGTCTCCATGGGGGGCGGGATAATAGGCCAGGGAAGGCTAAGACCCCCCCACACCATTCCTGAGGCCCCCCACTGCCTGCTGCCTGCAATGGGGCGGCTCGGCCCGGCGCTCGGGGTGGATCGCGGGCTCAGCCCGGTGTGGCCAGGCCTCCTCCGGCCGTGGGTGGGGGTCCTCAGGGCGTCTCCGGTTACGGGGGAGGGATTCGGGGCTCCGGCACGTGGTGGGGGGGGGGGAAATCGGGCAGAGGCTCGGACGGCAGGAGCTTCCTGAAGAACAGGGCGGACGCGCTGTGCCTCAGTTGCTCCTCCGGCCGAGCTCAGCCACGGGCTGGCCCAGGCTAGGGAGCCGGCTCGGCTCGGCTCGGCTCGGCCCGGCGCTCTCAACGCCGCGCTGCCCCCTAGGGCCAGACGGAGGGCGAGGGCTCCTGGCGCTGGACGGACGGCTCGGCCTGGCACTATCACAACTTCGGGAACGGCAAGCCGGACAGGGCCACCGCGGAGGCCTTCGTGGCCACCTGGAAGTTTGATCAAGGTACCGGCAGCAGGGCGGGGACAGGCCCCGCCCCTTCACTGGTCCATACAGTGGCCCAGGGACCAGGCCATCTCCTGGGGCTGACGCTGAGGGCACATGGGCAGCCCTGCCCCATGGGCGTCGCTTCCCGGCGGGAGCGGGGGCAGGGGGCTGGGTCCCTAAAGCTAGAATAGACCCCAGGAGTCCTGGCTTCCAGCCCCCCCTTCTCTAATCCACCATCCCCCACTCCCCTCCCAGAGCTGGGGAGGGAACCCAGGCGTCCTGGCTCCTGGCCCCCCTCCTAGAGCCGGGGAGAGAACCCAGGCGTCCTGGCTCCCCGCCCCCCGTCCCAGAGCTGGGGAGAGAACCCAGGAGTCCTGGCTACCAGCCCCACCTGCTCGAACCAACCAGCCCCCACTCCCCTCCCAGAGCCGGGGAGAGAACCCAGGAGTCCTGGCTCCCAGCCCCCCCTTCTCTAATCCACCATCCCCCACTCCCCTCCCAGAGCTGGGGAGGGAACCCAGGCGTCCTGGCTCCTGGCCCCCCTCCTAGAGCCGGGGAGAGAACCCAGGCGTCCTGGCTACCCGCCCCCCTCCCAGAGCCGGGGAGGGAACCCAGGAGTTCTGGCTCCCTGCCCCCCCTACTCTAATCCACCATCCCCTACTCCCCTCCCAGAGCCGGGGAGGGAACCCAGGCATCCTGGCTCCTGGCCCCCCTCCTAGAGCCCGGGAGAGAACCCAGGCGTCCTGGCTCCCCGCCCCCCTCCCAGAGCTGGGGAGAGAACCCAGAAGTCCTGGCTCCCAGACACACCAGCCCCCATTCCTCTCCCAGAGCTGGGAAGAGAACCCAGGAGTCCTGGCTCCCAGCCCCCCATACTCCAACCCACCAGCCCCCACTCCTCTCCCAGACCGGGGAGAGAACCCAGGAGTCCAGGCTCCCAGCCCAACCTGCTCTAACCCACCAGCCCCCACTCCCCTCCCAGACCGGGGAGAGAACCCAGGCGTCCTGGCTCCCGGCCCCCCCTGCTCTAACCCACCAGCCCCCACTCCTCTCCCAGACCGGGGAGAGAACCCAGGCGTCCTGGCTCCCGGCCCATGCTCACTGCCTCTCTTGTCCCCACAGATGCAATCACTTGGGATAACTACGACGCCTCCCTGGAGTTCATGTCCGTCTGCAAGCGCTCGCTGGACTGACGGGCTCGGAGGGAGGCTGAGGTGCCCGCCTGGCTCAGCTGTGCCCTGGCCACTTGGGTGACGTGCGGTGGCAGTGTGCCCCCTGGATTCCCCTCCAGTGGGGGTCTGTGTGCCCCCTGGATTCCCCCTCCAATGGGGGTCCGTGTGCCCCTGGATTCCCCTCCAGTGGGGGTCTGTGTGCCCCCCGGATTCCCCTCCAGTGGGGGTCCGTGTGCCCCTGGATTCCCCTCCAGTGGGGGTCTGTGTGCCCCCCAGATTCCCCTCCAGTGGGGGTCCGTGCGCCCCCTGGATTCCCCCTCCAGTGGGGGTCCGTGCGCCCCCGGCTGCTGCCCTGGCGACCTGGGCACCGCTCTGCTGCATGCTAAGCCTGAAGTAAACCTGTCTCCCCCGCACTGGCAGTGGTATTCCCGGCTCTCCATCCTACCCAGCTCGCCACCCTGCCTGGGAGGGGAGTGGGGCCTGGTGGTTAGAGCAGGGGGGGGTGGGAGCCAGGACTCCTGGGTTCTCTCCCCGGCTCTGGGAGGGGAGGGGAGTGGGGCCTGGTGGGTCTGGGAGCCAGAACTCCTGGGTTCTCCCCCCGGCTCTGGGAGGGGAGTGGGGGTTGATGGGTTAGAGCAGGGGGGGGCTGGGAGCCAGGACTCCTGGGTTCTCTCTCCAGCTCTGGGAAGGGAGGGGGGGCTGGGGGGTTAGAGCAGGGGGGGCTGGGAGCCAGGACTCCTGGGTTCTCTCCCCGGCTCTGGGAGGGGAGTGGGGGCTGGTGGGTTAGAGCAGCGGGGGCTGGGAGCCAGGACTCCTGGGTTCTCTCTCTGCTCTGGGAGAGGAATGGGGGCTGGTGGCTAGGGTGGGGGTCTGGACATCAGGACAGAAAACACAGAATGGGCCCAGGCTGCCACCTGGATTTGTGCGTAGGAGGTTGGGTGGAGGGAGCTCCCATGGGTCTTGGGTCTTGTGGTGGGGGTGGGGGTGGGCTCTGTGTGGGGGTGGGTGGGAGGCTTGTTCTCACCCTTGGGTCCCAGGGAAGGATGGGGGGGATCAGGGAGCCCCAGGATCGGTTCTACGCCCCAGCTTTGGAGCCGTCTCGGGGAGGGACTCGCAGGGGGCTCTGTCCTTCGGCAGAGGCGGCCAGGTGGGCTCACCGCCCCCTTCGACTGGCCGGGGGTTGTGTCCTCCCCATTCCTCAGCAGCCCACGTGGCTGCGGCCCAGCCAGCCAGGTGCCACCGTGCCCTGCACACACCTCCACTGAGTGGCAATGCAAGGTAGGAGAAGGGAAACCGAGGCACACACCGGCATCATACCAAGAGGAGAGAAACGCCCCCGTCGTCAGCAGGGCCCTCGCTGCGGGTGAGGAAGATGGCGCTCCGGGCTTGGAGCCAGCCAGGCCTCGCACCGCACGCAGCAGGCTGGCACCGGGGCGCGGGCAGGATCAGAAGGCAGGCTGGCAACCTGCGGAAGAGGAAGCAAGGGAGGAAGCTGAGGGTGCCACAAGGAGCAGCAGGCCCAGGGCAGGGAATAGCTGCCCCAGAGCCCCCCCCAGGGACCGGTGGGGGGAGAGGAGCCAGGCCTGGAGCGGGCACCGGGCCGGCAGAGGGAGGTGTCAGGAAGGGAGGGGGGCTGTGCCTGGGTCTGCAGAGAGCCTGAGCCGATCGCTCCGAGGGGGCGGGCGCGGCGCCTGGCACAGGCGGGACCCCCGGTGGGGGGGCCCCTCCCTCGGCTGATGTGCCCCCAGGAGAGCTGCTCCCCCCCCAGCCTGCCAAGCCGGTGTGTGCACAGCCTGCACCCCACGGCCAGGCCCACAGCTGGCAGAGACCCCCCCCAAATGGGGGAGCCCTCTGTTACCGTGGGAACGGCATGCTGGGCACTGCCCCCAAAAGGGGGAAGATGCCCCTGTGTTGCCATGGGAACGGGATGCTGGGCATGCCCGAGTGGGGTGTGTGTGTTTGTGTTGCCATGGGAACGGGATGCTGGGGATACCCCTAAGTGAGGGGGGGGCTGGTCCCTGTGTTGCCATGGGAACAGGATGCTGGGGATACCCCCAAGTGAGGGGGGGGCGTTTGTGTTGCCATGGGAACAGGATGCTGGGCACTCCCCCAAGTGAGGGGGGGGGCTGGTCTCTGTGTTGCCATGGGAACGGGATGCTGGGCACTCCCCCAAGTGAGGGGGGGGGCTGGTCTCTGTGTTGCCATGGGAACGGGAGCTAGGCGCGCCCCCAAGTGGGGGGGGCTGGTCCCTGTGTTGCCATGGGAACGGGAGCTAGGCGCGCCCCCAAGTGAGGGGGGGGCTGGTCTCTGTGTTGCCATGGGAACGGGATGCTGGGCGCACCCCCAAGTGAGGGGGGGCTGGTCTCTGTGTTGCCATGGGAACGGGAGCTAGGCGCGCCCCCAAGTGAGGGGGGGCTGGTCTCTGTGTTGCCATGGGAACGGGATGCTGGGCGCGCCCCCAAGTGAGGGGGGGGGGGCTGGTCTCGGTGTTGCCAGGGGAACGGTCTGCTGGGCGCGCCCCGCGGTGAGGGGGGGCTGGTCTCTGTGTTGCCATGGGAACGGGAGCTAGGCGCGCCCCCAAGTGAGGGGGGGCTGGTCTCTGTGTTGCCATGGGAACGGGATGCTGGGGATACCCCTAAGTGAGGGGGGGGGCTGGTCCCTGTGTTGCCATGGGAACAGGATGCTGGGGATACCCCCAAGTGAGGGGGGGGCTGGTCTCTGTGTTGCCATGGGAACGGGAGCTGGGCGCGCCCCCCAAAAGGGGGGGGTGTCCCTGTCGGAGCGTCGCGTCCCCATGGTAACTAAGGGGGCGTGCCCAGCATCTCCCCACTCCAACGTCACTAGGCGGACTCCGGGCTCGAGCCCGCATTTCCCGGCAACCCCTGCGCGGCCCCTTTCGCCAACGCATGCGCAACCTGCCGCCCGTTCCCGCCCCGCGCTGCGCAGGCGCGGCCGCTCCTCTCTCCCCCCCCGCCCGCGTCTCTCAGCGCCGCGCGGGCGCCATGGTAACAGGGGCCGCCCCCTCCCTGGCAGGCAGGGGCGCGGAGGGACGGGGGCCGCCTTGGGCCAAACGACCCCGCTTCCCTTTCGCCCTCCGCCGCAGGGGCGGGAGCCGGCCGGGGCCAAGCGGCGCATGCGCCTGAGCGGCGAGGGGGCGGGGGGGGGCGCGTTTCCGGTGCCGGGGCGAGCCGCAGGTTCAGTTCCGGGGCGGCCGCTGCCGGGGGTGGGGACGCGATGGAGTCGGTGCTGAGCGAGGTGGTGGCGGTGGAGGATCTGCTGGTGAGAGGCCCCGCCCCCCCCGCGGCATCTCCCCGGGCCCCGCCCCCATCGGCCCCCCCCGGCATCTCCCCCCTCCCCGGGCCCCGCCCCCATCCCCCTCTCATCGCCCCCCCCTCGGCATCTCCCCTCTCCCCGGGCCCCGCCCCCAGCGCCCCCCCCGGCAACTCCCCGGGCCCCGCCCCTCCAGCTCCCCCTTCCAGGGCCCCGCCCCCCGATATCCCCCTCCCTGGTCCCCCCTCGAGCCCCGCCCCTCATCCCCCTCCCATCGCCCCCCCCAGCATCTTCCTCCCCGGGCCCCGCCCCCATCGCCCCCCCCCCGACACCCCCATCCCTAGGCCCCCCCCCCGAGCCCTGCCCCTCCCGATCTCCCCCCCCCCGGCATCCCCCTCCGTGAGCCCCGCCCCCATCGACCTCACCCCCCCCCCCGACACCCGCCTCACCCTGCTCTGCCCCCAGACTCCCCCCAACCTGGGCCCCGCCCCCCCCCCCGGGGTCCCCTAGCCTGGGTCCTCCTGCCCTGAATCCCCAGCGCAGGCCCTGCCCCTGACACTCCCCCCTCCGCCCCCCCCCCCCGAGTCCCTCTGCTCCCCTCTCGCTCCTTAACCTGCCCCCCCCCGGGGCCTCGTCCCTGCCCCCGCTGGGATCTCCCACCCAGGGGCCTCCTGCCCTGAGCCCCCCTCCCCCGGCTGTGCCCTTGGGTGCCCCCCCCCCCGGGGACTCCTCTCCCCCCCCGGTCCTCTAGGACAGCGGTTCTCAAGCTGTGGGTCGGGACCCCCTGAGAAGGGGCTCACCAGGGCCGGCTTGGACTTGCCGGGGCCCGAGGGCTTCAGGTCGCGGTTTGCAGCCCCGCCCGGCGCGGTGGGATTTGGGCTCAGGCTTCGGGCCCCCCGGTCCTGGGGTCGGGAAGGAATTTCTGTTGTCAGTGCAAGGAAGTTTGAGACCCCCCCCGGCCCCGTATCCTCTACCCAGGGGCCCCCGTCCCTGGGATCCTCCACCCTGCACCTTCAATCCAGGGCCCAGACCCCCCCACCCAAAGGTCCCTCCTCTTCAGCGCCCCCCAGGAGGATCTTTACCCAGGACCCACCCCCCCCGGGCCCTCCCTGTCCAGCCCAACCCCCTGGATCCCCTTCCCAGGGGTCCCTCCCCCTGAGCACCCCAGGCTCTGGGGTCTCCCACCCAGGGATCCACCTCCCTGAGGCCCCCATCCTATCTAGCAGGCCCCATCTCTTGGGATGCCTCCCCGTGAGCTCAAGGATCCCCTACCCAGGGCCCCCTCCCCCCGAACCTTCAATTCACGCTCCCCTCCCCCTGAGCCTACCCCATGGTCCTGCTCACTGAATCCCCCCCCTCCCCCCCAGATCTGGGGCCACCCCCCCATAGCCCCTCCCCTACAGCTGTCCCTGCCTTCTCCCTCCCAGAGCCGGCCCCCTCCCATCCCCCGACAGTGGGACCTGCCCCGAGTCTCTCCCCGCGGACTTCCCCTGCCCCGCCCTGGGGCTTTCCTTGGGGCCTCTCCTCCCTGAGACCGTCCCCTGCTCCCCTTGAATCACCGGTCCCATTCCCCTTCCGGCCCCAGTGAACCCCCCCCCCCCCCCAATTCTCTCTGCACTGGTGGAGCAGGTGCCTGTGTGTTTGGATGTCACTGGTTTTCTCCCCTGGGTGCGTGATGCCTTGGGCTCCGGGGCTGGAGGGGGCACCACGTTCTTCCTTAGATGCTGTGACACCCCCCTGCAAACCAGGGGCCTCCAAGAGTGGGGTGGGGGGCTGGGGATCGTGCCACCAGGTTGGGATGCGGTGAGCTGTGCACAGGCTCTGTGTGGAGAGGCCGTGGGGAGCGCGTGGCAGCGGGGAGGGCTGCGCTGGGGGCGGGGGATCCGGAAATGCGAGCCCTGTGCAGTGCTCCGGGGCTTTGCGGTCCCTTCCCGAGCCGTCGGCGCGAGCGGGCTGCCCGGACAAAGTGACAACCCCACCTGCGTGCGTTAGCGATGGCCCAGACGGAGGTGGTGGTTGGGGCTTGGCTGCCATGGGGTGAAACGGACAACCTTAACCCCCTCCCCCCCAAAAAGTGGGCACCGGTGTTTTCAATTAGGCCGATTAACAATCGGAACAAACTTTTGTTGCCTCTCTGGCCATCTTGGCTAGTAGCCGTTGATGGGCCTGTCCTCCAGGAACTTTTTGCGAACCTAGTTATAATTTTGGCCTTAGACAAGCAAGACTCAGTTTCTCTCCGTCTCTGGGGACCGTGCCAGCCGAGTTGCTGCGCTGTTGAAAAGGAGGATTATTGGGGTTTTCTGTTAGATCTGGAGTTATTCCTGGTTGGTCTAGATGACACAGGCTCTTTCCATCTACTTCAGGGGTTTGTTCTGCTGACCATCACTGGAGCATCTGACTATTAGCCAAGACCCTAGAGGACTTTGGTAGCATCTCTGGTGCTTTCTTCCTTTTGGGGGTCAAAATTCTGGTTAGAGGAGGCTCTTTGGTTGTGGGATTTTTAAATACTATTTGGGGGGGGGGAGCTAATTTTGGGGGAGGCTTTGTTTGTTTTGCTTGACTGGGAGTTAATTGAGTAGAAAGAAAGGCCCAGCCAAGCGTCATTCTTTCAGCTGAGAGTCATTTTCCAAGAGGTGGGTCTTGCTGGTTTTCCGAAAGGCTCTCAGACTCTGAACTCTCCTGATTATTGCAGGGAGATTGTTCCGTAGCCGGATCCCCTCTCCAGAGAAGGCTTCGTCCCCAGCTCTCGTGTGGTTCCCTCCAGGGCTTTGGCATCGTGTCAAAGGCCTTCCGCTGGCGTCGGTAGCTGCCTGGGACCCCGTGGGAAGAATTGAGCGTAGGTCGGAAGGTCTCTGTGTTGTCCAGTGTTCCTCAAGGACCTGTCTGTGGACCGGCACCGGTCCCTGAGGTGTCCCTGATGCAGCTTGGAAAGGCAGCAAGCGAAAAGGTTGGGAGACACCTGTCTATCACAGGCTGGCAATTTTCCCCCCGTTGCCCCTGGGTTGAGCCTGAGAACTTGCGCGTGACTAAAGCGTATTCCAGAAAGTCTGGTCCGGAAGGTGTCAAGGGATGGAGACTCGACTGCTTTCTTGTGGGAGTTGGCTCTGGTTGCGTAAGGTTGCCAGCTCCAAGTATCGCACGGGGCCCCGTTTGAACTAGAGTGAACCCTTCCCCAAAACATCCCATTTGGATTTCAAAATCGCCGGCGATGGGGAAGCCACCACAGCGGTTGGGAAGTGGTTCCGGTTGTTCGTTGAAAAAAATCTCCTTTATTTCTAGTCTGAATTCATCCTAAGAACGGCCACACTGGGTCAGACCAAAGGTCCGTCCAGCCCAGTCTCCTGTCTTCCGACAGTGGCCAGTGCCAGGTGCCCCAGAGGGAATGAACAGAACAGGGAATCGTCAAGTGATCCATCCCCTGTCGCTCATTCCAAACTGTCGGATCTTGTTAGACCTTTGTCTGCCGGGCTGAAGAGTTCATGATGGGACTTGTTCCCGTGGAAATACCCATCGATGGGAAGCGAGCAGACTGCAAAGACGGTGTGAATTTTTACCAGCGAGGGGGAAATGCATCATTAGGAAAAGTTCCCAAGGGCCGTGGTGGATTCTTAAATCAAGGCAACATCCCGTCTCTAGTTCAACTTGGGATTCATTCAGGGCATCCGACGAGCTGTTATGCAGGTGCCTTCTGCCCTTAGACGCTCTGAAGAAGCGTCGTCTGTTATCAAATTTCTTTTCCCACGGAGGTAGTTATACATCAAGTCATCCGTTAGCCTTCTCTTTGAGCTGCCGGAAGTGCGCGTCTTCTAACCCTTCAGTCGTCCTCACGGCTGTGCTGCGAACCCCCTCCCGTTTATCCCCGTCCTTCTGGAATGGAACTGGCGTCAGGATTCCAGCAATGGTTGCACCAGGGCCAAGTAGGAGGGAATCGTGGACTGGTAGGACTGGAAGGGACCTCGAGAGGTCGTCTAGTCCGGTCCCCTGCACTCGTGGCAGGACTAAGTATTAACTAGACCATCCCTGAGAGGTGTTTGTCCAGCCAGCTCTTAGAAATCCCCAACGATGGAGATTCCACAACCTCCCTGGGCAATTTATTCCGGTGCTTAACCGCCCTGATGGGAAGTTTTTCCTAATGTCCAACCTAAACCGCCCTCGCTGCAATTTAAGCCCATTGCTTCTTGTCCTGTCCTTAGGGGTTAAGGAGAACAATTCTTCCTCCTCCTTGTAACAAACTTTTGCGCACTCTGTGATCATGTCCCCTCTCAGTCTCCCTTCTCCAGACTAAACAAACGCAATTTTTTCAACCTTCCGTCACAGGTGATGTTTTCTAGCCCTTTCATCCATTTTTGTTGTTCTTCTCTGGACTTTCTCCAAGTTGTCCCCATCTTTCCTGAAAGGTGGGGCCCAGAACTGGCCGCGGTTCTCCAGCTGAGGCCCGCTCGGTGCAGAATATCGCTACGCTGCCCAGCGAAACGGGTGGAGACCCACCCAGCCAGCTCACCCACACCCACCGTGCGGCGCGGCGGGAGAGCAGGTTCAGAGGTCTCTGGATGAGCGGTGTCAGCGCGGAGCGAGGGTTCGTCCCAGCTGTGTGGGTTGGGAGGTGAGTCCCACCACAGGTAGCAGCTCCTCCCTGCACCGTATCTCAGGTCCCTGAGGCACAGAGCATGGGGCGGCTGCGTTCACACTGGGCATCAGCCCTCTCACCTCCCTCTCTCTCGAGAGGTCTCACGACCTGTCTCGGAGCCGTTCCCTGAGCGTGAGGATGCCCCAGGTCTCCGTGCAGCCTGGGAAGGCGCCTTGAGGGGCTGCGTGCCTCCCCGTCTTGACTGTATTCATCCTCCCTGTGAGGCAGGGCAGTGCTGTAGAGATGGGGAAACTGAGGCACGGTGCGTCTCTGACCTGCCCAAGGATTCCCCCTTGCCCTCCCCCCGTCCCCCTCCCATGCCAGTGATCGCCGTGGGGCGGTTATCTGTGTGCAGCGGGATTAGCTGTGGAGCATCGGCAGAGCGTTTGGGGCCTGGGATCCCCCTGGGGCCAGGCAGCACTGCCCGGAACCGTATTTTAGACCGCAAAGGAAACACCATTCGCGGACGTAACCGTTCCTCCTTTTGCCCGTTGAGCCGTGCAGCCCGGGGGCTGGCGCGCGCCTGGGAGGGCGAGTGAAGCCGCCGGCCGTGCCGAGGGTAAACAATCGGAAGAAGCAAAGGGCTCATTGTTCCGGGGCTGGGAGCGGGTTTACGGCCTCTGAGCCAATGGCTTTCTCTAGTCTAGAAAGCGTTCGGGGGCGGGGGGGGATTCTGCTGGCAAAGCCGATGCGCTGCCTGGTGCGGTGGCACAAACGGGGGTGTGATAGGGAGGGTTGTGGTGCTCATAAGACACCCAGCTTACTCCGCCGTGAGCTCCGGTATAACACCCGTTCCCTGTGGAGTCGGGGGGCTGCGGGGTCTTTTACCGGCGAAAGAACCTCACACAGTAATATCCTTACCCTCCGTTTATTAACAGTCCCCCAAACCGAATACGCCCGCTAGGCATGCTGGCCGGTCGGGATCAGGGCATCCGGGGACTCCGGCTTCTGCCCGGCGTGGTTGGCACAGGGCTGAGGTCTGACCGCTCTGATCTCGGGTCCTGTCCTGGAGTTGGTTCCCAAGAGTCGTGCTTAGCTGTGTCTTAACCCAGGGGTTCTCAAACTGGGGGCCGCGGGTCATGTCCGGGGCTGCTGGCCCCGCAGATCAACTCCTCCCCCTCCTGTCCCAGTGCCGCAGAACAGCTGTTTGCTCGGGGCAGGGGGGCGGGAAGGGGCATTGGGGAATTGGGTGGAGTGAGGGCAGGGCCAGGGGCTGAGCACGGGGCTTGGGGGTCCTCGGATTGCTAACATCGGCGAGCCTGTGCCTTAACCGATCGTTTGACTCCACTATTACTAAACAGTTCTCTGGCCGAACTTAACCGATTGTCAAACCATTCTTGGGCCCAACCGCAGCCCACCAGCTCCACGGATTTACACTGAGCCAAATCAGTTCTGGACCGGCCAGAGACAGTCAAAGAACCGGCCAGAGAAACGGTGAGACGTAGGGACCGTAAAGAGCAGAACGCGAAAGACGTCTAGATTGCACCCTCACCGCGTGTCGATGAGCGACTGCTTGCCAGGCAGAATGCAGTGAAACGCCGTTTTCTTTGAGCCTGTTCGGCTCGGTTTCTTTCTCCGGTGGGGGTGGGTAGCAGCCTTCCTACCAGCCTGGTGTTTCATTGGTTTCATGTCGTGGAGACGGGATGCGAGGGTGTGAGGTTTTTGCTTTCTCGCTCGTGAGTTTTTGCTGTCCTTTATGGCTTGCAGAAAAAGCCCTTCCACAGTAACACGTCTGAGCTCCTGAAGCACTGGGGCAGGGGTCCCCAACGTGGTGCCCGCGGGGCATCTAAGTGTGCCCACGTACTGGCCGGCGGGCGAGCATCCGCCGCAATGCCGCCGGCAAGCCGCGTCATCCAGAGACGGCGCAGCCGAAAAGCGGTGGCATTTTGGCGGCGACACCTCTGGATGACGCTGCTTGTCGGCGGCATTTCGGCGGCGACGCCTATTGACGTTGCACTTGGCGGCGGATTTCGGCGGGTGCTCGTCTGCCGCCACGGTCTTCCGTGGCTCGTCGTCTCGCCCCCTCCGGAGGAAAACGGTTGGGGAACGGCTGCACTAGGACAGTCTTGCCAGGGACCGTCCCCTTGGGCTCCCCGGTCTGAGCTGGCACCCAGGCAAGCCGGACTCCGGAGTAGATGGGCATTTTCCGCCGAAAAGCACAGGGATGTTCAGCGTTCCAATGATCTCAAACCCGAGACGATGCTTGTAGCCAATCCTCGAACAAACTCCCGACGAGTTATTGACAAGGTTAAAGCAGGTAACACACACAAATGAGGTGCGATCTTAAATTCAAAACCTTATAGAAGCTTCTATAATAAGCAAGTTGTTAGGTCCTTCAGGGATTTCTGCCCTTTAGCGGCCTGACAGCATAAAGCAACATTTCTCAAACGGGGGGTCGTGAGGCTATCGGAGAGGGGGTGTGCGATCAGCAAAAATATTGCTGGGGGAGGGGGGTGCAGCTGTTGGAGACGAAGGTGGATAAAAATGATTTAAAAGAAATATTTTTTTATTTAAATCAGATCTTTTTGATAAAATGCTTTTTTGGGGGAAAAAAACCCTAGCTAAAGAGAGTTTTAATTAAGCTACGTTATAGCTCAAAGAGATCCCTTCGTGGAATAGGATGATACATTCTAATTCTAGAGTATGAGACGATGTAGTCATGTCATGTTTAAGGAAAGTTTTGTAAATGAGCTTCAATAGTTCACAGATTAGGGACCCGATTTTATGGGGTCCCAGGGGCCTCTGTATCGATTATTGAGGTTAATCTTTCTATCTACCCAATGGGGCTCAATCTAGAAGATGCCATCAGAGAGGCGTCGTTTTGCAGTTCTCAAACTGGGGGTTCGTGTCTCTGGAGAGAACGTGCTAGTTAACGGCAACGATGTTTTTAAATAAATACCTCATGTGTAGAGACCTCAACTCCATTGTCCCTCCACAAATGTGTGTCAAGCCCTTCCCTCTCTCTAAAAGTGCAAAGTCTCCAAAATAGGAGATCGTTGGGGGCGGGATAGATCTGGACACGGAGAAGACGTCTGGAGATAAATGTGAGACGGGAGGGACAGGCAGTAGAAACAAAAGTGAAACTCTGGGAGCAGCATATTCCAGAAGTCTCGAGGTCTTTCGGACTGTGGCCTTCATTGATTTGAGATCTACCGTACCGTTCTCTCGCTAGAAGGGAAAACCTGTGATGGCAGGAGGCCGTAAGAGAGACCCAGTTTGGGTTTCATCCAGCTCTGAGTTGTAAAGAATAGGCATTAAGGTCATAACAACCAACAAGAATGCACTTTTTATGTAGAAAACCATGATTAAATTGCGTCTTCCTGACTAGTGATTTAAATCATGATTTTAAATCAGTGAGATTTAAATCATGATTTTAAATCAGTGAGATTTAAATCATGATTTTAAATCAGTGAGATTTAAATCATGATTTTAAATCAGTGTGATTTTAAATCAAATCCACCCTGTTTGAGATATAAAGGTACCAATTTCTCTTTAACGGGCATTTTCCCCCCCCTTACCTGAGCGTTCAAGCTGTGATGGGACTCGGGCTCGTGCACGACTCCTCTTCGCGGGTGTCGGGGAAGCCGCCGGCCGAGTCTTCCGTCCGCCATGGCTTGTCTGACGCCCGCAGACCCTCTTTGGTCGGGGAGAAGCTCGCGCCTCTCGTGGTAAACTAGCATTTCGCACCCGGTAATGCGTCTCCCCCCGACTGTGTGGTTTTACGGTCCTAGCCAACGTTTTTTTATAGTCGCCGGGCAACTATTTAAATGCTGCGTTATGTCACAGGGGACAGATCCGGTAGGCGGGAGCAATACACGCCTCATCCTACAAGCCTTCTGCAAACTCTAAGCACGTTCTTCTCCCGCCAGTGCCTGTTTTGATAACACTAACCACAGCGCAGCCGGACTGGCTTCCAGCTCTGCGTTTGTCGGGTTCAGCCAGCCTCGGCGTGAGCTGGCGCCTGGTCTGCCAGCGTCACGGTGACTCTGGGCTGGGAAAAATCCTTGGGAGTATCCGGGCCCACCTAAGCCTCGGCGTAAACGGCGCTAGGTTGGTGGAAGAATTCTTCCGTCGGCCTGGCCACCGTCTCTCGGGAAGACCCGAGTTTTAAGTGCCGGCGTGTCCTTGTTTGCGGCGCTCCGTCGGCTGCGGTGGGCGGCGAAGGCCCGGCCTGCGCTTGTCTGGCTTTCCGTGGTGCCTTCCAGAAGGGCCAACCCTGCCTTCTCGTTCTGGGGCAGGCCGAGGCTGGTCGTCTCCCTCTGAATGCCTGGGGCGGGTCCTGGCTCCCCTGGCGTCAGGATCGTTCGTTTGAACGTCGGCCGTTCTTCCGGGATCTTGGGAAGCAGGGACTCGGCAAAGGGCGTGGGGATCGTGGTGGATAAGCAGCTGGAGACGGGGGTGAATGTGATCCCAGGTTGCGTGAACGGGGGAATCTCACCTCGGAGCAGGGAGGCGAGTTGCCCGCGGGGCGACCGTCGTGGGACCCCTGGTTCCGGGGCCCGCGGTTCCGGAAGGAGGTTGATCGGCTGGAGAGGGGCCGCGGGGAGGACGGAGGGATTGGAGAACCGGCCTGGGAGCGGGGAGACTCCAGGCGATCAACCCAAGGAGCTGCCCGCTGGGCTGAGGGGTGACGTGACTCACTTTAGGTGAGCCTGATAGCAGGGCCCCCGAGATCCAGTGAAACCCCAGAAAGCCAGGGCTGGGTTTCCCCGGCGAGGGGAGTTGCCCATTGGGACACCCGGAGGATTCCCCGTGTTTGAGGCGCGGCTGGGCGGCTGCGGTTCGTTCGGGCCGCAGGAGGGCAGCCGGGGCTGTGATCGGTGGGCCCGGCTCCTCTGAATCCGTGCGGTGCCTTCTCTCTGCCGAATGCCCGTCCCTGCCGACGGCCAGCAGGGGGCGCCAGTGGCCCTGGCCGAGTGCGCGGCCGGGAAAGGACGGCCAAGGTCCCAGTCCCTGCTGGTACCCCGGGTCCACCCTCACGCGAGCGGCTGAAAGCTGCTGCTCCTTTGCGGCCTTCCCTGATCCCCCGCTCGCGTGGTCCTTCGGCTTCAAGGACTTTCACCTCCCCCTCCCCGACGTTTGTAGAGCACAGCCGGGCCCGTCCTGCTCAGCCTTTGCGCCCCGGCCGGGGACGCTCGTCCCCCGCCCCTCCCCTGCTGTCCCCCCCGGGCCGTCCTGGTGCTCTGAGCCGCATGGGAAGGGAGGTGGATAAAGGGCAGGGGGTCCCGGGGTCAGTCGGGGTGGTTGGATGGGGTGGAGGTTCTGGGGGCGGACAGGGGATGGAGAACAGGGGGGCTTGGATAGGGGGCAGGGGTTTGGAGGGGGGCAGGGCAGTCAGGGGACAAAGAGCGGGGGGGTTGATGGGGTGGTGGGAGTTTGGGGGGGCCTGTCGGGGTGGGGGTGTGGCTAGGGGTCACAGGACAGGGAGCGGGTGGGGTTGGATGGGGGGCGGTCAGGGGATGGGGAACAGGGGGGGTTGGATGGGGCGTGGGAGTCCCGGGGGGCCTGTCAGGGGGCGGGGGTGTGGATAGGGGTCAGGGCAGTCAGGGGACGAGGAGCAGGGGGGTTGGATAGGGGGCGGGATCCCAGGGGTATGGGTAGGGGTGGGGGTCTCGGGAGGAGAACAAGGAGCAGGGGGGTTGGATAGGGGGCGGGATCCCGGGGGGGGCGCTCAGGAGACACGGAGCAGGGGGGTTGGATAGGGGGCGGGGTCCCAGGGGTGTGGTTGGGGTGGGGGTCTCGGGAGGAGAACAAGGAGCAGGGGGGTTGGATAGGGGGCAGGGTCCCAGGAGGGGGCGCTCAGGAGACAAGGAGCAGGGGGGGTTGGATGGGTCAGGGGTTCTGAGGGGGGCAGTCAGGGGGCGGGGCCCAGGCTGTTTGGGGTGGCGGCCCTCCATACCATTTTGCAACCCCGATGTGGCCCTCGGGCCAAAAACTTTGCCCACCCCGAGGTAGCCGGAGAAACCAGCCTTCCTCTCGCGCCGCATTTTGCACACTGGGGGGAAACTGAGGCACAGAAGGGGGGAAGCGGTCAGCCAGCGGAGCTGGGACTAGGTCCCGGGTGTCCGGCGGTCCCGGGGCTCCGTCTGCTAGGCTGGGAGAGCGGTGGGCGGCCCGGCAGGGCTCGCGCCGTGACCCTTGGTTGCAACGTCCCAGCTCCCGCGCCGGGGTGTTGCAACCCTGGGAGGTTTGAAGCAAAGGAATCCGGGTTTAATTTCCTCCACGGAGGGGGGAAGCCTGCCATGAAAAGAGCATTTCTCAGTCGTCGTCTGACTTCCTCGAGCGGCCGGGCCCCGCCTCTCCGCTCTGGTGAGCAAACACAGCCTTGGGGCGGGAGTGTGGGGTCGGGCCGGGGCCCGGTGGCGCTCTCACTTGGCAAGAGTGGGACGGGCGATCGTAAAACCGGCTTTCCGGATACGGACCCGGCACCGCCTCTGCCGGTCACGCGGAGGGTGGCGAACGGGGAAGCCCGCGGTGGGGAAATCCCCTGTTGATCTCCGTGGGGCGGAAGCCTGCGGGGTTAATTGTTCGTCTGCCGATTGCTGTAGCGGCTGGGATGGGAGGAGGGTGCGGGGGCCAGGGAAGTGGAGGCAGGGGGAGATTTTCATAGACGGGCGCGGGAGAGACCTGGGCGAGACACGCCTGGGTGATCCCGCAGGCGGCCCGCCCTCCGCGCCGCCAGGAGGGCAAAAAACCCCAACCCCAACGTCCCTGCCAATCTGGGGGCCCCAAACCTATGAGCAAGAGCCCGGCCGCTAGAAAGAGGCTTCGCAGTCCCGCCGTGTGGAGGATTCGGAGGAAGGCAACCCCAACCCCTACCGAATCCAGCCGGCCGGCTGTGCGGGGCAGCGGGGAATTCCTTCCTGACCCCGGCGGGTGAGCCCCTGAAGCATGAGCGTGGATTAAAGCGGCCGGCGTCATTCAGAACCGCAAGGAGCGTGCTGGCGGGTCGTCTCCGCCGCGGCCCGGGAGGGAAGGCCCGAAGCGACGGGCTAGCTCGCGCCGAGGTGGATTTGCGGCCGGGCAGCTTCTCGTCCTCGAGTTCTGCAGCGGCCCGTGTCCCTGGAGCGTTAGCCCAGGCGAGCGGCTGCCCTCGACTTACTGGGTCCTCTCGGGGGCTGTGCCACCCCCCGTGTCTGCTGCTAGGACTTCGAGGGGCGTAATCCCAAGGGGAGCTGAGACATCCCCTGATCTCTTCCCTGGGAATTGTGGGGAAGTGTCGGCTAACGCTGCAGGGAAGTGTCCCGCTGGCCGTGGCGGGGGCTGGCTGTGGATCGAGGGGGCTCCGCAGCCCAAGGATCGCCGAGCTCCCTGTATTCGTAGATCCCACGGCCCCAATGCCCCCCAGATAACCACCCGTCTAACGCCGGCCGGCCGGCTGCCCTGAATTCCTACTCGAACTGGAGCGGAGCCGAGGGAAAAGCAGCCCATCCGCATGGAAAACCTGGCCGGCAATGGGGAAATTCTGTTCATCTAAATCTCCAATGATTCCCTGGTTAGTTTTTTAAAATTCGGCCACATCTTTGCAGTTGCCATTTTTTTTTTCATGCCGCTGAGCTCCCAACCTGCCAGGTCCTCCCAGTCTCACCTCCTGCAGCCTCCTGCTTTTTCTTTCTGATTGGGGAAAATAGGGAAAAAATCAGTCTCGGGAAGATGGAGCTGGCGATTCAATGGCAACGCCCGTTGCTGGGGGCCAGAGGAGAGCGTGTGGGTCTGTCATTCTTGTTCGGTGGCTCAGATGTCGCTGAATACTCTCGTGCCTGATGGGTAGACGAGATTAAAGAAAGGTATGATGTCAAGATCAAATATTTGTTCCCAGAATGTGACCTTTTGCTTCACTTATCCATTGCCACCCTGATTTGCGTGGTTGAGCCGGTGGCATTTTCTTTGAGCCGCTCTGTCATATTAAGCGCCGTCGACCTCTTTCAATACATCTGGCACCTTGTTCTTCCCCCAACAATGCCGAAGGAGGGACTGCTCGGAATGGGATGTGCGGCGCGTGACTTTCCGATGACAGGCCGTCTCAAGGGCTTCTGCTGGTGTGTAAACACGGACCTTGGTTGGCGTAGGTCCAAATATCAGGCAAATCAAAGGCACGTTCCTCCGTTTAGGACGGACCTGTCGAACGACTCGCTTGCCGTGTTTGCAAGCCAGGGATCCTTCCGGCCTAGCCTCGTAATGCTTAATGCCATCCCGCCAGGGGATTAACGAGCAGCAAACGATTCGTGGGGGGAGGGTTTCAAAGGCTCCTTCGCCAGGCACGTGCTGAGTGACGATTACAGAATCGTAGGGCTGGAAGGGACCTCGCGAGGTCGGTTAGTCCCGTCCCCGGCGCTCATGGCAGGACTCAGTATTATCTAGACCATCCCTGAGAGGTGTTTGTCCAGCCTGCTCTTAAAGATCCCCAATGATGGAGATTCCACAACCTCCCCAGGCAATTTATTCCGGCGTTTAACCACCCTGACGGGAAGTTTTTCCTAATGTCCGACCTAAACCTCCCGTGCTGCAATTTAAGCCCATTGCTTCTTGTTCTCAACTTCTGGGGATAGGACAATTTTTCTCCCACCTCCTTGTAACAACCTTTTACGGACTTGAAAACTGTGGTCACGTCCCCTCGCAGGCTTCTCTTCTGCACACGAAACAATCCACATTTTTTCCCCATGTTTCCTCGACCTTGAATCAGTTTTGTGGCTCTTCTCTGAACTCTCTGCCGTTGGGCCACATCTTCCCTGAAACGTGGCGCCCGGAACTGGCCGCGCGGCTCCAGCCGAGGCCTAACCAGCGTGGAGCCGGCGGGAGACTGACGTCGCGTGTCTTGCCCACGACGCTCCTGCTGATACAGCCCAGAGTCACGTTACGCCGGTGCCTCATATTTCGCTTGCGACCCCCCCCGATCCGGTTCCGCCGCAGGAGCGGGAGGGACGGGGGGGAGAAAACGGAAGGGGCCCTGGGCCGAGCGGGGGAGGGATTGGCTTTGGGGGTGCCGCCCGCCGCGCCCGGGGCAGGAGCGGAGGGTGGGCTTTGGCTCAGGTGAAATGTGGCATCAGAGACCCGGAATCGGAGGGAGCCTGTTCCTCTTGGAGCCCGGCCCGGTCCAGGAGGGAGACGGGCTCCGGGGCAGAAATGCTCCCGGCTAGGGATCTGTGGGGCTCCTTTCCCAGCCTGGGCCCACCAGGGTTCTGCCTCCAGCCCGGGGAGGGGAGCGGGGTGTAGTGGTTAGAGCAGGGGGGGTGGACTGGGAGCCAGGACTCCTGGGTTCTTTCCCCAGCTAGACTCCACTCCTCTCCCTGGCTCTGGGAGGGGACCCAGGAGTCCTGGCTCCCAGCCCCCCCTGCTCTAACCCACCAGCCCCCACTCCCCTCCCAGAGCCGGGGAGAGAACCCAGGAGTCCTGGCTCCCAGCCCCCCCTGCTCTAACCCACCAGCCCCCACTCCTCTCCCAGAGCTGGGGAGAGAACCCAGGAGTCCTGGCTCCCAGCTCCCTCTGCTCTGACCCACCAGCCCCCATTCCCCTCCCAGAGCCGGGGAGAGAACCCAGGAGTCCTGGCTCCCAGCCCCCCTACTCTAACCACTAGACCCCATTCCCGGAGCCAGGGAGAGAACCCAGGAATCCTGAGCCTGAGTGGGGGAAGTGTGTGTCTCTCTCTCTCTCCCCTCCTCTCCCCTGTGTGCACCTAGGGGTGGGTATGGAGGGTTAGGGGTGACAGGCCCTGCTCTGCCATGTTACTCCCACCCTCTCCCTGGCCCTGCGTGTGTCCCCGAGCCGGGGCCCGGTGGGCGGGGGGTTACCGGTGCTGCCCACGGCCCCTGCGTGTGTCCCCGAGCCGGGCGGGCGGGCGGGGGGTTACCGGTGCTGTTCACGGCCCCTGGGTGTGTCCCCGAGCCGGGGCCCGGCGGGCGGGGGGTTCCCGGGGCCGCCCCTGGCCCTGCGTGTGTCCCCAAGCTGGGGCCCGGCGGGCGGGCGGGGGGTTACCGGTGCTGCCCCTGGCCCTGCGTGTGTCCCTGAGCCGGGGCCCGGCGGGCGGGGGGTTCCCTGGCCCTGCGTGCGTCCCCGAGCCGGAGCCCGGTGGGGGTTCCCGGTACCCCCGCGGTCTCACCCGCCGTCTCCCCGCAGCGCTTCGAGAAGAAGTACAACGCGGAGCTGAGCGGCGGCACCGTCTCCAAGGGGACGCAGTTCGAATACGCCTGGTGCCTGGTGCGCAGCAAATACAACGCCGACATCAGAAAGGGCGTCGTGCTGCTGGAGGGTGAGTGACGCCCTGCGCCCCCTTTCCCCCCCCCCCGGGGTCCCCCCCCGGCCTGTCCCGCTGAGGCAGACACCCGGCAGGGGCCTGCCCGCTCCCCTGGGAACCGCGGCCCCGGGTCAGGCGAGCCTGGCCAGGGCCTCCCCTCCTTGGGTCTGTCTGCCTGGTTCCCCCCCGGCCCTGCTGCCTTGCCCCGAACCGGGGGGCTGGGGGGCCCCGGAGCCAGAGCCCCCGGTGACCCCGTCTCCGCTCTGCCCTCTAGACCTGGTGCCCAGAGGCTGCAAGGAGGAGCAGCGGGACTACGTCTTCTACCTGGCCGTGGCCAACTACCGGCTGAAGGTGAGTGAGTGGGGGGGGGGGTCCCGGGGTGGCTTGGGGAGCTGTGCCTAGGGGCTGGGCGCTGGAGGGGACAGGCTGGGGGGCGCGGGGAGCGGGTTATACGGACTCGGGGACAGGCTGGGGGGCGCGGGGAGCGGGTTATACGGACTCGGGGACAGGCTGGGGGGCGCGGGGAGCGGGTTATACGGACTCGGGGACAGACTGGGGGGCTCGGGGGCGGGTTAAACGGACTCGGGGACAGGGGGGGGGGCGCGGGGAGCGGGTTATACGGACTCGGGGACAGGCTGGGGGGCTCGGGGAGCGGGTTATACGGACTCGGGGACAGGCTGGGGGCGCGGGGAGCGGGTTATACGGACTCGGGGACAGGCTGGGGGCCACGGGGAGCCGGTTATACGGACTCGGGGACAGGCTGGGGGGCTCGGGGAGCGGGTAATACGGATTCGGGGACCCTCGAGGGGCGCGGGGAGCGGGTTATACGGACTCGGGGACAGTCTGGGGGGCGCGGGGAGCGGGTTATACGGACTTGGGGACCCTCGAGGGGCGCGGGGAGTGGGTTATACGGGCTCGGGGACAGGGTGGGGGGCTCGGGGAGCGGGTTATACAGACTCGGGGACAGGCTGGGGGGCGCGGGGAGCGGGTTATACAGACTCGGGGACAGACTGGGGGGCGGCGGGAGCGGGTTATACGGACTCGGGGACAGACTGGGGGGCGCGGGGAGCGGGTTATATGGGCTCGGGGACCCTCGAGGGGCTCGGGGAGCGGGTTATACGGACTCGGGGACAAGCTGGGGGGCTCGGGGAGCGGGTTATACGGACTCGGGGACAGGCTGGGGGGCTCGGGGAGCGGGTTATACGGACTCGGGGACAGGCTGGGGGGCGCGGGGAGCGGGTTATACGGACTCGGGGACAGGCTGGGGGGCACGGGGAGCGGGTTATACGGACTCGGGGACAGGCTGGGGGGCTCGGGGAGCGGGTTATACGGACTCGGGGACAGGCTGGGGGCTCGGGGAGCGGGTTATACGGACTCGGGAACCCTCGAGGGGCGCGGGGAGCGGGTTATACGGACTCGGGGACAGGCTGGGGCGCGGGGAGCGGGTTATACGGACTCGGGGACAGGCTGGGGGGCTCGGGGAGCGGGTTATACGGACTCGGGGACAGGCTGGGGGGCTCGGGGAGCGGGTTATACGGACTCGGGGACCCTCGAGGGGCGCGGGGGAGCGGGTTATACGGACTCGGGGACAGGCTGGGGGCTCGGGGAGCGGGTTATACGGACTCGGGGACAGGCTGGGGGGCTCGGGGAGCGGGTTATACGGACTCGGGGACAGGCTGGGGGGCGCGGGGAGCGGGTTATACGGACTCGGGGACCGCCTGTGGGGCGCGGGGAGCGGGTTATACGGACTCGGGGACAGGCTGGGGGGCGCGAGCGGGTTATACGGACTCGGGGACAGGCTGGGGGGCGCGGGGAGCGGGTTATACGGACTCGGGGACAGGCTGGGGGGCTCGGGGAGCGGGTTATACGGACTCGGGGACAGGCTGGGGGGCTCGGGGAGCGGGTTATACGGACTCGGGGACAGGCTGGGGGGCTCGGGGAGCGGGTTATACGGACTCGGGGACAGGCTGGGGGGCTCGGGGAGCGGGTTATACGGACTCGGGGACAGGCTGGGGGGCGCGGGGAGCGGGTTATACGGACTCGGGGACAGGCTGGGGGGCGCGGGGAGCGGGTTATACGGACTCGGGGACAGGCTGGGGGGCGCGGGGAGCGGGTTATACGGACTCGGGGACAGGCTGGGGGGCGCGGGGAGCGGGTTATACGGACTCGGGGACAGGCTGGGGGGCGCGGGGAGCGGGTTTATACGGACTCGGGGACAGGCTGGGGGGCTCGGGGAGCGGGTTATACGGACTGGGGGACAGGCTGGGGGGCTCGGGGAGCGGGTTATACGGACTCGGGGACAGGCTGAGGGGCTCGGGGAGCGGGTTATACGGACTCGGGGACAGGCTGGGGGGCTCGGGGAGCGGGTTATACGGACTCGGGGACAGGCTGGGGGGCTCGGGGGCCGGATTATACGGACTCGGGGACAGGCTGAGGGGCGCGGGGAGCGGGTTTATACGGACTCGGGGACAGGCTGGGGGGCGCGGGGAGCGGGTTATACGGACTCGGGGACAGGCTGGGGGGCTCGGGGAGCGGGTTATACGGACTCGGGGACAGGCTGGGGGGCTCGGGGAGCGGGTTATACGGACTCGGGGACAGGCTGGGGGGCTCGGGGAGCGGGTTATACGGACTCGGGGACAGGCTGGGGGGCGCGGGGAGCGGGTTATACGGACTCGGGGACAGGCTGGGGGGCGCGGGGAGCGGGTTATACGGACTCGGGGACAGGCTGGGGGGCGCGGGGAGCGGGTTATACGGACTCGGGGACAGACTGCGGGGCGCGGGGAGCGGGTTATACGGACTCGGGGACGGGCTGGGGGGCTCGGGGAGCGGGTTATAGGGCCTCGGGGACGGGCTGGGGGGCTCGGGGAGCGGGTTATACGGGCTCGGGGACGGGCTGGGGGGGCAGGGAGCGGGTTATACGGACTCGGGGACAGGCTGGGGGGCGCGGGGAGCGGGTTATACGGACTCGGGGACAGGCTGGGGGGCTCGGGGAGCGGGTTATACGGACTCGGGGACAGGCTGGGGGGCGCGGGGAGCGGGTTATACGGACTCGGGGACAGGCTGGGGGGCGCGGGGAGCGGGTTATACGGACTCGGGGACAGGCTGGGGGGCTCGGGGAGCGGGTTATACTGACAAGGGGACAGGCTGGGGGTCAACGGTAGCGGGTTATACGGACTCGGGGACAGGCTGAGGGGCTCGGGGAGCGGGTTATACGGACTCGGGGACAGGCTGGGGGGCTCGGGGAGCGGGTTATACGGACTCGGGGACAGGCTGGGGGGCTCGGGGAGCGGGTTATACGGACTCGGGGACAGGCTGAGGGGCGCGGGGAGCGGGTTATACGGACTCGGGGACAGGCTGGGGGGCGCGGGGAGCGGGTTATACGGACTCGGGGACAGGCTGGGGGGCGCGGGGAGCGGGTTATACGGACTCGGGGACAGGCTGGGGTGCAGGGCCAGCTCGCCCCAGCCCGTGCCCCATTTCCCCCCTCCGTGTCCGCAGAGGGATGCAGGCAGCGGACTGGGAGGGCCAGAAAGGAAGGGGGTTCGCTTTCCCGGCCAGGGGTCCCCCACCCCGGCGCTGAATCCCGGCAGGGGGAGCGGGCCAGGGGCGCCCCCGCCTTATCGCAGGGCGGCTCCTCGCGGAGCCGGGGCGGTGGCCGGGCGGGGCCCCGCCATGGCCGGGTTTATGGACTCTGCCGCCGCAGCTCATAAACCCCGAGGCGCTGATAGGAGAGGGGCGGGGTGGGGGGCTCGGAGCAGGGAGGGGGCCGGGCCCGGCGGGAGAGGGGCGGGGTGGGGGGCTCGGAGCAGGGAGGGGGCACTACTCAGTGGGAGGAGGGTAACGGGATGGGAGGAGCCAGGTCGGGGTTGTGCCATGGGCGGGATCGCGGGTGGGGGGCCGGGGGGGGAGGTACCGTGGGTGCTGACCCCCCCCTTGCCCCCCAGGAGTACGAGCAGGCCCTGAAGTACATCCGGGGGCTGCTGAAGACGGAGCCCACGAACACGCAGGCGCTGGAGCTGGAAAAGCTCATCGACAAGGCCATGCAGAAAGGTGAGCCCCCCCGTCCCGCCCTGCCCCCCGAAATCCAGGCCCCCTCTCGGCCCCGCCCCCGCTTTTCCCCGGCGCCTCTCTGCATCCCAGCATGCATTGCCCCGCCGCCAGCCGGCTGGATTTTCCCAGCCTGCACCGGGGTGGCGGGGGAGGGGAGAGGTGGGCGGGGCCTGGCGGGCGGAGGCCCCGCCCCCGCGGCTAAGCCCTGTCTTCTCTCCGCAGACGGCCTGGTGGGCATGGCGATCGTCGGCGGCATGGCGCTGGGCGTGGCCGGCCTGGCCGGCCTCATCGGATTGGCCATCTCCAAGTCGAAATCGTAGCTCCGCCCCCCCCCGTTCTCCCCTCCCGCCGGGCCCGGGAGCCCACGCGCCAACTCCGCTCCGAGTCACTAATCTTCCCCCCCCCCGGATCCCCCCCCGCGCTCGGGGGGCTAATCAGTGCAATAGGGGTTCGGCCAGAGGGGCGTGGGGGGGCGATCGGCCGGCCCCCCCTTTCCCAGGCAGCAGGGGGAGACGACGGTGGTTCCCCCGCAGGGGGCGGGGGCTGACGTCCGGCCCCCCCGGCGCCAGGGTTCCCCGCCCCACACGCGCCCCTCCTGTCCCCGCTGGAACCGCTGCCTTCGCGATGTAAATAAAGGCTGGTTCTGGTTCGACCCGCAGTGGGATCTTGGCTTTGCCCGCTCCCGGCCGGCTCGGCGCGCGCAGGTGTGGGGCGGGGGGGGGGAGAGGGCACCGTCTCGCCCCACAGGCAGGGGGCGGGAGCTGGAGTCGACGGAGGCGTCAGCGCTGCGGGCCCCTCGCAGGCGGGAGGCCACGGGCGATGGGCCCTTTCCGCCCATCCCCTCCGGCCAGCCCTTCTCGCCTGCCAAAGCTCATTTCCCGGCCAATAAACTTCTGGGGCGATAAGCGGCTCTCGCCTTGAACCCCGGACTCTGGCCAGGAGCCGTAAACACGCGGGCACGGCCCACGGCAATCCAGCCGATTGCAGCGTGTACAGCTGGGGCCCTTCACACGGCAGGCGGCTCTCGCACGCAGGCCCTGCCAGCCCGGCGAGCGCCCTTTTCTTCTTGCCGCTGCGGCTGCTGCTGGGGAGGGGGCGGGGAGCAGGCAGCCGCCCTGTGTGGCAGATTGTCTGGGGCCAGCCTTTGCTAGGCAGCAGGACGTTCGCCCGGAGGGGTCTGGCTTTGTCCCGGGATGGGGCTGAGACGGAAAGCGGGGGGCGGGGGGGGAGACCTTTGCCTGTGCCTTCTCTCCCCCCACGGGCCCAGTGGCCTCAGCTGTGAAGTCAGCGGGATTTGAGTTCTGATTTCTCCTTTGTGAGATAACAACCTTCTACTGCCGCCAGCGCCTGGAGCTGGTCCCTGGAGAGCAGGCTGGGGTGAGGGCTAGTTTTCAAACCCCGCTGCTGCTGCGTCACGCGGAGGTGGGTGGTTTCAGCCTGTGGAATTTATCCCCCCACCCCTTGTAAAAAGGGTAAGAAATTCCAGGGGAAAAAAACCCCGTTAAAAAAAGGTGTGAAAGTTGCAAAGTCAAGGGGCCGCCCCCAGTGCACCCGGACCCCCCCCCCGGGAAGGTTGTACCTCTAGGAACCACCCCTGGGGCTCGAGCCCGGGAAGCGGCGACTCTGAAATAGCGCGTGGGGTCGGTTCCTCCGCGGGGAGCAGGGGTTTGCTAGCCGGGGGCTCGTCCGCCTGGCAGGCCAAACGTCCTGGCTGGGAGTTGCCGCTGGAGACGTTCGGACGGGGACGTAGCTGCGGAGTTTTGCAAAGCACGTGGGGCTCTCTGGCTGGATAAGGCCCGGGGGTTATCGGCGGCAAGTCTCTGCCGCCTTTGGCCATCGTCCGGGGCCCGGGCGGGATCCCGGCTCCCAGTTCGGAAACAGCAGGCTAGGAGAGGGGTAAATGATCTGGGGCACGGGGACGCCGTGGGGAGACGTCCTTTCCCGGGGCTGGGGGACGGGCTCGAGGCTCTGGTTTGTAAGCGGGGCCGATGCCGGGGTGGAAGAGGCGGGCCAACGCATCCGCCAAAACGCTCGGGAGTGTCCCATCGTCCAAACGTCTCCCAAGAGCTCCCGGGGCCGGCTGCAGGATTCCCCGTCGCGCGGGGTCTTCGGACCCCGACGTGCCAGGCCGGGGGGTGTCGGGTGAATGACGCCCCGCGGGAGTCCAGCGAGATGGTCTCCCAAGGGTCTGTGCCGGGGTGAATCTCCCTCCCCCGTCTCTCCGTGCGCCAGCAGGGTCGGGTCCTTTGCTGGAGCGAAGCCCGGTCGATCCTGTCCTCTAGTGGTGGCTCTGGCTCGTGGGCAGACACGGGAGCAGGAAACTCTTCATGAACCTCCCAGCCGCTGTCCTCATTTCAGCCTCTCCCCCAGGTCCTCTCCCCTCGGCCGGCCGTAATTCATGGCTTGTGTCCCGGCTCGGCCTCTCCTGGCCCGCGCTGAACTCCTGCCTCTGGGGTGGCATCCTTTGGGTGACCCAGAAGAGCTACCGCGAAGCGGGTGTTTCCCCCCGAACCACAACGAAAATTCCCCCAACTTTGGGGGGCTCCCAGGGAGTGGGCGCAAGGCGGCTGTTTCACGTGCTCTGCGGGAGTTTTGGGGACTCCTAAAAATGATTTGGGGAGGAGCTTAAAAATTCTGATTTTTTTCATCAAAGCCCCAATTTTTCCTTTGGGGCTGGGGCGTCTGAGTCCTGCCACCTGTGAAATGTCTGCGCCGAGGGGCCCAGAGCTGATGGCTGGATCCCGGCTGGCCGGTCTCCGGCGTTCTGGCTTCTCCCGGCTCTGAGACACGGGCTCGCCGGCCCCTCTGGCGACCCCTTCCTTGTGCTCCGCTCCCAGAGCAAACGGAGTGGAGATGCCGGTAACGGCCGGGCCCCCCGTTTCTCTCTCCCCGGTGTTTTGAGAATCAGGGCCACGTTTGCACCGTCTGAATGCCGGGTTTCGGCCCGGTGGGGCCCCCGAAAGGGAGCCTTGTACTTGGCTCCGAAAAGTCTCATATTTTTCCCGCCCCCACACGTCATAAACTTGGACGTATTTTTACACAAATTGGTCTTTTTTTTTTTAAAATAAAAAACCAGCTTGATTTGCGGCAATACGTAACGCTGACGCGGCTGCTTTCCCCGACGTATTTGGGGGCGAAAATCAGGCCGACCTTGGGGTCATTCCCGGGCTTGTAAACAACCCGTGAGCTGCCTCGAGGGGGTGAAATCCTCAGCTGCTCCCCGGGCTCCGTGTCAGCCGGACCCATTTCATTGGCACGGCTTGGCTCTTCCAAGTACTCCCTTATCTGCTTTTTATCTCCAGCGAGTTTTACGAGCTCCCTCCTGTAAACATGCGGCTGTTAAAGAGACAGCGCTCCCGGCCTCCTCCCCCCCATCCTCCCGGGCCTTCGGCGCAGCCCGAACCGCCCCGGGCGCGAAGGAGACGTCGGTCTAAATATCTGCGAGGAACGGGGCCAGGAAGTCGTATTGATTCCAGCAAATATCCAGCCCCGATTTTAAAATTTCCGCTCTAGAAGGATCCGTATGTTCATAGATTTGGAGATCTCCCTCCCCGGCCGGCCGGGACCGTGGTGATCACCTGGTCTGATCTGCACAACGTCCCCCGCAAACTAATTCCCAGAGCCGAGCTTTTAGAAGCACGTCCAGGCTTGATTTAAAAATGATCCGTGATGGAGAATCCACCAGGGTCCTTGGTAAATGGTTCCCGTGGTTCATTACCGTCGCCGTTAAAAATCCCCAGACTTTTCTCGGCTGGGCCAAAGAGCCCGTTATTAAACACTGGGTCCCGTAGTTCTTGTAGACTGGGGTTGAGTCGTCCCCCCTTAACCGTCTCCTTGGTCGCGCTCCTGGCGTTTCTCACGCCAAGGCGGGTTTCCGAATCCTCTCATCCTCTTCCCCGACCCCTCTCCAGTCTATCCACATCCGCCTCGACTTGTGGGCACCGGAGCCGGACCCAGGATCCCAGCAGGGCCAGAGCCGCAGGTAAAATCCCCTCTCTGCTCCCGCTCGAGATCCCCCCGTTTACGCCTCCCTGGGTCGCATTAGCCCTTTCTGGCCTCGGGGAACGGGGCACGTGCCGTGACGCGGCGGAGACGCCGGTTCCCTGGGCCGGAGCAGAGAAAGGCCGAACCCGAACCCGTGGCCGGGAGCTCAGGGTCCGCCTTGTGCTGGGCTCTGACTGAGCCTGGGGGCCACCCCCCCCCCTTTCGGGCCAGTGAGCGGTTTCCCAGGGCGAGGCCGCGGGCACCCCAAACCTGGCGCCTGGCGGGGTGTGCTCCTGGCTGACCGTGTAAGCAAAGCATGGGAAAGGGGGCTCCTCGGTGTGCCCCCCCCGACTGCCCTGAATCTGTGGGGCAGGCACGAGACAACTGCCCGTGGGGCGCGTCAGGGCATCCAGCGCCGGCCCCGGCCCCATATCCCATAACAAACCTGGCCCCTCGCTGATTCTCTGATTGGGTCTGGGTCAGTTTTCCACATGGGGCTTCCTGCCGCCCGCCCAGATCCGGTGGGCGAGCTAGTGGAGGGGGGCACGGAGCCGGGATCTGCCAGGGGCTGGGGCAGCTGTCGCCGAGGGTTGTTCCCAGCGTGGTGTTTAAACCCAGTCATACAAGGTGCCCCCCCCTTGTGCCAGCCCCTGCATGGCTGCCCCCAAGAGGGGGGTCCCCCTTGTGCCAGGCGTGGCCCAGACCCCGCCGCCCAACAGCGTGGGGGCTCCGCAGCCGCAGAAGGGTTTTCGATCCCATTTGCCAGCTGGGGAAACTGAGGCAGGGGGGACTCTCGGGGAGATTTGCACCGGGCTCGTCTGCGGCCCCAGAGCAGCAATTGAACGGCAAGCGCCAGCCGGGGTGCTCACGGCCCTGGGAGCGCTCCTCCCGGGCCGGGGTGCCTGAGAGAGCAGCCCCTGGGGGCGGCTCCCCCTGGGGTTTGAGGCCGGGGTCCCTGGCTAAGGAGCGGCACGAGGATCAGGGGGACGCGGGACCCCCGGGGCCGAAGGGGGGGCAGGGCTGAGCCCATCAATCTGCCCCGCCGCAGCTGGGCGGGCGGCCGGCCAGGGGGCCAGGCTGGGCTGCGGGGATACGGGCTGCTGGCCAGGCCTGGGAGCGGGGCCGGGCGCTGCGCGGACCCACAAGCAGGGAGTTCGTGCTCCAGAGACCCCCACCCTAAATAGATGGGGGGGCTGCAGGAGAGGAACGGAGGCACCCAGCGGGAAAGGGATGGGGCCAAGGTCAACCTGACGGGGAGAGAACCCAGGAGTCCTGGCTCCCAGCCCCCCCTGCTCTAACCACCAGTCCCCACTCCCCTCTAAGAGCAAGGGGGAGAACCCAGGAGTCCTGGCTCCCAGCCCCCCCTGCTCTAACCCACCAGCCCCCACTCCCCTCCCAGACCCGGGGAGAGAACCCAGGAGTCCTGGCTCCCAGCCCACCCTGTTCTAACCCACCAGCCCCCACTCCCCTCCCAGAGCCAGGGGGAGAACCCAGGAGTCCTGGCTCCCAGCCCCCACTCCCCTCCCAGAGCCGGGGGCAGAACCCAGGAGTCCTGGCTCCCAGCCCACCCTGTTCTAACCCACCAGCCCCCACTCCCCTCCCAGAGCCAGGGGGAGAACCCAGGAGTCCTGGCTCCCAGCCCCCACTCCCCTCCCAGAGCCGGGGGCAGAACCCAGGAGTCCTGGCTCCCAGCCCCCTCTGCTCTAACCCACCAGCCCTCACTCCCCTCCCAGAGCTGGGGGGAGAACCCAGGAGTCCTGGCTCCCAGCCCCCTCTGCTCTGACCCACCAGCCCCCACTCCCCTCCCAGAGCCGGGGGGAGAACCCAGGAGTCCTGGCTCCCAGCCCCGCCCTGCTCTAACCCACCAGCCCCCACTCCCCTCCCAGCGCCGGGGGGAGAACCCAGGAGTCCTCTTGACCCAGAGGTGCGAGGGGGGGAGGTAGCTCCGCTGCCCTGGGTTCTGTCGCTCTCCCTCGGGGGGGGGGAGTCTCGGGCCTGTGTTTTCTCCTCTGTCCTTTGTCTACTTCTCCTGGGAGCTCTGTGGGGCAGGGCCTGTCTCCCCCTCTGTCTCTGCAGCCTCCTCCTGCCCCACGGGGGCCCCGATCCCATTCAAGGGGGGGTCCGGAACGGTGCCTGGCCCAAGGGGCCCCCGCTGTGGGGGTGCTCCCCGAACCCCAATAGCAGTCAGTGAACGTGGGGTGTTGGTTACTGGACCGTGCACACCCCTTTGCCCCCAGCAGAGGTGCCCAAGCGGCCCCCTCCTCCCTGGGCGCTCCCCCGCCGTACGGGGCTCCTGACACACAGCTCCGCCGGGGGTCAGCGAGCTGGCTTCTCCGGCCGGGCCCTGCGCCAGGCCGCACAGAGGCTCCCTTGTGCGGCGGTGGGTCCCTCCCTCGCGGGACGCCCGTCACCTGCCTGACAGTTGTGGGCGAGCCGGCTCCGCGCGGGACAATGGGCCGTTTGTCGCCCGAGCCACGCACGGCTGGTTCCCACGCTTCCGCCATGGGACGGCCCCGGGGTTCCCGGACCCGGATCTCCCGGCCCTCAGGAGCCAACAGGCCGAGCCTGCACCCCAACTTAACCCCCCAACCCCCAATCCGCTCCCAGAGCCGGGGGAGAACCCAGGAGTCCTGGCTCCCGGCCCCCCTGCTCTGACCCACCAGCCCCCACTCCCCTCCCAGAGCCAGGGAGAGAACCCAGGAGTCCTGGCTCCCAGCCCCCCCTGCTCTGACCCACCAGCCCCCACTCCTCTCCTAGAGCCGGGGAGAGAACCCAGGAGTCCTGGCTCCCAGCCCCCCTGCTCTAACCACCAGCCCCCACTCCCTTCCCAGAGCCCGGGGGAGAACCCCGGAGTCCTGGCTCCCAGCCCCCCTGCTCTGACCCACCAGCCCCCACTCCCCTCCCAGAGCCAGGGAGAGAACCCAGGAGTCCTGGCTCCCAGCCCCCCCTGCTCTGACCCACCAGCCCCCACTCCTCTCCTAGAGCCGGGGAGAGAACCCAGGAGTCCTGGCTCCCAGCCCCCCCTGCTCTAACCCCCAGCCCCCACTCCCCTCCCAGAGCCCGGGGGAGAACCCCGGAGTCCTGGCTCCCAGCCCCCCTGCTCTGACCCACCAGCCCCCACTCCCCTCCCGGTGCCGGGGAGAGAACCCAGGAGTCCTGGCTCCCAGCCCCCCCTGCTCTGACCCACCAGCCCCCACTCCCCTCCCAGAGCCGGCGAGAGAACCCAGGAGTCCTGGCTCCCAGGCCCCCCTGCTCTAACCCACCAGCCCCCACTCCCCTCCCAGAGCCAGGGGGAGAACCCAGGAGTCCTGGCTCCCAGCCCCCCCTGCTCTGACCCACCAGCCCCCACTCCCCTCCCAGAGCCGGGAGAGAACCCAGGAGTCCTGGCTCCCAGCCCCACCTGCTCTGACCCACCAGCCCCCACTCCCCTCCCAGAGCCGGGAGAGAACCCAGGAGTCCTGGCGCCCAGTCCTCCCTGCTCTAATCACTTTCCGCCCCCCCCCGACCTAACCTACCAGACCCCACCCTCCTTCCCACCATTGTGATTAAGGTCCCGGCATGTTCCTGGGCCCCCCACATAGCGTGTGGGGGGGTCCCGTTTCTGAGAGCTCTGTCGCACACGGGCTGGGGGGAGCGCGGGGGGGGGGCACAGACGGCCAGAGGATCAGGCCTTTAGTGTCTGTGTAGCTTGATTCCCCGCCCCCACTTGGCAGATGGGGGCAGCTCTTCTGTGGGGCTGGGGGGAGAAAGCCACAGGTGGGGGCTGGGAGGGGGTGGGCGCATGGTGCTGTGCTGGGACTGGGACTTTGAAGGGGTCGATTTGCCCCCGGGATCCAGCTCAGTGATGCAGCTGCCAGATTCAGTGGAGGCCGCCGAGGGCCCCGTGAAAGCTGTTTGCTAAGGGCGATCCTGTGCCAAGAGCAATTAAGCCCCTTGGTGCAGCGATAGCTGGCAAGGACAGAAAGCCACCGCCCAAGGCCCTGAGCCGCGCGAACCATCTAATTGGCTCAGGTGGCTGGTTTTTTTCCTTCCGGAAATCCTGTCTGGCGGGCAGAGAAGCTTTTCGCAGCACTGTGGCAGGGCTGGGCCAATTTTGTTTTGAGAAAAAAAAATTCCTTTGTTTCCAGCCATTTTTTCGTAACGACATCATAGAAATGTAGGGGAGGATGAGACCCCCAGAGGTCGTCTTATCCAGCCCCCTGCGCTGAGGCACGACCAAGTGTCACGGGGTCCCCGGGCGATGCTCTGAACTGCTCCCCACGGAGCCAGGCAGGACTCTGGGGGCCTCCTCTCCCTTGGAGCAGACTGTCTCCAGGGCAAGAAGCTCCCACGGGTCCTTTCTGGGGGGCAGTGAGCCAGACCCCCGACGTCTGCCCTTCACTCCTCGTCCCCAGCCAGCTCCAGACTGAAACCCCCTCCAGCCCCTCCTCTCTGGCCTTCGTCTCTTTCCCGGGCCAGGAGGCACCTGATCTCTCTGTCTCCCCCACCGTTAGCACCCCCTTGCAGGGGGAAGGGCCCGGCCATTAGTTGCCAGGAGACAGAGTGTCGGCCAACTAAGGAGACTTAAGAACTGCACAGGGGAAACTGAGGCACCCACCCAGTATTCAGAGGAAACATTAAGAACAGTCCCACTTCGTCCCACCAAGTTCAACGTCGACCATCCCTGACAGGGGTTTGGCCAACCAAGCCTTAAACACTCCCCCACCCCCCAGTGACAGGGACCCCACAACCTCCCCCGGTTCCTTCCCCTTGGGAGTTAGAAAGATCGACCCCAAATCTCCCTCGCTGCCGATGCTCATGACGTCGTCTTTAGGCCAGCCCTTAACAGCGGCGAAGTCTTCGGCCCCCCCCCCGCCACCCCGTCTTTACCGAGCGGCAGCTCGTTCCTTTCCGGCCAATTCTCCCGTTTTGTCGCGGGCGGTTCGAATCCTGCCCCCGGCCTGCAAAGCGCGGCTCCCCCCCCCCCCACCCCAGCTTGGGGGGCCAGCCGCAAAATTTTCAACACGTGCTCAGGTCGCTCCGTTTGCCAAGGGATCCAGGCAAATAGCGAAAGGGACCCACTCCAGGGGTGACCCCGGCGGGACCCCCCCCCACTAGCGTGACGGTGCCCCGTGGTAACGACGCTTTGAGGACGGGCGTGCAACCCGTCGTGCGCTCACCTTCTAGCGAGGGCGACCAGACAGCACGTGTGAAAAATCGGGATGGGGGTGGGTGGGGGTAATAGGAACAAGACCCCAAAATCGGGACTGGCCCTATAAAATCAGGACATCTGGTCACCCCACTTACAGCCATTTCATCTGGCCCACGCGCCGCTAGGTTGCTCAAGGGGATCGTGTCAGACACCTAACGCCAATGATGCCATATCCCGTCCCCGGCGCCGCTCCGCCACGAGGAATTACGTTGCTTGGGCGGGTCCCTGGGACGTCCACGCCGGCTGCGCCGTATAATCCTGCAGGGTCGGCTCGGTTCAGCGTTCGGGCCGGCGGCGTTTCGCCGTTCGGGCCGAAAGTCCCTTCTAAAGCCACGTGCCAGCCATGGGGATCTCCCCCGTCTCCCAGCAGGAGGAGAATCCCTAGCGGCTCAGGGTGGGTCTCAGGCCAGGGGGTCCTGGCGCCGGGAGGGCGTGAGGTCGCCGGGGCAGCTCTGACGGCAGCGCTGCCGCCGGCAGCAGCGGGGACATCGGGGTGGCCAGGGGCCCGTGGGGGGCTCCGCTGCGCCGGCCGGGGACGAGGGGGGTCCCCGAGCTCAGATGGCCTCAGTGGGGCGCTGTCCCCCGCGCAGCCCAGATCTCAGCTCGGTCCCGCTTTGGGGGGGATTTTTCCGGGGTGCAGGCCAGCTCAGGGCCCTGTGCGTTCCCCGGCACGGCCAGCGCCTGCGCCGGGGTCTCCGTGCCGCCCCACGGCTGCCCGGCACACGAGGGCGTTGGGCTCCGGCCCGTGCTCCTGGCACGACCCGCCGGGCAGGGCCTGTGGGGCGACCCGGAGGCTGCCTCCACCTCGGCTCCTGGAGCCGTCGTGATTTATAACGTCGACTGGCTGCGGCCCAGGCTGGAAAGGTGAAAAAATCAAAAAGATCCTGGAGCTGAGAATGCAAACAGAGGGGGGGGGGGGATGGGTAGCCTGGCCATCAGGACACCTGGGTTCTCTCCCAGGCGCTGGGAGGGGAGTGGGGGCTGGTGGGTTAGAGCAGGAGGGGCTGGGAGCCAGGACTCCTGGGTTCTCTCCCCAGCTCTGGGAGGGCAGTGGGGGCTGGGGGTTTGAGCAGGGGGGGCTGGGAGCCAGGACGCCTGGGTTCTCTCCCTGGCTCCGGGAGGGGAGTGGGGGCTGGGGGGTTAGAGCACGGGGAGCCAGGACTCCTGGGTTCTCTCCCCGGCTCTGGGAGGGGAGTGGGGGCTGGTCGGTTAGAGCAGGAGGGGCTGGGAGCCAGGACTCCTGGGTTCTCTCCCCAGCTCTGGGAGGGCCGTGGGGGCTGGGGGTTTGAGCAGGGGGGGCTGGGAGCCAGGACGCCTGGGTTCTCTCCCTGGCTCCGGGAGGGGAGTGGGGGCTGGGGGGTTAGAGCACGGGGAGCCAGGACTCCTGGGTTCTCTCCCCGGCTCTGGGAGGGGAGTGGGGGCTGGTCGGTTAGAGCAGGAGGGGCTGGGAGCCAGGACTCCTGGGTTCTCTCCCCAGCTCTGGGAGGGCAGTGGGGGCTGGGGGTTTGAGCAGGGCGGGCTGGGAGCCAGGACGCCTGGGTTCTCTCCCTGGCTCCGGGAGGGGAGTGGGGGCTGGGGGGTTAGAGCACGGGGAGCCAGGACTCCTGGGTTCTCTCCCCGGCTCTGGGAGGGGAGTGGGGGCTGGTCGGTTAGAGCAGGTGGGGCTGGGAGCCAGGACTCCTGGGTTCTCTCCCCGGCTCTGGGAGGGGAGTGGGGGCTGGTCGGTTAGAGCAGGTGGGGCTGGGAGCCAGGACTCCTGGGTTCTCTCCCCGGCTCTGGGAGGGGAGTGGGGGCTGGTGGGTTAGAGCAGGGGGGGGGCTGGGAGCCAGGACTCCTGGGTTCTCTCCCTGGCTCCGGGAGGGGAGTGGGGGCTGGAGGGTTAGAGCAGGGGGGCTGGGAGCCAGGACTCCTGGGTTCTCTCCCCAGCTCTGGGAGGGGGGGTGGGGGCTGGGGGGTTAGAGCAGGGGGGGCTGGGAGCCAGGACTCCTGGGTTCTCTCCCTAGCTCTGGGAGGGGAGTGGGGGCTGGGGGGTTAGAGCAAGGGGGGCTGGGAGCCAGGACTCCTGGGTTCTCTCCCCGGCTCTGGGAGGGGAGTGGGGGCTGGGGGGTTAGAGCAGGGGGGGCTGGGAGCCAGGACTCCTGGGTTCACTCCCTGGCTCTGGGGGGCAGTGGGGGCTGGGGGGTCAGAGCAGGGGGCCTGGGAGCCAGGACTCCTGGGTTCTCTCCCTGGCTCTGGGAGGGGAGTGGGGGCTGGTGGGTTAGAGCAGGAGGGGCTGGGAGCCAGGACTCCTGGGTTCTCTCCCCGGCTCTGGGAGGGGAGTGGGGGCTGGTGGGTTAGAGCAGGAGGGGCTGGGAGCCAGGACTCCTGGGTTCTCTCCCTGGCTCCAGGAGGGGAGTGGGGGCTGGGGGGTTAGAGCGGGGGGAGCCAGGACGCCTGGGTTCTCACCCACTGCGGGAAGTGGAGGCCTGTGGTAAGCTTTGATTGCATTACGGGCAGAGTGATTGTCTCGGGGTTTCTATAGACTCCGGCAGGCCCCGGGAGAAAGCCAACACCTAGAGATTAGGAGAGCAGCGAAGTCTCATTGGCTCTGTCCTACAAGGTTCCTTGTCCCCCCCGCCCCCCAGTTCTGTGCCTCAGTTTCCCCACCTGGCAAATCACTGGCAGGCGCGACCGCAACGCTGGCTGCTTTGATTCCCCCCAGCAGGGTAAACAGAAGGGCTGAGTGCAGGCCCGGCTCAGCTCGCCTGGCCTCGCTCCGCTCCGCTGACATGTCAGGGTCACGGGGCGGCCACTGGGAACGGGCCCAGCTTTCATCGGCCTTGTCGCCTCCTGGCCGGCAGCTCTGTCAACAGCAACTCGCTTCCTGCACGGGGCATCGGCGCTCCAGGCCGGCTGGGCTGGGCTGGGAAGGAAGCGCATTGATCTGCGTTGCTGCTCAAGGCCAGTGAGTAACACGCTGGAAAGCACCTGTCCCTGAGTCTGCTGAGAGCCTGCGCCCGTCGCCGTGAGACGGGGGAGCTTCCCCGAGCCCGGCTGATGCGGTGACGCTGCCTGGGTCTGCCGAGAGCCTGAGCCCGTTGCCCGGAGAGGGAGGGAGCTGCCCCCAGTGACAGATTCAGCGCCGCTGCCTGGGTCTGCCGAGAGCCTGAGCCCGTTGCCCGGAGAGGAAGGGAGCTGCCCCCAGTGACAGATTCAGCGCCGCTGCCTGGGTCTGCCGAGAGCCTGAGCCCGTTGCCCGGACAGGGAGGGAGCTGCCCCCAGTGACAGATTCAGCGCTGCGGCCTGGGTCTGCCGAGAGCCTGAGCCCATTGCCCGGAGAGGGAGGGAGCTGCCCCCAGTGACAGATTCAGCGCCGCAGCCTGGGTCTGCCGAGAGCCTGAGCCCGTTGCCCGGAGAGGGAGGGAGCTGCCCCCAGTGACAGATGCAGCGATGCTGCCTGGGTCTGCCGAGAGCCTGAGCCCGTCGCCCGGACAGGGAGGGAGCTGCCCCCAGTGACAGATTCAGCGACGCTGCCTGGGTCTGCCGAGAGCCTGAGCCCGTTGCCCGGAGCGGGAGGGAGCTGCCCCCAGTGACAGATTCAGCGCCGCTGCCTGGGTCTGCCGAGAGCCTGAGCCCGTCGCCTGGACAGGGAGGGAGCTGCCCCCAGTGACAGATTCAGCGCCGCTGCCTGGGTCTGCCGAGAGCCTGAGCTCGTTGCCCGGAGAGGGAGGGAGCTGCCCCCAGTGACAGATTCAGCGCCGCTGCCTGGGTCTGCCGAGAGCCTGAGCCCGTTGCCCGGAGAGGGAGGGAGCTGCCCCCAGTGACAGATTCAGCGACGCTGCCTGGGTCTGCCGAGAGCCTGAGCCCGTCGCCCGGAGAGGGAGGGAGCTGGCCCCAGTGACAGATTCAGCGCTGCTGCCTGGGTCTGCCGAGAGCCTGAGCCTGTTGCCCGGACAGGGAGGGAGCTGCCCCCAGTGACAGATTCAGCGCCGCTGCCTGGGTCTGCCGAGAGCCTGAGCCCGTCGCCCGGAGAGGGAGGGAGCTGCCCCCAGTGACAGATTCAGCGCTGCAGCCTGGGTCTGCCGAGAGCCTGAGCCCGTTGCCCGGAGAGGGAGGGAGCTGCCCCCAGTGACAGATTCAGCGCCGCTGCCTGGGTCTGCCGAGAGCCTGAGCCCGTTGCCCGGAGAGGGAGGGAGCTGCCCCCAGTGACAGACGCAGCGACGCTGCCTGGGTCTGCCGAGAGCCTGAGCCCGTCACCCGGACAGGGAGGGAGCTGCCCCCAGTGACAGACGCAGCGACGCTGCCTGGGTCTGCCGAGAGCCTGAGCCCGTTGCCCGGAGCGGGAGGGAGCTGCCCCCAGTGACAGATTCAGCGCTGCTGCCTGGGTCTGCCGAGAGCCTGAGCCTGCTGCCCGGACAGGGAGGGAGCTGCCCCCAGTGACAGATTCAGCGACACTGCCTGGGTCTGCCGAGAGCCTGAGCCCGTTGCCCGGAGTGGGAGGGAGCTGCCCCCAGTGACAGATTCAGCGCCGCAGCCTGGGTCTGCCGAGAGCCTGAGCCCGTTGCCCGGAGTGGGAGGGAGCTGCCCCCAGTGACAGATTCAGCGCCGCTGCCTGGGTCTGCCGAGAGCCTGAGCCCGTTGCCCGGAGCGGGAGGGAGCTGCCCCCAGTGACAGATTCAGCGACGCTGCCTGGGTCTGCCGAGAGCCTGAGCCCGTTGCCCGGAGAGGGAGGGAGCTGCCCCCAGTGACAGATTCAGCGCCGCAGCCTGGGTCTGCCGAGAGCCTGAGCCCGTTGCCCGGAGAGGGAGGGAGCTGCCCCCAGTGACAGATTCAGCGACGCTGCCTGGGTCTGCCGAGAGCCTGAGCCCGTTGCCCGGAGAGGGAGGGAGCTGCCCCGAGTGACAGATTCAGCGACGCTGCCTGGGTCTGCCGAGAGCCTGAGCCCGTTGCCCGGACAGGGAGGGAGCTGCCCCCAGTGACAGATTCAGCGACGCTGCCTGGGTCTGCCGAGAGCCTGAGCCCGTTGCCCGGACAGGGAGGGAGCTGCCCCCAGTGACAGACGCAGCGACGCTGCCTGGGTCTGCCGAGAGCCTGAGCCCGTCGCCCGGACAGGGAGGGAGCTGCCCCCAGTGACAGACGCAGCGACGCTGCCTGGGTCTGCCGAGAGCCTGAGCCCGTCGCCCGGACAGGGAGGGAGCTGCCCCCAGTGACAGACGCAGCGACGCTGCCTGGGTCTGCAGTGAACTGGAGGCCACGTGATGTCTCATGAACTGGGTGGGGAGGAAATATCCCATTTCGGGGCACCCTGGTTTTTGCTGCCGCCGGGCCGGCACTGAGAACTCTGGGGCGAAATCTTCCGCCCAACAGGGAACCAAGCTTTGTCGCTCGGGTCTCAGGAACCGTTAAACCCTCTCGGCCAAGGCCCCTTCGCCGTCTGGCTAATCGCCCGAGCCGGTGACGTGCACTGGTGCCAAGTCTGTCTCTGCTAAGAGCTGGATTGACCAGTCTGCCCCATTTGGGCGGGGGGGGGGGCAATGGGGCAGAACCAGGAGACCGGGGGGGGGGTAGGAGCAAGGGGGCGGATAGATCTGCTGCGGCTTGGGTCCCGGCCCTGGCGTTTGGCAGCCTGGACCCCGCAGACCCGCCGCGTCAGGCCGGCACGGCGCAGCTGGGGGACCCGGGGGCGCACCGGGGATTGCGATGCCGTGTGGACACTCACTCAGAGGGGCTTCCCGCCTCTCATCCCCCCCTCCACACTGAGGGCCAGCCCGGGGGGAGGGGGTACACGCCTTGCTTCTGGGGGAGACGAATATAGTGGTGAGAGGCCGGGAGCCAGGACTCCTGGGTTCCCTCCCCGGCTCTGGGAGGGGAGTGGGGGCTGGTGGGTCAGAGCAGGGGGGCTGGGAGCCAGGACTCCTGGGTTCTCTCCCCGGCTCTGGGAGGGGAGTGGGGGCTGGGGGGTCAGAGCGGGGGGGGGCTGGGAGCCAGGACTCCTGGGTTCTCTCCCCGGCTCTGGGAGGGGAGTGGGGGCTGGTGGTTAGAGCAGGGGGGCCTGGGAGCCAGGACTCCTGGGTTCTCTCCCCGGCTCTGGGAGGGGAGTGGGGGCTGGTGGGTTAGAGCAGGGGGGTTGGGAGCCAGGACTCCTGGGTTCTCTCCCCGGCTCTGGGAGGGGAGTGGGGGCTGGGGGGTCAGAGCGGGGGGGGGCTGGGAGCCAGGACTCCTGGGTTCTCTCCCCGGCTCTGGGAGGGGAGTGAGGGCTGGTGGTTAGAGCCGGGGGGGCTGGGAGCCAGGACTCCTGGGTTCTCTCCCTGGCTCTGGGAGGGGAGTGGGGGCTGGTGGGTCGGAGCAGGGGGCTCTGAGAGCCAGGACTCCTGGGTTCTCTCCCTGGCTCTGGGAGGGGAGTGGGTTAGAGCAGCGGGGGGCTGGAAGGCAGGATACCTGGGTTGATTGCTTAAAAACAAACATCTATTTTACCGGTCTAATTTAGTTAAAGAATGAATGAATTTTGCCAAGTCACGTGATAGATATAATTTAATTAATTCATATACAACACGCTAAAGTCTGAAACAAAAAATTTTTGGACTATTTCATTTTTCTGAACAATTCCCTGCATTCACCGGGCCACCCTGTTCTGGGACGAACGTGAAGTTTGAAATCTTTATTATTATTTTTTTTTAAGTAACCAGCCCTGCGCCCCCCCATCGAGCCCCCTGCGGGTTTTAATGACACAAATGGCCTTTTTTCAAAGCGGCGACAGGCCGACTGGTTGGTTTCAGTCACGGCGATTCCCCGGGACGCTCAGCCAGCCGGGAAAACAGCAGGTTTTTTAGCCGACAGGAACACAGAGCTTCTAGGTACAGAGAACAGGACCCCTCCGTCAGGTCCAATTTGGGGCCAGGGAGGCCAGACCCCGGGTCTGGGCGTCTCTCTGTTTCCCCAGCCAGCTCCCAGCTGGCATCAGTTTCCAGCAGACAGGGTGTCGGCCATTCTCTGTGCAGACACCATCCCCCTGTCCGGCTAGGGCTCTGCACCAATCACACCCCCCTTCTCCCATCACTTAGAGACCTAAGAATTGCACAGGGGAAACTGAGGCACCCACACAGTAGTCAGCGCAACCATTAAGAACATTCCCACTTCGTCAGTTTCTCCTGTGTTTTTTCACTGCGTTTTTAATTGTCATTTTGTCGTCAGAGTTTTTTTCACGTCTCTTTTAGCACAGTTCGCAAATGAGACATTGTCAGTTGCGATTGGTTCTTTAAAACTTGGAATAATTAGTTCAAATAATAATAATTATGAGCTCGATTAATAACATAAATAATAATAATTAATTGCACCATGGCCCAGACCCCATGGGCGTTAAGGGCCCAAATCCATTTGACGCTCTGGGCCCATGTGACTCGGCTCATCAAATTATTCTTTATGCACTTGGCCTAATTTCGAGTCTTTCTTAGTTTGCTAGGCAGGAGAGGGTCACAAGGACCTTACATCTACAACCCAAGAAAAATGGAAAAAGAGAACTAATGCAGCGACGCTGCCTGAGTCTGCCGAGAGCCTGAGCCTGTCGCTGTGAAATAAAAATGGCTTGGAAAAATCTTTCCAACCGTTTAAAAAGGAACCAAAAATTGGATTTTTGTTGCCGTGTTTTCTCTCATCCTCTTTTTATAATTAGTTACGGTGTCTGTCGCATCAGTCATGGCCCGATTGCAGGAGGTGCTACAGGATTTAGTAGGTGTATTGCAGTATCATCGAGCCCCCCCCCCCCCCAGTGATGGGGCCGGACCCCCTTGCGTTAGCTACGGGACAAACACAGACCTCTTAGGTTTGTAACCTGCTGTTCACCACTGTAGCTCTGGGCTCCTGCCATCTCAAATACCTTTGAGGATCTGGGCTCGCCTGGGCCTACTTAATCCAGCCTCGGGGGCTGGACTAGATGAACGGCCCGAAATTTCTATGGTAATCGGGGGCTAGAGCGAAGACCCTAATGGGGACACACGTCTCCCTTTTCAGGGTAAAAGCTCTGGGTGGGAGAGGGTGTCGGGGCGAGCGCTGCCCGGGAACCATTTCATGAGCAATTCTACGCTGTCTAAATTTGCGCCGAATCGGATGAGCGCCAACACAATGCAAAATGTCTTGGGAAACAAAAGTTCCCAACACAGTTCGTTCCAGGGCCGTGGAAACGTTTCCTTTCGATTTTGAAATTTTGATTTTTGGGGGGGGGGGGGTCAATTTTCCAGTATGGAAAAAAAACGTCAAAACAAAAACGCAAAATGTTCCCACATGAGAACATCAAAACGGAGCCTTTCAACCCTGTCAAAATGCTTTTTGTCAGTTTTTTTTTTAAATCCAAACCAAAATTCCACTAAATTTGCCACATTCCCAGCAGGCATGTTCAGTTTTAGTGAAATGACATAAGAACATAAGAACGGCCGTACCGGGTCAGACCAAAGGTCCATCCAGCCCAGTATCTGTCTACCGACAGTGGCCAATGCCAGGTGCCCCAGAGGGAGTGAACCTAACAGGTAATGATCAAGTGATCTCTCTCCTGCCATCCATCTCCATCCTCTGACGAACAGAGGCTAGGGACACCATTCCTTACCCAGCCTGGCTAATAGCCATTTATGGACTTAACCTCCATGAATTTATCCAGTCCCCTTTTAAACATTGTTATAGTCCTAGCCTTCACAACCTCCTCAGGTAAGGAGTTCCACAAGTTGACTGTGCGCTGCGTGAAGAAGAACTTCCTTTTATTTGTTTTAAACCTGCTGCCTATTAATTTCATTTGGTGACCCCTAGTTCTTGTATTATGGGAATAAGTAAATAACTTTTCCTTATCCACTTTCTCAACATCACTCATGATTTTATATACCTCTATCATGTCCCCCCTTAGTCTTCTCTTTTCCAAGCTGAAGAGTCCTAGCCTCTTTAATCTTTCCTCGTATGGGACCCTCTCTAAACCCCTAATCATTTTAGTTGCTCTTTTCTGAACCTTTTCTAGTGCTAGAATATCTTTTTTGAGGTGAGGAGACCACATCTGTACACAGTATTTGAGATGTGGGCGTACCATGGATTTATATAAGTGCAATAATATATTCTCTGTCTTATTCTCTATCCCCCTTTTAAAATCTTTTAAATCTCATTCCTTTCCTCTTCTCTTTTTTAAGTCTTGTTCATTTGGGGGTTGGTGGAGAACAGTGTTTCTCAGACTGGGGATCCTGACTATGGCAGGCGGGTTGGGAGAGCAGCAGCTGCCGGGTGGGCGCCCGGCTCCGAAGGCAGCGTCGCCGCCAGCAGCAGCAGCGCAGAAGAAGGGGTGACATGGTGCGGGGGGGGGGGGGGGGGGGGGAGTCACAGCCGGAAATATTTTCAAAGGGGATCTTGGCAAAAAAAGTTTGAGACCCCCCCGCCCCCGTGGAGACGAGTTAACTCACCCCTGGAGCGCCCCCTCGTGGATGGGTTTGGTGCAGCGGGACGTTTCTAGCCGCTCCCTCCGGAGGCGTGAACGTCCCACGTGGATAGCGTCCCGCCTGCCCCTGGGCATCGACCGGGCATCGTGCGTTTCCCGCCGCTGTCAGCGTCGTGGCCGGCGGGCGTCTCCCTGGAGGCTCTCACCCACCCTCGAAAGTGAAAGAAAACGCACCAGACGCGATTCCTGCCCCTTCCCTGGGCTTGAACCTGTCACTCATCCAGGGTCTCGGGTTTTCTGACGCCGACGCGTGACCTCCCTGGAGTCTGGCTCCTCAGCTCCATCTGCCTGTGGGTCGGCCCACTCCAGGGGTCTCCTCCAGCCCCGGCCCCTCTCCCACGGCGTAAACGCCCTCCCGAAGCTGCTCTTCCAGCTGCCCTGCCTCAGCCGTTTGTGCCAACCCTCTCGGCCGGGGCCAGTCGGTGCCCAAGACCGGCCCATCCCCTGCCAACTAGGGTCAGCTGAGAGGGCAGCTGGTCGTCACCTGTTACAGGGGCTGGCACCTAATTCCCAGCCTGGCTCCAGCCCTGCGCCGTGTCCGGCTCCTGATTCCAGCTCTGACTCCTGGGCCCGTGCGTCCATCCGTGACGGTGATAGGGGCTGATTGGAAGGGGG